>NC_141018.1:1370854-1886729 GCF_052327205.1 Somniosus microcephalus
CCCTGCGCATTTCCAGCTATTTGACCAGCTTGCTGACATCTGCAAGTAATCCTAAGGCCTCAATGTGAAATCCCCATTCGCCAAATGACAGATGCCACAACTGCAGCAGTTGCCACCAGATTTTTTATGTACAGGAAACTGATGGCATTAAAACTATATACAAGACTTTTCACCCAAGTGACTACCCTTGTGATTAGTGGTGCTTTATTTTTCTCTTATGCGTGCTCCTACGTAGTGGTACCCCTGTGGCTTCAGCTGATGTGGAGGCCCCTTGCTCACATTCCTGCTGCTCCTGTCTCGACACTTTTGGCGGGCGTCCTCTGGGGTGGTGAGCCTGTGAGGGCTCGCCAGCAGTCTGCTGCTCCTGCAGCTGTGCAGGGGTTGAGACTCCTATCTCACTTGGGTGTGGACTCCGGCGGGGCTCTGACCGAGGGCTCTGAAGTGGCATGGAAGTGTGAGCGCCTGGAGAGGAGCCCCCACTTCCTTGAGGTGTGCCAACAACCTCCCTCTCATGGGTCAGCTTCCCCTCAGCGCCTGCAAGTGGCTGGAGAGCACATTGCTGCACATCAGGGGGGCCATGGGGACCCGTCTCTGCACTGGAAGTCCTGCTCAGAGGGACTTCCATGAAGGTCTGGTTTTGGTGCTCAATAGATGCCCATCGCTCCTCAAGAGATGTCATTCTATTCTGAGCACTCACCATGTTTTCAATACCCTGGCGACTAAGTTCCTCCATGGCCGTAGCCCTCCTTTCCTCGGCTGCAGCCCTCCTCTCCTCGGCCGTAGCCCTCCTCTCCTCGGCTGCAGCCCTCCTCTCCTCGGCTGCAGCCCTCCTCTCCTCGGCCATAGCCCTCCTCTCCTCGGCCGCAGCCCTCCTCTCCTCGGCCGTAGCCCTCCTCTCCTCGGCCGCAGCCCTCCTCTCCTCGGCTGCAGCCCTCCTCTCCTCGGCTGCAGCCCTCCTCTCCTCGGCCATAGCCCTCCTCTCCTCGGCCGCAGCCCTCCTCTCCTCGGCTGCAGCCCTCCTCTCCTCGGCCGTAGCCCCCCTCTCCTCGGCCGCAGCCCTCCTCTCCTCGGCCGCAGCCCTCCTTTCCTCGGCTGCAGCCCTCCTCTCCTCGGCCGTAGCCCTCCTCTCCTCGGCCGCAGCCCTCCTCTCCTCGGCTGCAGCCATCCTCTCCTCGGCAGTAGCCAGCCTTACCACGGAGGTAGCCATCCTTTCTGTGGTGATGCTTTCATGCGCCAATGACTCCAATAAGGCTGTGCTCATGCTCGCAATGGACTCCCTCATTCGCTCCACACTCGCAGCGACCCTGGAGACAAAACCTGCCAGAGACTCCTGCATCTGTGCATGGAGATCCATCACTTCCGCTCTTGCAGATGGAACCAAAGGCATAGGGTCGACATGCAGCTGAGCTGAGCTGGCAGAGGCCTGCGCCCTCCGACGAGCACTCTCCACAGCTGTCCCTGTCTCCACAATCTGCTGATGCTCACTTGTGAGCTGTGAAACACCAGGTGACAGCACTACTCTATGTCCCGAAGGCCCCCCCGAGGTGTGAGTGTCTGCGCTGGTGCTGGGTGCGCTTACTTCTGCTGACGCTGCACCCTCAGAGGCTGGAACTTCCTCTGAGGAGTCTGGCTGCAAAGCCTCTTCCTCCTCGGCAGTGGTGACGGGGGCTCCGGATGGTCCTGTGGGGGAGTAAAGGAAAGAGTTAGAGATGTGATGCCAAGGCCGTTATGTCTGACATTGGTGATAGGTACTCAATTGCCTTGGCCTGAGCACATGGAGTTTGATAGTGCTGTTATCATTGTATTGTGTATAGGTATTCGATTGCTTTTGCCTGGGAGTGTGTGTGTGGAGCAGCCATTAAAAAGCAACATGAACTGAACTCTGCTTACGGCCTCTGGATTATCTTTGCAAATGCAACATTTGGCGACGAGGATGGCTGAAATCTCTCTTCCACCACCTCCTACCTTCCTTGCACTACCTGGTGAGCTGCTGATCCCATGGGTTCGCTGGTTACAGTCCTTTGAAACCTATCTCATTGCTCTTTGACTAGAAAATGTGAGTACATCACGGAAAAAGGCACTGTTATCCCATTGCTTGGGAGCGGAGGGCCAACGTGTTCTTGGGACATTATGCACAGCAGACTCAATTCAAACACATGATGAGGCTGTGGCTCTGTTAAGCACACACTTCTCTGCCCCACAAAGTGCCCTCCTGCGGCGATTCATTTTTAGACAGCGTCACCAACTCCCCGGCGAGTCAGTGCATCAATACGTGGCTAATTTGAGGGGGTTAGCTAGCTCGTGCAAGTTCAGTGCACTACAAGGCGAGATGGTGCGTGATCAACTAATAGAGCACACCAACAACGTGAGAGTGCGTGAAAGACTGTTACTCGAGTCCGACGATCTGTCGTTGTCACAGGCAGTCAACATTGCCTTTCAAGTCGAGTCTGCAGCCGAATGTGCAGCGAAACTAGCACACACACCCAATGACAGCGCCCTCGGCCCCGACAGCTCTGACATGGTAATGCTCGCGCGACGGCAGCAACGCGCACTACCGCGGCAACAGTGTGGAAACTGCCGTGCTCGTTCACATGCTACCAGAGCGCAGAATTGCCCCACGTGCGGTCAAGCCTGTCGCAATTGTGGAAAACAAAAGCACTTTGCCAATGTCTGCCGCTCTGCCCCGGTTGCTACAAATGAACACTCTCAGTCCTCAAGCACTATAATTCACAACGTGGGCCTCTGGATTATCTTTGCAAATGCAACAAAGGCTACTTCCACATTGGATTTGGCAGATGCTCATAAGTCCAAATGATGTAGCTTCAGAATCATATCAACGACTCATGCTATGTCAATGAGAGAAATGGGAAACTATTCTGTCACCAGCTTGCGGGCTTGCTCCTGTCTCTCCTTCCCCAGCTTCCGCAGTCACGTCAGCCCCAGCATCCTCCATCACTGCTTCCTCCCAGGGGGTCAGGTGGGCGATTGAGGGTGGTCCTCCTCCAGTCCTCGCTCGCTCTCTCCTATTGTGAGCTCTCTTTTCCTGCAATGAGGGAGACAAGTGAAGTTTGAGTGAGAGTGCAGGAGTGAGTGTAGAGATTGCATAGCATAGATACTTAGAAGGAGACAAAGATGGTGTGAGGCTGCAAGACCAAGGGCCCTCCCTGTGTGTGGTCAGTTGTGTTCCAAGCATCAGAGTGAGAGGCAGTGTGAGGGCTGCACGGTGGAATAGTTATGTGAATGTGAGCATAGAGAGAGAGGGAATGGGTAAGGGTACATGGGTGTGACTGTGAAGTGGGATGTGGAGGAAGTGATTGCTGAAGCTGGGTGCTGTTGGGGAAAGGCAATGGGGATCAGGTTGAGGGTGATGGAAACTTGATACTTACTTTTCCTGTGCGGTGAAGGTCATGGAAGCGCTTCCTGCACTGTATCCAGGTCCAACGGGAGACTCCCTGAGAGTTGACCTCTGCAGCCACCTCCATCCAGGCAGCCCTGGTCTCTTTGGGAGGACTCTTCCTCCCTGAGCTAGGGAAGAGGACCGCCCTGTGGGCCCTAACCCCATCCACCAATGTCTGGAGTGACGTCTCGTCAAATTTGGCGGCAGCTCGGCCTCTGCCGCTGGCAGCAGCTGGTGCAGGCTCCTCTGCCATTGTCCAGGAGTGGTTGGGAAGCCTGCAGAGGTTGAGAAGCTTGCTGGACACTTTAAAAGCACCACGAATGATGACGTCATACTGTGGGGCTTTCTGACTGGAAATGGACAATTAGCAAGGGTGCCCACATGCTGGAAATTAATTGGCCAATTGAGGGAAAATTGCGTCCAGCTGGCTGACCCATTTAGATTCGTGTCGGAACCCAACATTCGGGGAACCCGACAATTCCCCGCACCTTCGGGAAAATCGGGGCCGTACATGTCTAACTTCTGGAGACATACCCTCCCGGGAAAACCTGCAAAAATAATGTAAGTTCGATGCGCACGCGCTGCCTCTCCGGCGCACATGTTCGACCTCTGAACCCCTTCTTTCAGGGGAATGGAAGTGCCCGTTTCCCGCACATGCGCAGTGCATGCACGAAACCGGCACTTCCATTGGGCTTACGGGTGAGTACCCCGAGCGTACTCACCCGTGAAGACCCGAATTTCTGGGCTATTAACTCTCAGATCTGATATCAGCATTGTATTCCTGTTTTTGCCCCATCACCAGTGCCTCTATATCCATTGTTGCAATTCTGGAGACCAGAACTGTGTACCTTACTCCAAATTTGGCATAACCACAGCTCTGTGCACTTTTACCATAACTTCTCTGCATTTAATGTCTCTTCCTATATACAGGAGCCCCAGTGCGCTGTTTGGACAATGATGGATAAATTGGTCATAGAAACATAGAAACATAGGAGATAGGAGCAGGAGTAGGCCATTCGGCCCCTCGAGCCTGCTCCGCCATTCAATGCGATCATGGCTGATCATCCAAACTCAGTACCCGTTCCCTGCTTTCTTCCCATATCCCTTGATCTCTTTAGCCTTAAGAAATATATCTAACTCCTTCTTGAATATATTTAATGAATTGGCCTCTACTGCCTTCTGTAGTAGAGAATTCCACACGTTCACCACTCTCTGGGTGAAGAAATTCCTCCTCATTTCTGTCTTAAATGGCTTACCCCTTATCCTTAGACTGTGACCCCTGGTTCTGGACTCCCCGACCATCAGGAACATCCTTCCTGCATCTAGTCTGTCTAGTCCTGTCAGAATTTTATAAGTTTCAATTAGATCCCCTCTCATTCTTCTAAACTCCAGTGAGTATGTGCCCAATCGACCCAATCTCTCCTCATACGTCATTCTTGCCATCCCAGGTATCAGCCAGGTGAATCTTCACTGAACTCCCTCCATGGCAAGAACATCCTTCCTCAGATAAGGCGACCAAAACTGCACACAATCCTCAAGATGTGGTCTCACCAAGGCCCTGTACAACTGTAGCAAGACATCCTTGTTCCTGTACTCGAACCCTCTCGCTACGAAGACCAACATACCATTTGCCTTCTTAACCGCCTGCTGCACCTGCATGCTTACCTTCAGCGACTGGTGCACAAGGACACCCAGGTCTCGTTGCACTTCACCTTCTCCCAATCTATTGCCATTCATATAATAATCTGCCTTCCTGTCTTTGACACCAAAGTGGGTAACCTCGCATTTATCCACGTTATATTGCATCTGCCATGCTTCTGCCCAATCACCCAACATGTCCAAATCAGACTGGTCAACTTAACTGTATCAGTGTTATCTACACGGTAACCCAGCACAAATGTTAAAATGTTGGCGTGGAATATATTCAATCTCATTCAGATGTTCTGTGTCGAGACTTTCTAAAGTAGTGACCCATTTAGCAAATGGATCATACACTTCGGATTTAATAAGTCAATTTTTGTACGGAGTTGCGGCAGAACTTGTTAGCAGTCATACAGGACAGACAGTAATGTGCTGTGTCTCTAGATTTGAAGTATAATTCATATGATCAATTTTTATTGTTTAGAGGACAAAGTGAGGCAGTACGAGAAAGGTAAAGGAGCCTAAAGACCACTTCCAATAACAGTAAGAACGGTCTCAAATATCTCCATATGTTTTGACGTAACAAATCTCACTACACACTTGGTTTGAGCATAAAGCAAGGCTTTAATCAACTTGTTTCAGAACATGGAGGTCTAGTTGTAATTTACTAGTTCCTTGTCTTACAAAATCTCCCTGGACAAGCTGGGGCCATGCCCGAGTACTTATACTCCTTGGACGACGCCACCAGCTGGCCATCCAGCGTTATTTCATGAGTAGTTTCTTGATGATGATGAGATTTAAAACAAGTTTATCACTTGTCATTGCATCATTAGATATATAACAATGTGGCGGGGAATGTAAAATTAATGGTGGTTCCGGGTCGGCTAGGAAATTAAAATAAAGTGAGTTGTAAAACGCCTGGATGGTTAGATCAAAATTGCCTCCCTTTGGTCCTAAAAAGCATTATTAGCGATCACATATAATATTGTGACATTTCAACAAGTATTCCATATAAATAACACCAAGGAACAGGCCATTCAGCCCAACTGGTCAGTGCCAGAGTTTTTACTGCACCTGTCCCTTCTCCCAGGTTTATATATCCAACCATACCAGCATAGACTTCTGTTCCGATCTCCACCATATACTTATCCCCTTAAAAGCATCTATGGTATTTCCCAAAACTATTCCTTGCAGTAGCGAATTCCACATTCAAACCATTCGCTGTGTAAAGAAGTTACGCCTTCGCTTTTGGATTTAGTTTTGAATATCTTATATTTAGACCCCTTTGCACTTCCCCACAAATGGAAACATCTTCTCTACGTCTATCGGAAGCAAACTTTGTCTTCATCATCAATACATCTATAAAGACGTTCCTCGGCTCTAACTTTCCGTAACAAAAGAGCCGCAACTCTCAGTCTTTCCTGATAGTTATAGAAACATAGAAGATAGGAGCAGGAGTAGGCCATTCGGCCCCTCGAGCCTGCTCCACCATTCAATGCGATCATGGCTGATCATCCAAATTCAGTACCCTGTCCCTGCTTTCTCCCCATATCCCTTGCTCCCTTTAGCCTTAAGAAATATATCCAACTCCTTCTTGAATATATTTAATGAATTGGCCTCAACTGTCTTCTGTTGTAGAGAACTCCACAGGTTCACCACTCTCTGGGTGAAGAAATTCCTCCTCATCTCACTCCTAAATGGCTTACCCCTTATCCTTATACTGTGACCCCTGGGTCTGGACTCCCCTGCCATCGGGAACAGCCTTCCTGCATCTAGCCTGTCTAGTCCTGTTAGAATTTTATAAGTTTCAGTGAGATCCGCTCTCATTCTTCTAAACTCTGGCGAATATTAGCGTAATCGACCCAATCTCTCTTCATACGTCATTCCTACCATCCCAGGTATCAGTCTGGTGAATCTTCGCTGCACTCCCTCCATGGCAAGAACACCCTTCCTCAGATAAGGCGACCAAAACTGCACACAAGACTCAAGGCGTGGTCTCACCAAGGCCTTGTACAACTGCAGCAAGACATCCTTGCTCCTGTACTCGAATCCTCTCGCTATGAAGGCCAGCATACCATTTGCCTTCTTAACCGCCTGCTGCGCCTGCATGCTTACCTTCAACGACTGGTGCACAAGGACACCCAGGTCTCATTGCACTTCCCCTTTTCCCAATCTATTGTCATTCAGATAATAATCTGCCTTCCTGTTTTTGCCACCAAAGTGGATAACCTCGCATTTATCCACGTTATACTGCATCTGCCATGCTTCTGCCCAATCACCCAACCTGTCCAAATTGTATTGGAGTTTTTCCGCACCCTCCTCACAGCACATGCGCCCACCGAGCTTTGTGTCATCTGCAAACTTGGAGATATTATATCTAGTTCCTTCGTCTAGATCATTAATATATATTGTGAATAACTGGGGTCCTAGCACCGATCCTTGCGGTACCCCACTAGTCACTGCCTTCCACTCGGAAAAAGACCCGTTTATTCCAACTCTTTGCTTCCTGTCTGCCAACCAGTTTTCTATCCAAGTAAGTACCATACCCCCAGTCCCATATGCTTTAACTTTGCATGCTAGGGACCTTATCGAAAGCCTTCTGAAAATCCAAATACACCACATCCACTGGTTCTCCCTTATCTATTTTACCAGTTACATCCTCAAAAAATTCCAGTGGATTAGTCAAGCACGATTTACCTTTTTTAAATCCATGTTGACTTTGTCCGATCCTGTCGCTGTTTTCCAAGTGCTCTGCTATTACATCTTTTATAATGGACTCTAGCATTTTCCCCACTATCGATGTCAGGCATACGGGTCTATAATTCCCCGGTTTTTTTCTACCACCTTTTTTAAATAGTGGGGTTACATTAGCTACCCTCCAATCCATGGGAACTGTTCCAGAGTCTGTAGAATTTTGGAAGATGACCAATGTATCTATCGCATAAGCTCAGGTATCAACCTTGTAAATATTTATTGCACCATCTCCAGCGCCGGAAAGACATTTTCTTGTAATATGAAGAGCAGCACTGTGCACATTATTTCAAATGTAGCCTAAGCAAGGTTCTGTTCACGCTTATCAGAACGGTTATACTCAATGTCGTTTTTGATATTTGTAGACCTGAACGGAACCCTTGATGGAAAAGGTGAGCAGTTGAGTACAGCTGACAGTTCTATCATCCTGATAGTGGCCAGTGCATTTCTGCCATTGATAATACGCTGTATACAATTAATTCAGCTCCCACACAGCGGCGCTGCTGTTTGTAGCACTCTTGGCCAGAGTCTGAACTGAGTGGGTTGTAATCACACTCCAGAAACATAAGCCCACAATCCGTGCCGGTGCCAGTATTAAGGGAGTGCAGCACTCTTTGCGGAGCCGTCTTTCAGACCTGATGTTAAGCGGTCTGGCCTCTCGGCGGGGACGTAAATGAGCCAACACTATTTCTAAAAAAGAGCTGTTAAGTCCTTCCAGGTGTTAAGCCTGACTTCGGTAGTGGGGAAAATGCTAGAGTCCATTATAAAAGATGTAATAGCAGAGCACTTGGAAAACAGTGACCGGATCAGACAAAGTCAACATGGATTTACAAAAGGTAAATCGTGCTTGGCTAAACTACTGGAATTTTTTGAGGATGCAACTGGTAGAATAGATAAGGGAGAACCAGTGGATGTGGTGTATTTGGACTTTCAAAAGACTTTCGATAAGGTCCCGCATAAGAGGTTAGCGTGTAAAGTTAAGGCACATGGGATTGAGGGCAAGGTACTGACTTGGATAGAGAACTGGTTGGCAGACAGGAAGCAAAGAGTTGGAATAAACGGGTCTTTTTCCAAGTGGCAGGCAGTGACTAGTGGGGTACCGCAGGGATCGGTCCTAGGACCCCAGCTATTCACAATATATATTAATGATCTAGACGAGGGAACTAGATGTAATATCTCCAAGTTTGCAGATGACACAAAGCTGGGTGGGCGTGTGTGCTGCGAGGAGGATGCCGAGAAAGTCCAGTATGATTTGGACAGGTTGGGTGATTTGGCAGATGCATGGCAGATGCAGTATTATGTGGATAAAATCGAGGTTATCCACTCTGGTGGCAAAAGCAGGAAGGCAGGTTATTATCTGAATGACAATAGATTGGGAGAAGGGGAAGTGCAACGAGACCTGGGTGTCCTTGTGCACCAGTCACTGAAGATAAGCATGTAGGTGCAGCAGGCGGTTAAGAAGGCAATTGGTATGTTGGCCTTCGTAGCGAGAGGGTTTGTGTACAGGAACAAGGATGTCTTGCTGCAGTTGTACAGGGCCTTGGTGAGACCACACCTTGAGTATTGTGTGCAGTTTTCGTCGCCTTATCTGAGGAAGGATGTTCTTGCCATGGAGGGAGTGCAGCGAAGACCCACTAGACTGAGACCTGGGATGGCAGGAATGACGTATGAAGAGAGATTGGGTTGATTGGGCTTATATTCGCTGGAGTTTAGAAGAATGAGAGGGGATCTCATTGAAACTTATAAAATTCTAACAGGACTGGACAGACTAGATGCAGGAAGGATGTTCCCGATGGTCGGGGAGTTCAGTAGCAGGGTTCGCAGTCTAAAGATAAGGGGTAAGCCATTTAGGGCAGAGATGAGGAGGAATTTCTTCACCCAGAGAGTGGTGAACCTGTGGAATTCTCTACCACAGAAGGCAGTTGAGGCCAATTCATTAAATATATTTAAGAAGGAGTTGGATATATTTCTTAAGGCTAAAGGGGTCAAGGGATATGGGGAGAAGGCAGGGACAGGGTGATGCGCCTCAATAACTTCAAGGCTCAAAGTTAACTGGATAAAACTAGGCTTTTATTAGCAAAGAAAGATGCCTGTGTCTTCACCCAGCATTCTGCTGTTCTGCTGCAAGACAAGCCTGGGCTTGTCTTAAGTAGGGCCAGGTATGGGCGGAGCCGACACACCCAATGGGGAGAAAGGGGGCGGTGCACTATATAAAATACAAGGTAAAACACAGGAGCAGGCAATACAATATATGTAGTTAAATACAGAGTCTGATGAATGACATATTTCATCACACAGGGTACTGAATTTGGATGATCAGCCATGATCGCATTGAATGTGGAGCAGGCTCGAGTGGCCGAATGGCCTACTCCTGCTCCTATCTTCTATGTTTCTATATCAAAGTCCCAAGACAATTCACAGGATCGTAAACCGGAGAAGGTTACAGAGATAAGCAGGAATACTCTACCACTTACAGCAGGCCTCGGGAGATCGCGAAGCTGAACCAATAGGGATTTCTGTGAGAGGTTCAATGCAATCAAATATACAACTTAGTGTTGTGTCACATCAAGCGTGACATTTAATGCTTTGGGCGGGAAAGTGACTGCAGAAACGTAGGCATTGGAATTGTAGGTATGAGCATTGCAATGTTTGTATTCCTATCCAGCAACCTTTCAACTTTCCTCTCTTTATTTTTTTAAGCACTCGATAACTCTCTTCAAAGTGCAGGTAAGCGATCAGAAAAAATGTCCGTGGTGAAGTCTTTCCTGTCACTTGACAGACAGGGGTAGCCCATTCACCATTTCAGTTTGATCACAGCCCAACTGCAGCTCAACTCCTTTTAGCCGCCTTTGCTCAATGTCACTTGATACGCCTGACAAACATAAAACCACCTCAGCCTTAAACGCTTCCATTCACCACTAACACCCAGAGGCTATTGAGCGAGGCAGTTCCAGATTTCCACTGCCCTTTGTGAGAAAAACGTGCTTCCTAACATCACCCCTGAATGGCTTGGCTTCAATTGTAAGATCATGCCAACTTATTCTGGATTTGTACAACACTATTCAATCCATTTGCAATTCAGAAAAACTCGATTAGAACACCTCTTAATATTCTCAGAACACAAACCAATTTTGTACGTCCTGTCCTCATAATTTGACCCTTTTAGACCCGTCATGCAGTGTGCGGTTTTGGTCACCTTATGAGGAAGGATGTTCTTGCCATGGAGGGAGTACAGCGAAGATTCACCAGGCTGATCCCTGGGATGGCCGTTGTGACGTATGAGGAGAGATTGGGTCGATTGGGCTTGTACTCGCTGGAGTTTAGAAGAATGAGAGGGGATCTCATTGAAACTTATAAAATTCTAACAGGACTAGACAGACTAAATGCAGGAAGGATGTTCCTGATGGTTGGGGAGTCCAGAACCAGGGGTCACAGTCTAAGGATAAGGGGTAAACCATTTAGGACAGAGATGAGGAGGAATTTCTTCACCCAGAGAGTGGTGAACCTGTGGAATTCTCTACCACAGAAGGCAGTGGAGGCCAATTCATTAAATATAATAAAGAGGGAGTTCGATATATTTCTTAAGGCTAAAGGGATCAAGGGATATGGGGAGAAAGCAGGGACAGGGTACTGAGTTTGGATGATCAGCCATGATCTCATTGAATGGCAGAGCAGGCTCGAGAGGCCGAATGGCCTACTCCTGCTCCTATCTTCTATGTTTCTATGTTATTATTCTGGTAAATCTGTGGAGCACACCCTCCAAAAACAATAACCCGTTACTGTTTTATAGACATAGAAACATGGAATAATAGGAGCGGGAGTAGGCCATTTGGCCCTTCGAGCCTGCTCTGCCATTCAATGAGATCATGGCTGATCATCCAAATTCAGTACCCTGTCACTATAGAAAGATAGTTTTGCTTGAATGATTCCCCAACTTCTATTGAGGAAGGGTATGAAGTGTCACAACCTACGGGCAATGGCGGCAATCTTCTTCTTCTTAGGCAGTCCCTCGGAACCGAGGATGACTTGTTTCCACGTTAAAAATGAGTTCGCAGGTGACTGATGAGTCCAATGCTGGACCTACAGCCTCTGTCACAGGTGGGGCAGACGGTGGTTGAAGGGGCGTGTGGGTGGGATGCTTGGGTTGACGTGCGCTCCTTCCGCTGTTTGCGCTTGGCTTCCGCTTGCTCCCGGCGAAGAGATTTGAGGTGTTGGGCGCCTTCCAGATGCTTCTCCTCCACTTTGTGGGGTCTTGGGCCAGGGATTCCCAGGTATCGGTGGGGATGTTACACTTTTTCAAGGAGGCTTTGAGGGTGTCCTTGAAGCATTTCCTCTGCCCACCTGGGGCTCTCTTGCCATGCCGGAGCTCCGAGTAGAGCGCTTGTTTTGGGAGTCTCGTATCGGGCATGCAGGCAATGTGACCCGTCCATCGGCACTGATCGAGCATGGTCAGAGCTTCGATGCTGGGGATGTTGGCCTGAGCAAGAACACTGACGTTGGTGCGCCTATCCTGCCAATGGATTTGCAGGATCTTGCGGAGGCAGCGTTGGTGGTACCTCTCCAGTGCTTTGAGGTGCCTGCTGTACATGGTCCATGTCTCTGAGGCATACAGCAGGGCGGGTATCACTGCTGCTCTGTAGACCATGAGCTTAGTGCCTGGTTTGAGATCCTGGTCCTCAAACACTCTCGTCCTCCTCAGGCGACCGAAGGCTGCACTGGCACACTGAAGGCGGTGTTGGACTTTGTCGTCGACGTCTGTCCTTGTTGACAGTAGGCTCCCCAGGTATGGAAAGTGGTCCACGTTGTCCAAGGCCTTGTCGTGGATTTTAAACGATACCGCTTATTTTGCAACCGTGCCCATATCCAGGATCACGACTGTGCCCTACGAAAATCTGTGCATTATTTTGTAACTTAGACAATAGGTGACTGCTCTTGCATCTTCTGTGCTGCAACTCAACTATTTTGAACTCTCGTTTGTTGATTATTTTAAGAGTTTGACAGACTTCTTCGTGATGCAGGTAAACAATAATTTTCAAAAGTTTCTGTAAAACATTTAACTTTTGCTAATATATAAAGTGGATGTGGTGTATTTGGACTTTCAGAAGGCTTTCAATAAGGTCCCGCTAAGAGATTAGCATGTAAAGTTAAGGCACATGGGATTGGGGGCAAGGTATTGACTTGGACAGAGAACTGGTTGGCAGACAGGAAGCAAAGAGTTGGAATAAACGGGTCTTTTTCCGAGTGGCAGGCAGTGACTAGTGGGGTACCGCAGGGATCCGTCCTAGGACCCGAGCTATTCACAATATATATAAATGATCTAGATGAGGGAACTAGATGTAATATCTCCAAGTTTGCAGACGACACAAAGCTGGGTGGGCATGTGTGCTGTGTGGAGGATGCTGAGAAACTCCAGTATGATTTGGACAGGCTGGGTGATTGGGCAGATGCATGGCAGATGCAATATAATGTGGATAAATGCGAGGCTAGCCACTTTGGTGGCTAAAACAGGAAGGCAGATTATTATCTGAATGGCAATAGATTGGGAGAAGGGGAAGTGCAACGAGACCTGGGTGTCCTTGTGCACCAGTCGCTGAAGGTAAGCATGCAGGTGCAGCAGGCGGTTAAGAAGGCAAATGGTATGTTGTCCTTCGTAACGAGAGGGTTCGAGTACAGGAACAAGGATGCCTTGCTGCAGTTGTACAGGGCCTTGGTGAGACCACACCTTGAGTATTGTGTGCAGTTTTGGGCACCTTATCTATGGAAGAATGTTCTTGCCATGGAGGGAGTGCAGTCAAGATTCACCAGACTGATACCTGGGATGGCAGGAATGACGTATGAGGAGAGATTGGATCGATTGGGCTTATACTCGCTGGAGTTTAGAAGAATGAGAGGGGATCTCATTGAAACTTATAAAATTCTAACAGGACTGGACAGACTAGATGCAGGAAGGATGTTCCCAATGGCGGGGGAGTCCAGAACCAGGGGTCAAAGGCTAAGGATAAGGGGTGAGCCATTTAGGACAGAGATGAGGAGGAGTTTCTTCACCCAGAGAGCGGTGAACCTGTGGAATTCTCTACCACAGAAGACAGTGGAGGCCAATTGATTAAATATATTCAAGAAGCAGTTGCATATATTTCTTAAGGCTAAAGGGATCAAGGGATATGGGGAGAAGGCAGGGACAGGGTACTGTATTTGTATGATCAGCCATGATCTCATTTAATGGCGGAGCAGGCTCGAGGGGCCGAATGGCCTACCCCTGCTCCTATCTTCTATGTTTCTATGTTTCTATAAAGGCAAGGGAGTGCGATTCAATTGTGTAGCATAATAGTGAACAAGCCAAGGCATGAGAGAGGAGTAGTGCTTCCAACATTTCGGAGAAATATTGCCTTGACGGTATTAAACAATCAATACTGCACCTGATTGTCAAATATAGAGAATGCAGTGAACAACATGAGGTCGTATTCTATTAAATCTGTTTGATATATACTGACGGTCTGAAGGAATCATGCACCAATTTGCGTGGATAGTTATTTATTTTATCTACAGTTCAATATTCTATATATCTACCTTTCTGCCCATGCCTTCAAGAGAGCGCAGACTAGATTTACGAGAAAGGTTCCATTGATGAGGGACTTCAGTTCAGTGGATAGACCAGAGAAGATGGTATTGTTCTCCTTTTAGCAGAGACGGGTGAGAGCAGATTTGACAGAGGTGTTCAAAGTCATGCGGGGTCTAGACAGAGTAGATAGAGTTAAACGGTTCCCATTGTGGGAAAGGTTGGAGAACTAGAGGACACATATTTAAGGAGATTGGCAAAAGGTAAACAGGCGACATGAGAAAAAGCGAGTTTATGCAGCGATTGGTTATGATCTGCAATGCCAAGCTCAACGAGTCGTGGAGGCAGACTCAATTGCGGCTTTCAACCGGGAATTGGGTAATTATCTGAAGGGGAAAAATGCAGGGCTACCGGGAAAGGGCTAGGGCTAAGGACTTGGCTGAAGTGCTCTTGTAGAGAGTCGGCACGGGCTCGACTGGTCGAAAGGCCTCCTTCTGTGCTGTAACCATTCCATGATTCTCTGACTCTACATACCTTGTTATCGATAAACCTACTCTCATACATACCTACTTATCCATCTGTCTGTCTGTCTATCTATCTATCTATCTATCTATCTATCTATCTCAGTCTATCAGTCTATCTGTCTATCTCTGTCTATCTGTCTATCAGTCTATCAGTCTATCTGTCTATCTGTCTGTCTGTCTATCTGTCTGTCTATCTGTCTGTCTGTCTATCTATCTGTCTGTCTGTCTATCTGTCTATCTGTCTGTCTGTCTATCTGTCTGTCTATCTGTCTGTCTGTCTGTCTGTCTATCTGTCTGTCTATCTGTCTGTCTATCTATCTGTCTGTCTGTCTGTCTGTCTGTCTGTCTGTCTATCTGTCTGTCTATCTGTCTGTCTATCTATCAGTCTGTCTATCTGTCTGTCTATCTGTCTGTCTATCTGTCTGTCTATCTGTCTGTCTATCTGTCTGTCTGTCTATCTGTCTGTCTGTCTGTCTGTCTGTCTATCTATCAGTCTATCTATCTGTCTGTCTATCTGTCTGTCTAACAGTCTATCTATCTATCTATCTATCGCTCTGTCTATCTATGTATCTATATATCTATCTATCTCTATATATCTATCTATCTGTCTATCTATCGAAAATAACAACAGAAAATGCTGGAAAAACTCAGCAGGCCAGGCAACATCTGTGGAGAGAGAAACAGAGTCAATGTTTCGGGTCGAAACCCTTCTCCAGAACTGAGAGAAAAGGCAGGAAATGAAACAAAAGGCAGTTTGGGGCTGGGAAATGGGGGAGGGGATGAAAGAAGAGACATTAAGAGATATTCAAGGTGAGACGACATGACAGGTAAATCTATCTATCTATTGTTCTGTCTCTCTGTCTCTCTCTCTTTTCTCTCTCTCTCTCTCTCTCTCTCTCTCTGTCTATTATCTATCTATCTACCTATCTATTTATCTGTCTCTCTGCATCTATCTATCTATCTATCTATCTATCTATCTATCTATCTATCTATCTATCTATCTATCTATCTGTCTATCTATCTATCATCTATCTCTCTGTAGGGGGGCTTCTTTTAACTGATTTAAGGTAATTCACCTGGTCTGCAGCCTTTGCCTGCACTCTGACCAATTATTATTTTTATTGTAATATGCTTTGTTTAGTTAATTGTGCTTTACTGCAGCGAAATAAACATTCTATCCTACGTAAAGGCTTTAATAATCGGCCTTATGAAGCTGGTAGAAACATAGAAACGTAGAAGATAGGAGCAGGAGTAGGCCATTCGGCCCCTCGAGCCTGCTCCGCCATTCAATGAGATCATGGCTGATCATCCAAACTCAGTACCCTGTCCCTGCTTTCTCCCCATATCCCTTGATCCCTTCAGCCTTAAGAAATATATCTAACTCCTTCTTGAATATATTTAATGAATTGGCCTCAACTGTCTTCTGTGGTAGAGAATTCCACAGGTTCACCACTCTCTGGGTGAAGAAAATCCTCCTCATCTCAGTCCTAAATGGCTTACCCCTTATCTTTAGACTGTGACCCCTGGTTCTGGACTCACCCACCATCGGGAACATCCTTCCTGCATTTAGTCTGTCTAGTCCTGTTAGAATTTGATAAGTTTCAATGAGATCCCCTCTCATTGTTCTAAACTGTAGAGAATATAAGCCTAATCGACCCAATCTCTCCTCATACGACATTCCTGCCATCCCAGGTACCAGCCTGGTGAATCTTCGCTGAACTCCCTCCATGGCAAGAACATCCTTCCTCAGATAAGGCGACCAAATCTGCACACAACACTCAAGGTGTGGTCTCACCTAGGCCCTGTACAACTGCAGCAAGACATCCTTGCTCCTGTACTCAAATCCTCTCGCTACGAAGGACAGCATACCATTTGCCTTCTTAACCGCCTGCTGCACCTGCATGCTTACCTTCAGCGACTGGTGCACAAGGACACCCAGGTCTAGTTGCACTTCCCCTTCTCCCAAGCTATTGCTGTTCAGATAATAATCTGCCTTCCTGTATTTGCCACCAAAGTGGATAACCTCGCATTTTTCCACATTATACTGCATCTGCCATGCATCTGCCCAATCGCCGAACCTGTCCAAATCGTACTGGAGTTTCTCAGCATTCTCCTCACAGCACACACGCCCACCCAGCTTTGTGTCGTCTGCAAACTTGGAGATATTACATTTGTTCCCATTCTAGATCATTAATATATATTGTGTATAGCTCGGGTTAGGACCAATTCGGCCGAATGTCATTTTTCAACGCGATACATTCAATGTAGTGCACAACCCAAAGACATTCAGATCATCTTCTGTTCGGACCAATGCACGATTAAACGATTGTTATATTAATCATTTTAATTCTTTTACAGCAAAATTAGTGCTCGAAAAAGAGATAGGTAAATCCATAATCACATGGTATTTGCAAATGTTTGGTAATTAAGAAAAAAGATGTTATGCTAATCCCAGCAACTAGCGTCTGGTTAGATTCCCACCAGACCTACGCAAATTATTGCATATTGTATGGGAATACTAACTGATTCAACAGATGTAAAGCCAGGTAATGGAGAGATATGGTGGATACCAATTCCTTAGCGGTTTTCCACCACAGCCGATTGTATCTCCCGTTGGAGGTAATTGTCAATTTGCGCCCTTTTTTACATTGAAGATAGGAGCAAGAGTAGGCCATTCGGCCCCTCAAGCCTGCTCTGCCATTCAATGAGCTCATGGCTGATCATCCAAACTCAGTACCCTGTCCCTGCCTTCTCCCTATATCCCTTGACCCCTTTAGCCTTAAGAAATATATCCAACTCCTTCTTGAATATATTTAATGAATTGGTCTCTACTGCCTTCTGTGGTAAAGAATTCCACAGGTTTACCACTCTCTGGGTGAAGAAATTCCTCCTCATCTCTGTCCTAAATGGCTTACCCCTTATCCTTAAACTGTGACCCCTGGTTCTGGACTCCCCGACCATTAGGGACTTCCTTCCTTCATCTAGTCTGTCCAGTCCTGTCAGAATTTTATAAGTTTCAGTGAGATCCCCTCTCATTCTTCTAAACTCCAGTGAGTATAAGCCCAATCGACCCAATCTCTCCTCATACATCATTCCTGCCATCCCAGGTATCAGCCTGGTGAATCTTCGCTGCACTCCTTCCATGGCAAGAACATTCTTCCTCAGATAAGGCGACCAAAATTGCACACAATACACAAGGTGTGGTCTCACCAAGGCCCTGTACAACTGCAGCAAGACATCCTTGTTCCTGTACTTGAACCCTCTCGCTACGAAGACCAACATACCATTTGCCTTCTTAACCACCTGCTGCACCTGCATGCTTACCTTCAGCGACTGGTGCACAAGGACACCCAGATCTCGTTGCACTTCCCCTTCTCCCAATCTATTGCCATTCAGATAATAATCTGCCTTCCTGTTTTTGACACCAAAGTGGATAACCTCGCATTTATCCACATTATATTGCCCTGAAGGAAAACGAGCAGAGTTGAATCTTCATTCAGTTGACTTCAATTGGCGACGACTCTGATGTCTGTCGCATTATACAACCGTACATAGATAGAAATATCAGCAATGGAGAGGAATTTGGCAGGCTGCAAACCTGGCCAGTGACTCAATCCCATCACTGTTGTATCCATGTGTTAATGGAGACACGGAATGCAGGAGTTGGTTCACAGGTGTTTACTGAACAAAGTCTGGAGGTGAACTAACAGATACAAGACACTATACAGGCTTATATAGCCTGAGTGGCCATTACCGGCATTACAGTACACAGGGGCTCTTAAAGGCACATACACCACAATTCCTCCCGTTTTAGACAACCAGCACATAACATTTTAAGTAATCATTAATTAACATGTTACAAGAACAATAATCTACACATTTGCTGCAGTTAATCAATTATAAGTCAGTCTCTCTGGAGGCTGCCTGACTCGGTCCGGATAACGCCTCGGTGGTGTAGTAGTTTTTGGTGGTGTAGTAGGTTCTTTTGGCAAGGTCAATTCAGCTTGAATGCCAGTGTCGAGTTCATCTGGTTCCAGTATCACCGGATCGGAGGTAGATACTATGGGTATCTCTGCTTCATCATTAGGCATATAGAGTTGTGGTGTAGGTTGTCCCTTTTCGGATGACTCTATGATCTGGTCAGCATGGCGCCTTATTATGCTTTCTCCAATGTCCACGGTATACATCAGCGGTCCTAGTCGTGTGCAAATAGTTCCAGGCTGCCATTTCTCGGTACGGTAGTCCCAGGCCAAAACTTGTTGACCTATCTGGAAGGTTCTAGTTGGCCTTTCATTCATGCCTTGAAATTGCCGGTTCTCCACGTCCCTTCTGATGTTTGGCTTGATCAAATCCAGCCGGCATCTTAGGTTTCTATTGAAGAACATCATGGCGGGTGTTTGGTTTGTAACCACATGTGTTGCATTCCTGTATGCAAACAAGAAGTTATCTACCTTATGCTGTAGATTTATGTCTTCATTACCCATGGCCTTTATGGCCTTCTTGAAGGTCTGGACAAACCTTCCAGCCAATCCATTGGTGGCGGGATGGTATGGGGCGGACGTGTAGTGCTTAACCCCATTGTTTTTTAAGAACTTCCTGAATTCTTTGGACACAAATTGCGGCCATTATCAGAACAGATCTGTTCAGGCAGCCCATTCCTGGCAAATATGGTCCTTAATGCTGTGATGGTTTTTTCCGTGGTGGTGGAGGACATCTTTATTACCTCCGGCCACTTGGAGTGTGCATCAACCGCGATTAAGAACATTGAGTCCATAAATGGACCAGCAAAGTCGATGTGTACCCTTTGCCATGGAGATGAGGGCCACTCCCATGGATGTAGAGGGGCTTGTGGTGGGGCGTTTTGGACCTTCTGGCATCCTAGGCAGCTCTTGGTCATTTCTTCGATGTCTCCATCGATACCTGGCCACCACACAAAAGCTCTGGCTAGGTTCTTCATTTTCACTCCACCCAGATGCCCCTCGTGAAGCTCCTTTAGCACTTTATCCTGGAGTTTGGGTGGAATCACCACTCTGGATCCACACATCAAGGTTCCTCAGCACACTGACAGCTGTTCTCTTCTTTGCGAGAATGCTGGCAACAGTGGTTCGCCATGTGCTGGCCATCCCTTCACCGTTAAATCGTAGACTCGTGAGAGAGTCGGGTCATTTCTCGTATCCTTTTCAATGGCAGAATTTGTTACTGGTAGACATTCCACTATGGTTGAGTGGAACATCTCCACTGGGTCCACTGTAGGTGCCTCTTCTACCGTTGGCAACGGTAGGCGCGATAAACCGTCAGCATTCCCATGCTGTTTTGATCCTTTGTATTCTATGTCATATTGGTGTGCCCCTCGGAAAAGGGACCACCTCCATAGCCTTTGAGCTGTCATAATGGGAAAACCCTTTTTAGGGTTGAATATGGAGACGAGGGGTTGATGGTCAGTCAACAAGGTAAATTTTTGTCCGTGTAGGTAATGGTTGAATTTCTTCACTCCCCATACCAGGCTGAGTGCTTCCCTGTTGATCTGGGCATAGTTACGCTCAGCTGAGTTCAATGAGCATGACGCAAAAGCTATCGGCCGTTCTGAGCCATCAGGGAATCTATGCGATAATACCGCTCCTACGCCGTAAGGGGATGCATCGCACGCCAGTCTGATTGGCAGTGATGGGTTGTAATGAGCCAAAACTTCCTTGGACTTGATCAAGCCTTTGAATTTATGGAAGGCACGTTTACAGTCTTCGCTCCATTTCCAAATTACTCCCGTTTGTAGCAGTTCGTTAAGAGGGTGCAGAAGAGTTGACAAGTTCGGTAAAAATTTATGATAGTAATTTATCAATCCCAGGAACGGCCTTAATTGTGAGATATTTTCAGGTGCTGGGGCTTTTACGACCGCCTCAATTTTTTCAGGTGACTTATGGAACCCTTCCTCGTTAATTATGTGGCCACAATATGATATTTGTTTCTGGGAAAATTCGCACTTGGGGCGATTTGCTCGTAGGCCCCGTTCTCTCAGCCTAGTGAGCACCTGCTCCAAATTGGCAAGGTGCTCGTTATCGTTTTCTCCTGTTACAAGGCTGTCGTCTAGGTAGCATTGAGTCCCCGGAATCCCTTGGAGGACTTGCTCCATAGCTCTTTGCCAGATAGCTGGAGCTGATGCTATTCCGAAAACCAGTCGATTGTACTGGTACAGGCCTTTGTGTGTATTTATCGTGAGATACTTTTTAGAGGCCTCTTCAACCTCCCTCTGTAGATATGCCTGTGCCAAGTCAATTTTGGTGAAACGTTTCCCTCCGGATAGTGAAGCGAAAATATCTTCTATCCTCGGAAGAGGATACTGTACCGTGTGAAGGACCGGGTTTACAGTCACCTTGAAGTCCCCACAGATGCGAATTTTTCTCTGTTCTTCAGATTTATCATTATTCAACGTTTTCTTCATGACCGGGACGATGGGTGTTGCCCACTCGCTCCAATCTATCTTGGATAATACGCCTGCCTTTTCCAAATTCTCCAGCTCTGCCTCGACTGCTGGACGAATTGCGTATGGTACCGGCCTTGCCTTAAAAAACTTGGGAATTGCCGCATCTTCTACTTTTATTGAGGCGGTGGCGCCTTTCAAGGTTCCTAGTTCCTGTTGAAACACTTCCTTGGCATTGGCCAAGATGTCTTTTAATCGTTCAGGTATGACGTCATCATCATTTTTTTTCTTACTGGTCACCGTCAGTGCCTGAATGGAGTGCCAGTCTAAACGTAACTTCCTGATCCATTCACCTCCCAACAGCAGTGGACCACCATCTTGTAGAACGTATAAATACAACTTCTGTATTTCCTTGCCGTTGTATACAACAGGCACCCTTATTTTCCCTTTTGGGTATACCTTCTGCCCCGTATATGTTTTCAAGATAATGGATGTGTCTTTCAAAGGTATATGCGGAAATAGCCGCTCGTAACCCCGTCGACTTATGACGGTCAGAGCTGATCCTGTATCTAGCTCCATTTTAACTGGGGACCCCGCTATCGTGAGGGTAACCCAAATGGTCTGGTAATCTTCTTTTGCAATTACATTATGTAATTTGAGACAGCTTAGTCTCTTGTTTCCGGAGTCGCTATCGCTCTTCTGGTCTTCGGAGCTACTGTCCGTCATCATTTGTACCTTTCTGTACTTTTCCTTATTGATTTTTTTCCTGTCCATGGATTTTTTGTTTCCAGATCGGCATACACGTGCAATGTGTCCAATCTTTCCGCATTGCCTGCATGCTTTGACCTTGAACCAGCAGTCCCTCTGGTCATGGGTGGATCTGCCGCAGCAATAACATCTCTCGAAACCCTGTGTCATTTCATGGGTGCCGAAGTCCTGTGGCTTTTGCTGTATCTCTTGCGGCTGCTTCGTATGATACAGCCACACTGAAAGCCTTGTCCAGTGTCAAATCTTTCTCAGAAAGTAGCCTTTTCTGTGTTCCTTCACTTAGGAGACCGCAGACGAATTTGTCTCGAAGAGAATCTGCCAGTCCTGCCCCGAATTGGCAGTGCTTTGACAGCTTCCTTAATTCGGCGAGGTAATCAGCGTTACTTTCATTCTTGTGCTGATTCCTCCTGAAGAATTTGAATCGTTCCGCTATCAGCAGCGGTGTTGGGTTTAAGTGCTCCTGTAGGGTATCAACAATCTCCTTAAAATTCTTGTCCTTCGGTTTGGCTGGAGTGATTAAGTTTCGTAACAGCCGTATGTCCTTGCGCCCATTAGATTTAGAAGTACTGATGCCTTTTTATCATCCTCTATTTCATTTGCTGTGCAATATACCTCCACTCTTTCCACATATGTGGTCCAATCCTCTATATCACTATCGAAAGCAGTAATATTGCCAGTCTTAGGCATCCTGAAAAAAATGGCGCTTCCCGCGCTTTCCTTTCTTCCCCGCAGAAAAAAAATGGCGCCTCCCGCGCTTTCCCACCGCTGCCGCTGCTGACAACGCTGTTCTCCGTGGTTTTTATTTACATAGGTATTTTTAATAGGTGGAGACTCGTTCCCGCCGGACTCTCTGGGACTTTTCCCTCCCTCTGCTTGGTCCGAACGCCGACCTGCTTTGCAGCGCCGGCCGTCTCCCGAGTGCTCCACCCTCTGTCTCTGTTTGCCTCCGCCTTCGCTGCTCGGCCCCGCTGCAGAGCCAGCCAATGGAGCCCCAGCCCGCCGCCCAGGAAGGATTATTGCAGTACCTGCCACCAGCTCGGCTAGCTGGTGAAACCACAGTTTTTTTTTCTCTCTTGTTTTTCTTCGACTTTCGTCTGAGGAATCGATCTCCTTGAGGTGCTGCCGAATTGCAGGTAAGTCCGTTTTCAATTCGTCGCCACTGTTGTATCCGTGTGTTAATGGAGACACGGAATGCAAGAGTTGGTTCACAGGTATTTACTGAACAAAGCCTGGAGGTGAACTAACAGATACAAGACACTATACAGGCTTATATAGCCCAAGTGGCCATTACCGGCATTACAATACACAGGGGCTCTTAAAGGCACATACACCACAATCACTGTCTCACCGGGCATGGTAGCTTTCAATTACTCCATATTCAACAACAAAAAAATGGGGGAAAAATTCAGTTGTTTGCGCCTCCCGTTAGCACCTTAAGAGGGAGCAAATGGGGCGCAAAGCATCTAGTGCCCGGGCGCGGCGATGTTTGCGCCGCTCGCGAAATTAACTCGACATTCTGAGGCGGCACTAAACACTACCGCCACGATCTCCTGTGCCGGCAGATCGTGACGTCAGTCGAGCGCGCAACGCCACAGTAGTGCCCCAGACTGGATATTGAGTGGCGCCCCCTGCCTTACCACCTGCCGCTAGCAACGACAGGTTGAGGGGAGCATTTTGCAGTCAGAAAGGGACTAGGGGAGTGCTATTTAAAGGTGACCGCTTCCTGCCATTTTTTGTCGGTGACATTTTTGCACCACGCATTCTGAGAGAGAGAGCGAGAGACTTCTGGAGAGATTCAACGCTGTGTGAAGGAGTTTTGAATACTGAGCAGCACTTTGCTGGTTCATTTTGATTTGCCCTTCCTTGCTTCACCCACGCTCTGAGGTAGCGCCTCGCTGCTCTGCCTTTGCGCTTTAAGACAGGTGTGAAGCGCCTGATTTAGCGCTCCAATCACCTCCGGGGCGATAAAAGCCAAGTTTGCCGTTGGAGGCGATAATTGGCGCCAGGCGCTAAACTTTGCGCACGGCCGATAACGGCACCCCAAACGGGGCGATACTGAATTGTTCCCCCTTAATGTTTTTATATAGCGCATTTAACATAGTAAAACGTCCCAGGTACTTCACAGGAGTATTATAAGACAAAATTGAAGCTTTGCCTCATAAAGTAAAATTAGGGCCGATGACCAAATCTTGATCGAAGAGGTAGGTTTTAAGAATCGTCTTATAGGACGAGGGAGATGTAGTCAGGTGGTGAGTTTTAGGCAGGTAATTGCACAGCTTAGGATCAAGGCAACAGAAGACACGGCCACCAATGGTTGAGTGATTATAATCAGGGATGCTCAAGAAGGCAGAATTAGAGGAGCGCAGATATCTCCGGAGGGTTGTAGGGCTGGAGGAGATTCCAGAGATAGGGAGGGGCAAGGCCTTGGAGGGATTTGGAATAAAAAAGGATGAGAATTTTGAAATCGGTGTGTTACTTAACCGGGAGCCACTGTAGATCAGCGAGGAGAATGTCGATGGGCGTACGGGACTTGGTGCGAGTTAGGACACGGGGCATCTGAGTTTTGAATGACCTCACGTTTACGTAGGATAGAATGTGGGATGCCAAACGGGAGTGCGTTGGAATAGTCAAGTACAGACGCAATGAAGGCATGGATCAGGGTTTCAATGAGCTGGTCTTTCCGATAGATGTGATATAATTGCTTAAGTATAATGTGAAGAAATATTCAGATCAATAAAAGACTTTCAGAAATATTTAACAAATAGTTGCATTAGAATATCATGAAGAACACTCTGATGATGTGAAAAGCTTGAGAGCAGTGGAGAGTGAAGGAGCTGTTATGGATAGAGAGGGATGGATCTGATGTGGATACAGAGTGAAGGAACGAGACCTGGGTGTCCTTGTGCACTAGTCGCTGATGGTAAGCATGCAGGTGCAGCAGGCGGTTAAGAAGGCAAATGGTATGTTGTCCTTCATAGAGAGAGGGTTCGAATACAGGAACAAGGATGTCTTGCTGCAGTTGTACAGGGCCTTGGTGAGACCACACCTTGAGTATTGTGTGCAGTTTTGGTCGCCTTATCTGAGGAAGGATGTTCTTGCCATGGAGAGAGTGCAGCGAAGATTCACCAGGCTGATACCTGGGATGGCAGGAATGACGTATGAGGAGAGATTGGGTCGATTGGGCTTATACTCGCTGGAGTTTAGAAGAATGAGAGGGGATCTCATTGAAACTTATAAAATACTAACAGGACTAGATAGACTAGATGCAGGAAGGCTGTTCCTGATGGTGGCGGAGTCCAGGGCCAGGGGCCACAGTCTAAAGATAAGGGGTAAGCCATTTAGGACTGAGATGTGGAGGAATTTCTTCACCCAGAGAGTGGTGAACCTGTGGAATTCTCTACCACAGAAGGCAGTGGAGGCCAATTCATTAAATATATTCAAGAAGGAGTTAGATATATTTCTCAAGGCTAAAGGGATATGGGGAGAAGGCAGGGACAGGGTACTGAATTTGGATGATCAGCCATGATCTCATTGAATGGCGGAGCAGGTTCGAGGGGCCGAATGGCCTACTCCTGCTCCTATCTTCTATGTTTCTGTTTCTATATGTGTAGAATGTGAAAGGGCTGGTATGGATAGCATGTTACTACGATCTCGAGAGTACATTGGGCCGTATTTTCTGATCGGAGGCTTCCTGAGTGCGGAGGCCTCCGATCTGGAAAAAATATACGAATTTACCCGTTGGCTCCCGAGATGCGTATGCTTCAGTTCTGGGGCCTCTCCAAGCTCGAAATGCGCAGGGCCCATGAATCCCAGAGGCGCATGAGGTTCGCAAGCATCCCTGGGATCACGTGGACCATGGGGATACAATAGGAGAAGGGAATCTCCCTTCATACACTTGACAGATGGACCTGTCAAATATCTGAATGGAGATCACCCCAAAAACACTGTAAAACATTAAATAAATCATATTTTAAAATGAGAGTAAATTAAAATAAATTAAATATTTTAAAGATAAATGTAATTTTTTGATAGAAATAATTGAAGTTGTTTACGGGTCTAAAAAGTAAACTTAACTTTTTTTAAATTATTTTTAAATCATAAAATGAGTGTAAAAAAATAGTTTTACTTTTTTCAACTTTTATGCTGTAAGACTTCTAAGAGTTATCAGCGGGCGGAGGTTCTGCAGAATGCGGAACTCTCCCCCCGCAGAGGCCCTTCTCCAGGGCAGGCGTCAGATCTGTCAAGAGCATTCTTGACAGATCGGAAATGCCGGTTTTCAGCGCATGCGCTTTGACATGAATCAACTGAGTGGCCTGCAGTTGGCGCTGTCCAGGGAGAGTATAAATACTCGGGCACGGGCCCAGCTTGCACAGGACATTCTTTAACAGGAACTAGTAAAGGGCACAACCAAATCTCCATGTTGTAAACAGTTGATTAAAGCTTTGTTTAACGCTTAGACCAGGTGCCTAGTAGTTTGCTTATGTCACACTTCGCATGCCTGAAACTGGCATTTCCCATGTCTCTATGTGTGTGTACACAGCCCGGACACACCCGTAGGCTTAGGAAATATGGCCCATTGAATTTACGCTAATGGTTGAGTCTAGTGGCAAAATCCACTGATGTTTGACATTTCCGTTTCAGAAATTGAAATTTTGAGACAGAAACTTGCAGAGGCAGGTGAGAGGAATTATAATTTGGCCTTCGAAATGTTATTATTTGAAGCAGATGTGAATAAATATAAGCACTGATATTGTAATATATCTGCCATTTATCTCAAGTGTGGTCTAATACAAATGGATGCAAGTTATGTCGCAGTTTTATAGTGCTCTGATTGAACCCCGAACTGCAGTATTGCATACAGCTCTACACAGCACAATTCACGGAGGATACTTTGGCCGTGTAGAGGGAGCAGCACAATTCATCAGGATGATGCCATAGAAACCTAGAAGATAGGAGCAGGAGTTGACCATTCGGCCCCTCGAGCCTGCTCCGCCATTCAATGAGATCATGGCTGATCCTCCGAACTCAGTAACCTGTTCCTGCTTTCTCCCCATATCCCTTGATCCCTTTAGCCTTAAGAAATATATCCAACTCCTTCTTGAATATATTTAATGAATTGGCCTCAACTGCCTTCCGTGGTAGAGAATTCCACAGGTTCGGGATTACGAGTGTCAGGACATGGGAATTCCCAACAGAGAGGGGGTCGGAATACAGAGGGAAGGAGTTGATGCTTCAGAGGTACAGAGCCATCGTCAGAATCCATCTAGAGCATTGCCTTCAGTCCTGGGCAATGCACCTCGGCAAGCATGTATTGGCCTTGCATGAGGTGCAGCGCAGTTGCTTAGAGGCTCATATTATGAGACAGGTTGCGTAGACTTTGGTTGCATACCCTTGAATTTAAATGATCAAGGAGGGAACTGTGTGTGGCAATGGACATCTTAAATGGAGATGATAGGATGGACACTGAGAAATTATTTAATCTGGAGGGGGAATCAATTGCAAGGGGACAATGTCTTAAAGTAGACACAGGCCATTCAGAGTGAACATCATGAAGCATTTTTTCAGCCAAAAAATGGCAGAAATTTTGAAATCTCTCCCTCAAAATACAGAGGATGCAGAGACAATTGGAGCTCTCAAGATTGAGATATATCAGCCCAGAAATTCGGGTCAGGGGCTTCCCGCGGGTGCAAGCCCCCGACCTGCACTTACCTACCGCGCCGGCCGTTGAGCTGTGGGCCCGCGTGGGATTCCGATCCTGGGCCTCCTCCAACTGCCGGCGCGCAGTGCTTGCGTATCCCAGGGGCACAGAAGGGGGAAGAGTTAGAGAAGTAATATGGTTTAACAAGTACAGGGAAAGGGGGTACGGGTGGAAAGGACAAAAGGGAAGGTCTGTGACAGGCTGGACGGCAGGAGAGGTTAAATGATGGAGCGAGGCAAAAGGGGAATTATAGCAGAATCCAGACTGCAGAAAGTCAGTGGGTGAGAGAGGAGCAACCAGGGGAGAGGAAGGGGGAAATACATGGTGGTTGGGGGGTGGGGGGGTTAATAGAGAATTAAATGGGGAAGGGGAACTAAATGGTGGGAAGGGAAAGAAATAAAAAAGGTGGAGAAATTTAGGGAGAATTCCAAAGCTTCGGGCGTCGGCAGCTGAAGGCACGGCCGCCAATGGTGGAGCGATTAAAATCGGGGCTGCTGAAGGGGCCAGAATTAGAGGAGCACAGAGGCCTCGAATTTTGTAGGTCTGGAGGGGGTTACAGAGTTAGGGAGGGGCAAGGCCATGAAGAAATTTGAAAACAGGATGAGAATTTTAAAATGAAGGGTCCTGGACCGGGAGCCAATTTAGGTCAGCGAGCACAGGGGTGATGGATGAACGGGGCTTGGTGCGAGTGAGGACACTGGCAGCAGAGTTTCGGAAGAGTTAAAGTTTATGGAGGATGGAAATTGGGAGGCCGGCCAGGATAACACTGGAATAGTCGAGTCTCGAGGTAACGAAGGTGTGGATGAGGGTTTCAGCAGTGGATGAGCTGAGGTGGAGCAGAGTTGGGTGATGTTACATAGCTGGAAGTAGGCGGTCTTGGTGATGGACCAGATATGTTGTCAGAAGATCATCTCAGTGTCAAATGGGATGCCAAGGTTTCAAGGCTGTGAACGGTCTTGTTCAGCCTCAGACAGTGACCTGGGAGATGGATGGAGTCGGTGGACAGGGAGCAGAGGTTGTGGTTGGGACCGAAGACAGTGACCTGGGAGATGGATGGAGTCGGTGGACAGGGAACGGAGGTTGTGGTTGGGACTGAAGACAGTGACCTGGGAGAGGGATGGAGTCGGTGGACAGGGAACGGAGGTTGTGGTTGGGACCGAAGACAGTGACCTGGGAGAGGGATGGAGTCGGTGGACAGGGAACGGAGGTTGTGGTTGGGACCGAAGACAGTGACCTGGGAGATGGATGGAGTCGGTGGACAGGGAACGGAGGTTGTGGTTGGGACCGAAGACAGTGACCTGGGAGAGGGATGGAGTTGGTGGACAGAGAACGGAGGTTGTGGTTGGGACCGAAGACAGTGGCTTCATTCTTCCCAATATTTCGTTGGAGGAAATGTCTGCTGATCCAGGACGGGATGTTGGACAAGCAGTGAGACAACACAGAGACAGTGGAGGGGTCGATGGAGGTGGTGGTGAGGTAGAGCTGGGTGTCATCAGCGTACATGTGGAAACTGCCGCTGTATTTTGGGATGATGTCGCCGGGAGTCAGCGTATAGATGAGAAATAGGAGGGGGCCAATGGTAGCTCCTTGGGGGACACCAGAGGTGACAGTGTGAGGGCAGGAAGAGAAGCCCTTGCAGGTGATTCTCTGGCTACAGTTAGATAGATAAGAATGTAACTAGGCGAGTGCAGTCCCAACCAGCTGGATGATGGAGGAGAGTTCTTGGAGGAGGATGGAGTGGTCAACCATGTCAAATGCTGCTGACAGGTCGAGAAGGATGGGGAAGGGCAGTTTTACATGGTCAGTCACATAGGATGTCATTTGTGATTTTGATATAGGTCATTTCAGGCCTGTGGCTGGGGTGGAAACCTGATTGGAGTGTTTCAAACATGGAGTTGCAGGAAAGATCGGCACAGATTTGGGAGGTGACAACACGCTCAAGGTTTGGAGAGGAAACAGAGGTTGGAGATGGGCCGGTACTTTGGAAGAACAGAGGGGTCAAGGATGGGTTTTTTAGAAGCGGGTGATGACGGCAGATTTGATTGTGAGGGGGTCAGTATCTGCTTTAAGACGCTCCTTAAAACCTACCTCTTTGACCAAGTTTTCGCTCCCTGTCCTAATCTGCCTTAAGTGGCTCGGTGTTAAAACATTTTGATAATCACTCCTGTGAAGCAATTTGTGTTGTTTTACTACGTTAAAGGCGCTATGTAAAGGCAAGTTGTTGTTGTTTATCGATATATTTATCAAGATGAGAGCGTTTTGAATTAAGTATCCACAGCATATAATTTAATGTTTTATATGTATACTTCAAATCAGCATTTATATAATTTAAAACATTAAATATGAATAAAATGGCCTATCTATAACTCACAAGATTAGAAATATAAATCCATGCAACATGTATATAATCATGTGTTCAATGTAACTGGGGAAACTTATCTCTCAACATAGCATATTTCTGCAATATTGTATTCATAAGCTAACATTGTTAGTGGAAACTATATATATATGTGTGTGTGTGTAATTTAATGCAACATATCTAGATATTGAAATGGCATATCTAAAATTTCAGAAAAAAGGATAACTTGAAACAGTGGATGAAGAATTAAAACAGTTTGTACCTATTTAAAGTAGCTTTCTTGCTATTGAGAGCGGCCACATTTACACACCATGTCCATCATTTAAACCAGCATATGCCTATCGATCGATATCATCTCATTTCAAAATACTTATTCCAGTGTCTCTTCCTCTTTACAAAAAGAAAATACTGCAGGTGCTGGAAATCTGAAATAAAAACAGAAAATGCTGGAGAAACTCAGCAGGTCAGGCAGCCTCTGTGAAGAGAGAAACAGAGTTAACGTTTCAGGTCGATGACCTTTCGTCAGAACTGGAAAAAAGCAGGAAATGGAACAGATTTTTAAGCAAGTTTAGGGGCTGGGAAATGGGGGAGGGGATGAAAGAACAAAAGGGAAGGTCAGTGATAGGATAGAAGGCAGGGGAGGTTAAGAGACATTAAGAGATATTCAAGGCAAAAGGAGATGGTAATGGGACAGGTTAAGACACAAAGGATGGCTTGAGATGAAGAGTAAATTGCGCTGGCAGAATGGAAGATCAGCTGTCCTGTGAGAGAAGAACAGAAAACACAAACAAAAAGTGTGGATACAAAACATATATATGTTACGGGCCGAGGTTATGATCTGAAATTGTTGAACTCTATGTTGAGTCCAGAGGGCTGTAAAGTGCCTAATCGAAAGATGAGGTGCTGTTCCTCGAGCTTACGCTGAGCTTCTGTGGAACAATCCAGAAGGCCGAGGACGGTGAGGTCTGAGTGGGAATGGGGCGGTGAATTAAAGTGACAGGCGACCGGAAGCTCGGGGTCACCCTTACAGACTGAATGGAGGTGTTCCGCAAAGTGGTCCCCCAATCTGCATTTGGTCTCCCCAATGTAGAGGAGACCACATCGTGAGCAGCGAATACAGTATACTAGATTGCGAGAGGTACAAGTAAATCGATGTTGCACCTGGAAGGGGTGTTTGGGGCCCTGGACACTGGGAAGGGGGGAGGTTAAGGGCAGGTGTTGCATCTCCTGCACTTGCACGGGAAGGTGCTGGGTGAAGGGGAAGGGGTGCGAGGGGTGGTAGAGGAGTGGACTATGTTTCACGTAGGGAGATGTCCCTATGGAATGTTGAAAGGGGAGGTGAGGGGAAGATGTGTTTGGTGGTGGGATCACGTTGGAGGTGGCGTAAATGGCGGAGGATGATCCGTTGAATGTGGAGGCTGGTGGGGCGAAGGTTGAGGACAAGGGGAACTCTATCTATCGTGGTACTGGGAGGGAGGGGCAGGCGTGAGGGCAGAAGTGTGGGAGATGGAACGTACACGGTCAAGGGCCGTGTCAATCATTGTAGAGGGGACTCCTCGGTTGAGGAAAAAGGAAGACATGTCGGAAGCACTGGTATGGAAGGTGGCATCGTCGGAGCAGATGCAGTGGAGATGGATAAACTGGGAGAATGAAATAGATTCCTTACAGGGGGCGGGGTAGGAGGAAGTGTAATCCAGGTAGCTGTGGGAGTCGGTGGGCTTGTAGTGAATATTTGTCAATAACCTATCGCCAGAGATGGAGACAGAGAAGTCGAGGAAGGGAAGGGAAGAGTCGGAGATGGACCATGTGAAGGTGAGGGAAGGGTGAAAATTGGAAGCAAAGTGAATGAAATTGTCTAGTTCAGGGCGAGAGCAGGAAATGGCACCAAAACAGGCATCCATGTACCAGAAACAGATGTTAGGTTGGGACCCGAGTAGGACTGGAACAAAGAGTGTTCCACATATCCCACAAAAAGGCAAGCATAGCTAGGACACATGTGGGTTTCCATAGCAACACCTTTGATTTGGAGGAAGTAAGTGGAGTCAAAGGAGAAGTTGTTCAATATGAGAACAAGTTCAGCCAGGCGGAGGAGGGTGGTGGTGGATGGGGACTGGACGGGCCTCTGTTCAAGGAAGAAGCGGAGCGCCCTCAGGCCATCCTGGTGGGGGATGGAGGTGTAGAGGGATTGTACGTCCATGGTGAAAAGGAAGCGGTTGGGGCCAGGAAACTGGAAACTGTTAAAGTGGCGGAGGGCGTCGGAAGAGTTGTGGATGTAGGTGGGAAGAGACTGGACAAGGGGAGAAAAATTAGAGTCGAGATAGGAAGAGATAAGTTCCGTGGGGCAAGAACAGCCTGAAACAATGGGTCTACCAGGGCAGTCCTGTTTGTGGATCTTGGGAAGGAGGGAGAAGCGGGCTGTGCGGGGTTGGGGAACTATGAGTTTGGCGGCCGTGGGGGGGAAGATCTCCAGAGGAGATGAGGTCAGTGACAGTCTTGGAAACGGTGGCTTGATGTTTGCTAGTGGGGTCATGGTCCAGGTGGAGGTAGAAGGAGGTGTCGGGAGAGTTGATGCTCAGCTCCTGCTAGGTAGAGCTCGGTTTGCCAAACCACAACAGCACCACCCTTGTCATGGTCCAGGTGGAGGTAGGAGGTGGTGTCGGAGAGTTGGCGTTCTGCTTCCGTTAGGTAGAGGTTGGTTCGCCAAGCAACAACAGCACCACCCTTGTCATGGTCCAGGCGGAGGTAGGAGGAGGTGTCGGAGAGTTGGCGTTCTGCTTCCCCTCGGTAGAGGTTGGTTCGCCAAACCACAACAGCACCACCCTTGTCATGGTCCAGGCGGAGGTAGGAGGAGGTGTCGGAGAGTTGGCGTTCTGCTTCCCCTAGGTAGAGGTTTTCCTCTTTATACGCCCAGGGTCAAGGTCAAGGGACACTGACCAGTTCCATGGGAACAAGACAGAACCGATTACTTTAAAATGGGGCTTCAAACTTCACTCCTCCCAATAACTGGGAGATGATGAGAATTGTTTTTACGCAGCAGGTTATTATGATCTGGAATTCACTGCCTGAAAGGGCGGTGGAAGTAGATTCAGTAGAAACCTACTAAAGGGAATTGGATAAATACTTGAAAGGGGGAAATTTACAGGGCTGTGGAGAAATAGCAGGGGAGTGGGTCTAATTGGAGAGCTCTTTCCCAGAGCCGGCACAGGCACGGTGAGCCGAATTGCCTCCTCCTGTGCTGTGTCAGTCTAGGAATATTGAGGTGTAATACTCCCTGCTACCAGGAGGTGACGCCATTGCCTACAACTGTCTCCACTCCCCCTAGAGGCCTGTTGGTGAATTGCAGCCAGCGTTGACCCTCCCCATTTAACAGCATCTCTGGTAACATTAGTGATTAATTTACATTGATCTCTCCTTTCTTTCTCTCCCCTCACCCTCCACAGGTACAGACTGTCGCTGAGGGTCGGTATACACAGATCCAGGCTGCTTCACTGGTACCTCACCCCAAGGGCCTGATCACCTGTGTCAGCCCAGACACTCAGTGACAGCAGCGACAAGCAGGGAGCACTGCTGACCAGGAGTGATCGAAAGAGGCAGAGAGGGAGACAGAGTGAGAGAGCAAGAGAGGGAGAGAGAGAAAGACAGAGATAGAGACAGAGCGAAGGAGAGAGAGAGATACAAACAGAGACAGACAGGTAGAGGAGAGAGACAGAGAGAGAGACAGAGTGTGTGAGAGAGAGAGGGAGAAAACAAAGGAGAGAGAGATAAAAACAGAGTAGAGAGACAGTGAAAGACTCAGAGAGAGAGAGAGAGAAACAGAGGGAGACTGAGAGAGACAGAGGGAGAGACCGATGGGAAAGAGCGACACAGAGAGACAGACAGAATGAGAGAAACCAATGGCGAGACTGAGAGACAGAGAGTGAGAGAGATTGAGCGAGAGAGATTGATAAAGGGTGGGAAACAGAGATAAACTAAGACATTGCGCCGAGAGAGAATCAGAGGGCTGAGAGAGAAGAGGGAAATATAGTGGAGGAGATTTGGAGAGAGTGACAGAGAAAGGGTGACAAAGACAGACAGTGATAGAGAGACAGAGTGAGAAAAAATGAAGAGAGATAAACGACAGGGAGAGATACAAAGAAAAGGAGAGAGAGAGAAGAGGGAGAGAAAGGTAGGCAAGATGGAGGGACGGTACGATAGTGAGAGAGAGACAGAGACAAGAGGCCGGAGGGAGAGAGATACAAATACACAGAGAAACAGAGATAGAGGGCAGAAAGACAAAGAGAGAGAGAGAGAGATGGGCAGAAAGACAGAGAGAGATAGAGAAAGTTCAAGTGAGACAGTGAGAGAGAAAAGTGGCAGAGTGGGAGAGAAACAGAGAGAGAGAGACAGAGAAGGATGAGAGTGAGAGGAAAATACCAATAAGCCTTGTCCATTTTAGAGTCGAGTCACGGCTGCGCAGCTCGATGACTCTTTCACTGAAGAAAGAGAGCGGTGCTCCGTCTTCCCTCTCCCAGTACCCAGAGTACGACGGCAGGGGATTCTCATTGCCGTCTTAGACACGGGAGTGGATCCCGGAGCACAAGGACTCTAGATAATGGCAAACGATTGTAGTTCAGGCCTTGGGGCCTCGGGCTCCCGTACTCAACACATCGAAAAGAGAAGACCTCTTGTGTGGGAGGCCCCACAGACCCGAGCAGCTCTGCCACACAGCCTCATAGACTCTCAGTACTTCTGATCGATCCATCAGTCAGTTCATTCATTTAGTAACAGAAGATTTTACTATTTTACACTACATTTTGTCTATTTACCATTGTATCTGACTACTATCTGAATTTATGTTTATAATTATTGGGAGGGTAGAAGTGGGAGTGATGATCAACACTATGAGCTGACCTGTTTCACATTTACCAATTTAACTCTTTGCTCTCATCAATGACTGTTAGTCAGGTTATTAATTCTTGCACAATTTTTCACGCCTTTTAATATTATCCCACTCAATTAGCATAATATAGCCATAACTAAACAGACCTGGGTGTATTGGACATTGCACTCACTGTTTGTAATTTAAGCCCTTTTTCCCCATGCCATGAACAATTTAGGTTTATCATCATAAGTGGAAGAGGATTGTAGAGATTTATGTCATTGGCCAGTCCCGGTAATAAATAACACTCGGGGATGAAATGAGCATTAAAGTGGTGCATTACTGGTGGCCGTTCCCAAGTGAAAGTCCACAAACTCGATCGGCGTCTTGACTTTTCTCAGGAGTGACCGCACGTTGACCATGAACAAGCCCAATTTGATGGCTGACCCGGAGCACAAATTGCATATTCAATCATTTTCAGGTCACCTAATTATTTCTCAGCCAGGTTTCAAAAGCATCAAAGTAGCACTTTCATGTGCAATTTTTAAAGGTTGTATCAACGATGTTATCCTTGATTGTGCCTTATAACATGGTCATAGGTGCCAGTGGAAGCAGAGCCCATCTCACATTTCCCACTATAAGAATGAATTGAGACCATTTGGAACAAACAAATCGAGCACTTTGCAAAGTGACTCGTGAACCTGCATCATGTTGGTTAGCCTGTTAATGAGTGCAGTTAGTTTTAGTCAGTGTGGAAACGACAAGAAGGTTCTTTATACAATAAATGCCAGAACAAATTTTAAAGGTAGCTGTGGTGAAGACAATTCATTTTATTTGTGAGTCAATGTTCCCTCCAATTGATTTTTTATTCAGGTGAGGCTGTTCCTTTAAATTTCTGGTGTCTCTTCCAGCGGCCTGCACCTGACCTCGCCATTGGTCTGCGGCTGCGCACCTTCGGGGGAACATTGGTGTGCGGCCCTCAATAGCTTGCCAAAATTTGTTAACAGGCGCCCCAGCCGAAATATTAGCCCAACCCTACTCTACACTGTCCCATCAAACATTCCCAGGGCAGGTACAGCACGGGTTAGATACAGAGTAAAGCTCCCTCTACACTGTCCCATCAAACACTCCCAGGGCAGGTACAGCACGGGTTAGATACAGAGTAAAGCTCCCTCTGCACTGTCCCATCAAACACTCCCAGGGCAGGTACAGCACAGGTTAGATACAGAGTAAAGCTCCCTCTACACTGTCCCAATAAACACTCCAAGGGCAGGTACAGCACGGGTTAGATACAGAGTAAAGCTCCCTCTACACTGTCCCATCAAACACTCCCAGGGCAGGTACAGCACGGGTTAGATACAGAGTAAAGCCCCCTCTACACTGTCCCATCAAACACTCCCAGGGCAGGTACAGCACGGGTTAGATACAGAGTAAAGCTCCCTCTACACTGTCCCATCAAACATTCCCAGGGCAGGTACAGCACGGGTTAGATACAGAGTAAAGCTCCCTCTACACTGTCCCATCAAACATTCCCAGGGCAGGTACAGCACGGGTTAGATACAGAGTAAAGCTCCCTCTACACTGTCCCATCAAACACTCCCAGGGCAGGTACAGCACAGGTTAGATACAGAGTAATGCTCCCTCTACACTGTCACATCAAACACTCCCAGGGCAGGTACAGCACGGGTTAGATACAGAGTAAAGCTCCCTCTACACTGTCCCAGTAAACACTCCAAGGGCAGGTACAGCACAGGTTAGATACAGAGTAAAGCTCCCTCTACACTGTCCCATCAAACTCTCCCAGGGCAGGGACAGCACGGGTTAGATATAGAGTAAAGTTCCCTCAACAATGCCCCATTAAACACTCCCAGGGCAGGTACAGCACGGGTTAGATACAGTGTAAAGCTCCCTCTACACTGTCCCATCAAACACTCCCAGGGCAGGTACAGCACGGGTTAGATACAGAGTAAAGCTCCCTCTACACTGTCCCATCAAACACTCCCAGGGCAGGTACAGCACAGGTTAGATACAGAGTAAAGCTCCCTCTACACTGTCCCATCAAACACTCCCAGGGCAGGTACAGCACGGGTTAGATACAGAGTAAAGCTCCCTCTACACTGTCCCACCAATCACTCCCAGGGCAGGTACAGCACGGGTTAGATACAGAGTAAAGCTCCCTCTACACTGTCCCATCAAACATTCCCGGGGCAGGTACAGCACGGGTTAGATACAGAGTAAAGCTCCCTCTACACTGTCCCATCAAACACTCCCAGGGCAGGTACAGCACAGGTTAGATACAGTGTAAAGCTCCCTCTACACTGTCGCATCAAACACTCCCAGGGCAGGTACAGCACGCGTTAGATACAGAGTAAAGCTCCCTCTACACTGTCCCATCAAACACTCCCAGGGCAGGTACAGCACGGGTTAGATACAGAGTAAAGCTCCCTCTACACTGTCTTGTCAAACAGGCTGTGCGTCAGATGCAAATTATGTCCGCTTCCAGTCTGCCTGAACAAACACATTCAACTGAGTTACCCTGAACCTTACAGACTGCTGACACTCTGGGACAACTGTCTTATCTCAGTCCCTTTCTGCATGTGTTATTAGGCACTTGGAGATTCCCTGTAGCGGTTTCCTCTTCCCATTTCCTGCAATTCCCAGATAAACACCCAGCCTCATTCCACCCCCGAACACCTTAACCTCGGACACACTGATCCTAAAGAGAAACCAGACACTGATGTGAAGCTGTGATCAATGCAGTGAGTTTTATTTCTGAACACAGCCGTTATTCTGACAGCAGTAATACAGCGTCAGGGGCTGTGGGACCTGAACCATCAAACAGAGCCTGCTTCCTGTGAAGGACGGTTTCATTCAGTGAGAAGTTGTAGAGCTCGGGCTGTTGGGAATCCAACACTGGATTTTACATTGTTCCGGTCTGCAACATCTGACCCCAGAGTAGCAGATTAGTTGTTGAAAATGCACCTCGTCTGTGTTACAGCCGCCCTCACGACACTTTCCTCCATGCCTGATGCAGTAAACTAAAATCCAAAATGAAGAATGAATTGATTGATGGTTCTGTACAGAGGGAGGGAGAACAATGAGAAAACCTGAGTCTGAGCCTGTCAGTGTTACTTGGACTGACTCTGGACCACACATGAACCTTAACTCTTTTATACTTATTGAAACTCAACACCGTTCCCCCTCTCCTGACCTGCACAGACTCACTCTTTGTCCTGAAGGGCTCCATTCTGCAAAGTAATGAATAGGCTAACAATGACCTGGGGTTTACTTCTAAGGCAAGATAATTCAAAAGTAGTGAAGTTGGCAAATCGTGCGAAGTGGTGTTCCACAATGATCGGTGCTGGGACCCCTCTTGTTCACCATTTACAGAAACTATTTGGACTCGAGAATCGGAAGTGCAGTTTCAAAGTTTGTGGATGCCTCCAAAATGGGGACTGTGACAGATACAGGAAGATGTTAATAAACTTGCTTGTAATTGGCAAAGGAATTTCATTAGAGAAGTGTGAGGGGTGCATTTTAACAGGAAGAATGAGGAGGTCACGTAACACTTGGAAAATAAGTTTCTAAATGGGGTTCAGGAGAAACATAGAAACATAGAAGATAGGAGCAGGAGTGGGCCATTCGGCCCCTCGAGCCTGCTCCGCCATTCAATGCGATCATGGCTGATCATCCAAACCCTTGATCCCTTTAGCCTTAAGAAATATATCCAACTCCTTCTTGAATATATTTAATGAATTGGCCTCTACTGCCTTCTGTGGTAGAGAATTCCACAGGTTCACCACTCTCTGGGTGAAGAAATTCCTCCTCATCTCTGTCCTAAATGGCTTACCCCTTATTCTTAGACGGTGACCGCTGGTTCTGGACTCCCCCCGCCATCGGGAACATCCTTCCTGCATCTAGTCTGTCTAGTCCTGTTAGAATTTTATAAGTTTCAATGAGATCCCCTCTCATTCTTCCAAACTCCAGCGAGTATAAGCCCAATCGACCCAATCTCTCCTCATTCCTGCCATCCCAGGTATTAGTCTGCTGAATCTTCGCTGCACTCCCTCCATGGCAAGAACACCCTTCCTCAGATAAGGAGATACAGATACAGTGAGGGTACAGATACACAAATCACTAAATTAGCCAAGCATGTTGATCAGGGCCATATAAACAAAGAAAGCGCTAGGGATAGAATTGTAAAGCAGGGAAGTTATGTTGAACTTGTATAGGACCTTGGTTAAACCGCACTTAGAGTATTGCAAACATTGCTGGTCGCCACCTTATAAAATGGGCACAGAGGCACTGGGGAAAATGCCAAAAAGGATTTAGTAGAATGATACCAGAACTGAGAGGTTATTCCTATCAGGTAAGATTGAACAGGCTGGGGCTCATTTCTTTAGCAAGGAGAAGACAGAGGAAAGATAAGGTAGAGTTGTTTAAGATTATGAAAGTGATTAATAGGGTAGACGTAGATAAGATATTTTCACTTGTTGGAGAGAGCAGAACTCGGGGATTTAAGATAGTCATTCATGAATCTAACAGGGAATTCCGGAGAAACTTCTTTACTCAGAGAATGGTCAGAATGTGGAACTCGCTGCCACAGGGAGTAGATGGTGTGAATCGCATAGATGCATTTAAGGGGAAGCTAGATTAGCACATGAGGGATACAGGAATAGAAGGATATTTTGACTGGGTTAGATTAACGAGGGTGGGAGGAGGCTTGTGTGGAGGATGAACACTGACATGTGTAATGTATGTACCTTTAAGGGGAGAACTACTTTTTACAGCTCCTGTCTACTGTAGTACCGGCAGTGACCACACCTGTATATAAACCCTGAGTAGTGATCTGTACAGTTAGTTCTAGAGTAACCCTCATTCAGTAAACACCTGTTGATCATTCCCTGCAGTCTGTTGTCTGATTATTGAAGGACACAACATCAAGATACACGGATCTAACATTGGCGACGAGCAGATTCAAACCTACCTGCAACTCTGCATCACCTCCCAGGGATTCGCTCCTGGAGAACAGTGGAAGAAGGCCGAGTCCAGAAGCATGGGCATCGACCACGGGAAACCCCCCAGTCATCCAGCGGAGCTTTGAGCATTGCAGGGGAGGCTGTCGAGAGCCAGGCTTGGCTTTCCAGTCACGGTGGTCCAGCGAAACAGGCTGGCAACAGATACTGCGCAGACCCTTCCCGGACAGCGGCGGCTAGAGCCGACCGACGGCACAGAAAAAGGCCGAGCAGCATCGACGGGGGAGAGAGAGAGGGTAGAGCGCACAGGGCGCAGCCGGTGTTCAGGACCGAGTGGCGTCAACGGGGGAGAGAGGCGAGAGAGAGCAGAGCGCAGCCGGTGTTCAAGGGCCGAGCAGCGTCAACGGGGGAGAGAGGCGTGCAGGAAAACGCGCAGAGCGCAGCTGGTGTTCAAGGGCCGAGCAGCGTCAGCGGGGAAGAAAGGAACGCGCAGGAGACGCCATTTTAAGCCGCAGCGGGGAAGAAAGGAAAGCGCGGGAGATGCCGTTTTAAGCCAGTCTAACCATACCCCAAAATGCCGAACAGTGGCAGTATCACAGCGTTTGACAATGAAGTCGAAGATTGGACGACATATGTCGAACGCATAGAAGTATACTGCAAGGCGAATGAAGTGCCAGATGACAAGAAAGCACTGGTATTGTTGAATTCAATGGGTGCAAAAATGTATGGCTTACTATGAAACCTAGTAACCCCAGAGAAGCCAGTAGAAAAGGATTTTGAAAACATCGTGTCAATCCTACAGGACCACTTAAACCCCACACCGCTGCTGATAGCAGAAAGATTTAAGTTTCACAAAAGGAACCAGCATAAAGATGAAAGTAATGCTGAGTATTTAATGGAACTGCGCAAGCTATCGAAACACTGCCAGTTTGGAACGGGACTAGCAGATACTTTAAGGGACAAGTTTGCGTGTGGGCTTCAAAGTGAAGGAACCCAGAAACGGCTTCTATCAGAAAAGGATCTTACGCTGGACAAGGCTTTCAGCATTGCAGTATCACACGAAGCAGCAGCACGGGGCGCTGCAGAGATACAATGGAGACCGCAAGAATATGGCACAAATGAAATGTCATACGGAACAGTGAAGTGCTATCGCTGCGGCAGAACAACACACGACCATAATGATTGCTGGTTCAAGGACAAAGTGTGCAGACAGTGTGGAAAAGTAGGACACATAGCAAGAGTCTGCATGTCAGGAAAGAAAACCAGCAGCAAGAAATCTCCACAGGAGAAGTACAAGAAGGTACATAAGGTGACGGAGAGTAGTTCAGACAAACAGAAAAGTGATACAGACTCCGGAAGCAAGGAGCTGGGTTGTCTGAAACTACATAATGTGATCAAAACGGAGGATCACAAAACTATCTGGGTCACGCTCATTGTGGTGTATGTAACCTGTTCCACCTTAAGAGAACTTAAGCCTGTTCCACCTTAAGAGATGTATTACTTTCTCTGGCTGCTGTATACGTAATACCGGTGGTGACCACCGGTATATAGGTACTGTGTAGTGATATTGTATTTAGTATAGTCCTGACCTCCAACTAGTAAAGACCTGTTGAACTTTATTCTTGTAGTCTGTGTCAGTAATTAATCTTAATACAACTGGAACACACAGACTTAACAGTGGCGACGAGTCCGATTCTTACCCTGCGGCAGTTTATATCCACGGCGGCTTCGTCCACAGAACGGGCGTCGAAGAGAGGCATCCACCCTCATCACCCTGCTGGAAGACATGTCGCGCGGCAGGCATCGAGAACCCGGAGTGCAGAAGACATCCTGAACTCGAAGCCTCCATCAGCGGCAGTCAGCTATCTTCTTTCTACCTCGGTGGTGGGTAAGCCGGTCAGCGACGCGAGCAGAAAGTCGGCCGCGTTGGCTGTACAGACGTGGGGGGGGAGGAAGACGGAGGAATAAGGGCGGTGAGATCGATCGCAACCGGGGATAAGGGCCGGGCTGCATTCGGGCCGAAAGGCTCAGCGCGGGGACATCGATCGCGGCTGGTGATAAGGGCCGGGCCGCTTTCGGGCCAAAAAGGCGCAGTGTCTGGGGCGACTGAAGGCGCGAGAGCCGCGGTGAAGGCGAACGCAGCCGGTGCTAATAACCGGGCTGCAAGAAGGGCTGCGAGGCGCGACATCGGGGAAGCGCGAATGCCCGAGGGAGCCGCGGTGAAGCGGAGACAGCGTCGGGGGAGTTACTAACCGCTGGGAAAGGGGAGCAGCAGCGGCACGCCAAACGCCATTGCAGCCAGTGGGTGAAGACCGCCAAGTGCGGGAAAACCACCATTTTGTAGGCGGAGGACGAAGACAAGAGCGGGAAGCCGTCATCTTGGGATAAAATAAATTGCAACGATGCCTAAACATGGGAACATTGACACCTTTGATAGCGACATCGAGGATTGGGCCATGTATGTAGAACGCATACAAAATTATTGTAAAGCAAATAAAATCCCAGATGCAGAGAAAGCACTAACTTTATTGAACTTAATGGGTGCAAAGACATACGGGCAATTGAAACACCTTTTATCACCAGATGAACCAATGGATAAGACGTTCGAGGAGATTGTTACTGTCCTGAAAAATCATCTAAACCCCACGCCGCTGATGCTAGCGGAACGATTTAAATTTTACAGCAGAAGGCAGCTGAAGGATGAAAGCAATGCTGAATATTTAATGGAATTGCATAAGCTAGCAAAGTACTGTCAGTTTGGAACGGGACTGACAGAAGCGCTAAGAGATAAATTTGTGTGTGGATTATTAAAAGAAGATACACAAAAGCGACTGCTCGAGGAGAATGAGCTGACGCTTGAGAAAGCGGTCACTATGGCAGCAGCACACAAAGCCGCAGCGAGAGGCACGGCAGTAATGCAGCTACGGTCACCGGAACTCATTACAAATAAATTGGGTTTGAGCACTGTAAAATGTTATCATTGTGGAAAGACAACACATGATCAGAACCAGTGTTGGTTTAAAAACCAAGAATGCAGAACGTGTGGCAGGCTTGGCCACATAGCTAAAGTATGCCAGTCAGGAAAGAAGACCAGCAACAAAAAGTCACCGCAAGGAAAATACATAAAGGTGCACAAGGTGACAAAGACCAGTTCGAACGAACAGAAGTCAGATTCAGATGCTAGCAGTAATGAACTGGGTAGCTTAAGAGTACACAACGTTGGTAAGGATGCAGATCTCCAGACAATTTGGGTCACTCTTCAGATAGCAGGAGTCCAAGTAAAGATGGAATTGGACACTGGATCGGCATTGACGGTCATGAATAAGAAAGATTACAAAAGGTTATTCCAACATATTCCCCTACGGGATACGGAGATTATATTGAAAACATACACGGGGCAAAGAGTGTACCCCATCGGAAAGATAGAGGTAAAAGTGGTCCACAAGGGCGAAGAAAGCCAAGTAATGGACTTATATGTGCTACCTGAAGGAGGTCCACCACTACTGGGACGGGAGTGGATTAGGAAAATGAATATGGACTGGCACTCCTTAAAAGCACTAACGGTAGATTCCGGGGAAACAGATGTCAAACCTAAACGATTGTCCAAAATATTGGATGATGCTAAAGAGGTGTTCCAGCAAGGACTGGGAACACTGAAAGGAATTACGGCAAACATCAAGATTGATGAACATGCACAACCAAAATTTTTCAAAGCCAGACCGGTACCCTATGCAATACGACCTACTGTAGAAGCGGAACTGGAAGCGCTAGAACATTCAGGTGTACTGTCTAAGGTAGATTGGAGTGAGTGGGCTATGCCCATTGTTCCCGTTATGAAACGTCCTTCGAGCAACAAGCCAGGAGAACCAGGGAAGGTTCGCATCTGTGGAGATTTCAAGATCACCGTTAATCCGGTGCTTCACACGGTGCAGTATCCGCTTCCGCGGATTGAGGATATTTTTGCTTCGTTGTCTGGTGGGAAACACTTCACCAAGATAGACCTGGCGCAGGCGTACTTGCAGATGGAGGTTGAAGAAGAGTCATGCCAGTACCTCACGATCAACACGCATAGAGGTTTGTACCGGTATAATAGGCTGGTTTTTGGAGTGGCATCGGCTCCGGCAATTTGGCAGAGGGCCATGGAGCAGGTATTACAGGGAATTCCAGGCACACAATGTTACCTGGATGATATTCTGATTACAGGTGATGGTGATGAAGAACACCTCGCAAACTTGGAACTGGTGCTCAACAGACTGAAAGAGTATGGACTTAGAGTTAATCGGCAGAAATGTGAGTTCTTTCAGAAGCGGATCTCGTACTGTGGTCATGTCATTGACCGGGAGGGGCTTCATAAGTCTCCTGACAAGGTAGAGGCAGTTGTAAAGGCTCCCGCTCCGGATAATGTCTCTCAGTTGAGGTCGTTTCTGGGATTGATTAACTATTACCATAAGTTTCTACCGAATCTATCCACGGTACTGCACCCGCTGAACGCTCTTTTACAGAAGGGGGTACCATGGGAATGGAGCGAAAACTGTAAGAAGGCATTTCGCAAAAGCAAAGAATTGATCACCTCAGAGGAAGTGTTGGCTCACTTCAACCCGACACTGCCTATTCGGTTGGCTTGTGATGCTTCTCCATATGGTATTGGGGCAGTACTCTTACACAAGTTGCCAAATGGCACGGAAAGGCCAGTCGTGTTTGCATCCAGATCATTGACCTCCGCTGAGCGCAACTATGCGCAGATCGATAGGGAGGCTCTCAGCCTTGTATGGGGAGTGAAGAAGTTTAATCATTACCTGCAGGGCCAAAAATTCACACTTCTGACAGACCATCAGCCGTTAGTATCCATTTTTAACCCTAAGAAGGGTGTTTCGGTGATGACAGCACAGCGACTCCAGAGATGGTCCCTTTTCCTAGGGGCACATCAATATCAAATAGAATTCAAAGGTACAAAGCAGCATGGCAATACTGATGGGCTGTTGCGCCTGCCACTACCTGAAGCAGAAGAGACGACGAAAGTTGACCCTGTTGAGTTATTTCATTCGACCATCATCGAGTGTTTACCAGTCACCAATGCAAGTATTGAAAGAGAAACCAGGAACGACCCGACACTGTCCCGAGTTTACGAGGTGACAGTGAAGGGATGGCCAACACATGGTGATCCTCTGTTACCGGCATTCTCGGCAAGGCGAGACCAGCTGTCCGTCTGCCATGGTACTTTGATGTACGGGACAAGAGTGATTATTCCTCCCAAGTTACGGGAAAGAGTTCTAAAGGAACTGCAGGAAGGTCATCTGGGGGGAGTTAAGATGAAAAGTCTTGCTAGGGCTTATGTATGGTGGCCGGGCATTGACCAACAGATAGAGGAGTTGACAAAAAGCTGCGCTGGGTGCCAAAAAGTGCAAAATGCACCTCCGATCGCACCGCTACACCCATGGGAATGGCCTTCAGCCCCATGGCAATGTGTAAATATTGACTTTGCTGGTCCATTCATGGACTCCATGTTCCTAATTGCGGTGGACGCACATTCCAAATGGCCAGAAGTGATCAAGATGAATACCACTACTTCAGAAAAGACAATTGCGGTGTTAAGAACAATATTCGCAAGGAACGGATTGCCAGAACAGATATGTTCGGACAACGGACCACAGTTCGTGTCGGAAGAATTCCAAAAATTCTTAAAGAAGAATGGGGTGAAACATTATACCTCTGCCACATATCATCCGGCGACAAATGGGTTGGCTGAGAGATTTGTACAAACATTCAAAAAGGCAATAAAGGCCATGAACGATGATCAGATTCCGTTACAACACAAGGTGGACAATTTCCTAATGGCATATCGAAACGCCGCTCATGCAGTGACTAACCAAAGTCCTGCCATGATGTTTTATAACAGCAGGTTGCGGTCCAGGTTGGACTTGTTAAAACCAAATGTGTGGAGGGAAGTGGAAAACAAACAGTTCCGGCATATTAATAACAAGTCCACTCGAAGTTTCGACGTAGGACAACCAGTGTTGGCAAGGGGCTATGGAAACAAAAAATGGCAGTCCGGAACAATTCGGGCCAGACAAAGACCTCTGATGTACACAGTAGATATTGGTAACAATGTGATAAGGTGTCATGCGGATCAACTGGTAGAATCAAGAGCAAGGGTCGAACCCATGGTTGCGACAGAGACAACTGTGGAAGACGTTAATGAACCTGAAGCATCTACCTCGGCAGGGGACTGTACCTGATGATGACGTCCAATACATAGGAAACCAACAAGAAGAGTCACCTCAGCAACAAGAATCAGAGACCACTGAAAGGCGTTATCCAAACCGAATCAGAAGGCCTCCTGAGAGACTGAACCTTTGAACTGTTTATACCTGAAGTTATATATGTATACATGTTATTATGCTATGTTAAATGGGGATATGACTGTTAAGCTAAAAAGGGAGGATTGTGGTGTATGTAACCTGTTCCACCTTAAGAGAACTTAAGCCTGTTCCACCTTAAGAGATGTACTACTTTCTCTGGCTGCTGTATACGTAATACCGGTGGTGACCACCGGTATATAAGTACTGTGTAGTGATATTGTATTTAGTATAGTCCTGACCTCCAACTAGTAAAGACCTGTTGAACTTTATTCTTGTAGTCTGTGTCAGTAATTAATCTTAATACAACTGGAACACACAGACTTAACACTCACGATAGCAGGAGTCCAAGTGAAAATGGAATTGGACACAGGATCAGCCCTAACAGTCATAAACCGAAGGGACTACAAGCGGCTATTTTCACATATACCCTTGAGAGATACAAAGATTGTCTTGAAGACGTACACGGGGCAAAAAGTCTACCCCAAAGGAAAAATAAGGGTGAACGTATTATTTAACGGCAAGGAAACACCAAAAATGGACCTACATGTATTGCCAGATCGAGGACCACCACTACTAGGACGTGAATGGATCCGGAAGATACAGCTAGATTGGCATTCCATACAAGCACTGACTGTAGGTGCCAAAAAGGATGACGACGTCACACCTGGACGACTGTCAAAAATGCTAACTGACGCACAAGAAGTGTTCCAGCAGGGACTCGGAACACTAAAAGGCATAACAGCGACGATCAAAATAGAGGAAAATGCAAGCCCAAAGTTTTTTAAGGCCACACCGGTACCTTATGCGATCCGCCCAGCCGTCGAAGCAGAGCTGGAAGGTTTGGAACGTTCAGGAGTACTGTCCAAAGTGGACTGGAGCGAGTGGGCTACACCCATCGTTCCTGTAATGAAGAGGTCGTTGAGTAATACGCCTGGGGAACCAAAGAAGGTTCGCATCTGTTGGGACTTTAAGGTGACAGTGAACCCAGTCCTTCACACTGTACAATATCCGCTTCTGCGGATTGAAGATATTTTCGCCTCGCTATCTGGAGGGAAACGCTTCACTAAGATTGATCTGGCCCAGGTGTACCTGCAAATGGAGGTAGAAGAAGCCTCGAAACAGTACCTCATGATCAACACTCATAAAGGTCTCTACCAATAAAACCGGCTGGTGTTCGGGGTAGCATCAGCTCCGGCTATTTGGCAAAGGGCAATGGAACAAGTCCTGCAAGGGATTCCAGGGACCCAGTGTTATTTGGACGACATCCTGGTCACGGGCGAAAATGACAGTGATCACCTCGCCAACCTGGAGCAGGTGCTCACTAGATTGAAGGAATATGGGCTCCGAGCTAATCGCCACAAATGCGAGTTTTTCCAGAAGCAGATCTCGTATTGTGGCCACGTTATTGATAAAGAGGGGTTACATAAGCCCCCTGAAAAGATTGAGGCAGCAGTCAAGGCTCCAACACTGGAAAATGTGTCACAACTGAGGCCGTTCCTCGGGCTGGTGAACTACTACCATAAGTTCTTGCCGAATTTGTCTACCGTACTACACCCACTGAACACCCTACTGCAAACGGGGGTACCATGGAAGTGGAGTGACGAATGTAAACGAGCTTTCCAGAAGAGCAAAGCATTGATCACATCAAAAGAGGTGTTGGCTCATTTCAACCCAGCACTACCAATTCGGTTGGCGTGTGATGCATCACCCTATGGTATTGGAGCGGTGCTGTCGCACAAATTCCCGGACGGCTCGGAGAGGCCAGTAGCCTTTGCGTCTCGGTCACTAACCTCAGCTGAGCGTAACTATGCCCAGATTGACAGGGAGGCCCTCAGCCTAGTGTGGGGAGTGAAAAAGTTCAATCGCTATCTGCACGGGCAGAAGTTCACCTTGCTGACTGACCACCAACCACTTGTCTCCATCTTTAATCCAAAGTAGGGCGTTCCGGTGATGACTGCGCAACGGTTACAAAGATGGTCCCTTTTTCTAGGGGCGCACCAATATGAAATCGAGTATAAGGGCACGAAACAGCATGGAAACGCTGATGGGCTATCACGCCTGCCACTGCCTACTGCGGAGGAAGCACCAGCAGTGGATCCTGTCGAATTATTTCATTCGACTATAATTGAATGCTTGCCAGTAACTAACGCTGGTATAGAGAAGGAGACCCGAAATGACCTGACACTGTCTCGGGTATATGATTTGACGGTGAAGGGATGGCCAGCACATGGCGACTCAATGTTGCCAGCATTCTCATCCAGAAGAGAACAGCTGTCAGTATGCCAGGGGACCTTGATGTGTGGATCCCGAGTGGTAATTCCACCCAAGTTAAGGGAGAGAGTGCTCAATGAGCTTCATGAAAGTCATCTGGGAGGGGTGAAAATGAAAAGCCTTGCTAGGGCTTATGTGTGGTGGCCGAGGATTGATCAGCAAATCGAGGACCTGACAAAGAGCTGCTCAGGATGCCAGAAGGTCCAAAATTCACCACCACATGCCCTTCTGCACCCATGGGAGTGGCCCTCATCTCCATGGCAATGGGTGCACATTGATTTTGTTGGTCCATTCATGGACTCAATGGGCTAGATTTTCAGTATAGACAGTTTTGGGGCGCTAACCTTAGCGCCCGCCCGAAGTTAGCGCCCGCCCCAAAGTAGCGCCCCGTTGCCGGAAATTCAGTGGCTTCGCCCTAAGAGATTGGTGGAGCGCTAAAAGAGGCGTTCCACTCCTATCTTTAGGCGCTAAGCCGGCGGTCCAGAGGGATAGCGCCCAGGCGGGGCGCAGCGCGGGTGCGGTCATTTTTGGACTGACAGCAGACCCCGTGGCGCCGACCAGCTCTTAAAGGGGGAAGGGACGAATTGGTCTGCTGCCACGCCCTGCAAACTGCAGCCTTGCAAAGAGGCCTCAACACTGCTGCTCAGCCCCAGGGAGTCATGGCAACGCCAGAGAAGGCCCGTCAGCGTGCCCTGCGCTTCTCAGAGGGTGATCTGGACATAATGGTCACAGCTCTGGAGGTGAGGCGCAAGATCTTGTTCCCAGAGAGTGGGAGGAATCCAACCCACCACGACTACACCAAAGCCTGGAAGCAGATCGCCCAGAGGGTGACGTTCACCGGCGATGCCCCCAGGACCCACAAACAATGTCGTAAAAAATACAACGATCTGACCAGGATTGTGAAGGTGAGCAGCCTTTCCAGTCTCCTCCTCATTCTTGCATGTACACCTGACATGATGGGCAAAGGGAGCTGAAAGTCCTATTGGCCAGCCCTCAGCCAGCAGCATTGGGACAGTCATGAGCATCACATGGCCATTCGGCACTCTACACCTTGTCCAAGCTATTCCACTATGGGAGGCAGTGCACACTACATCAGGGCTTCACTCTGTCCACGCTATTCCACCATGGGAGGCAGTGCACACTACATCAGGGCTTCACTCTGTCCACGCTATTCCACCATGGGAGGCAGTGCACACTACATCAGGGCTTCAATCTGTCCACGCTATTCCACCATGGGAGGCAGTGCACACTACATCAGGGCTTCACTCTGTCCAAGCTATTCAACCATGGGAGGCAGTGCACACTACATCAGGGCTTCACTGCGCACTTACAGCCCGTCCTTTCTCTTGCAGGCTAAAGTAGCGTTTAATCACCAGGCGCATGCCAGGGGTGGCCGCGCCAAGCTGCAGAAGCTCACTCGGCTGGAGGAGCGCGTGTGTGTGCTCATGGGAGCCCGTGTGATTGTCCCCACAGCGTGCGGAGTATCCGACCCTCCACTGCCCGGCAATGGTAAGGACCTCGCCTTTTGGCCCTCTCGCATCGCACTGGCCCATCCGAGCTACCTCCTTTACCACTGTCCCACCAATGCGCTGAATGCCACCAGTCCTAACTCCCTCGCTGACGCCGTCTCCTCACTCTGAAGCTACTCTTGTGCATTCCTGCTTTCAGCTGGTGACGACCAGGACCCTGAAGCTGCCAGTGACAGCACCTCCGACCAGGAGGAGGAGGAGGAGCAAGCCGGACCTTCGGGGGAACAGTCACGTCCCGCAGGAGAGGAGGAAATGCTTGACACCTCCTCACTGGACGAGTGCCTGGAGGAACTGTCGCAGGGAAATGCAGCTTCTGGGACCAGTGGCGTCCAGCTACCCAAGAGCCGTGCGCGTGGCCCGCGGCCTTCCCCCCAAAGGGGGGAAGGATCAGAGGGGAGTGCTGCTGTTCGGCACACTCGCCGCCACTAACGCGGCAAGGGTCCCCTAGTTCGGCCCCCTCCTCCCCAGCGGGAGAGTCGCGACTCCAGTCCGGACACCTTCACCTCGGAGGAGGTGCGGAAGCTGGATAAGATGGCCGAGGATTCGGACCGGCGCCACACGGAGCTCATGAGCGTGGTGGGGCGCATGCCTGAGGCCATCGAGTCGCTGGCGACCAGTGTGCGCGAGTTCGGGGCAGCAACTGCCGCGAGTGGCCGCATGCTGACTGATGCCGTCAAGACCCTGACGGCTGTGATGCGCGCGCACACCAGGACCACAGGGGCACTCACTGCTGCCACACGCGCTGTCTCAGGCAGGCATCGCCAGGGCAGCCGCCGCGCTGGACCATCCCAGCAAGCCGCCCCTCAGCTGATTGTTGCGGATCCTGCAGTGCGGGCCCGGCCGAGTGCCACCGCGCCACAGCACCAGCCAGCGCATCCCACACGCCAGCTGGCCCACATTGCGCCATCCGTCGCCGCCATTCCCCCACTGGGGCGTCAAGGGCAAGCGGCTGCAGCTGATGGTGGCCAGGCTCAGGTGCGCCACTCAGCAGACGGCCCCTCGAGGCCCAAACGCCGTGTAGGCCGCCCCCCAGCGGCATCTGGCGGAAGGGCATCTGAGCCTCAGGCACCTTCTCCCAGCCTCGCAGCAGCCACTGGGCAGAGCTTGCGAAGGAGCAGCAGGCCGGGCAGGGGAGGCAAAAGGCTGGGCAAGGTCTCGCCCTCGCGGGCCACTCAGTAGAGGGTGTGCGCAGCTTTCCTTTTATATGGCGGTGGCCATCTTTATTTTGCCCATGGTTGTGTTGTTGGAGGGCTTATTTTTTGCGTTAGGCCGACGTTGAGGCCCGGTTTGAAGAAAGGTGGAGTGACTCCTCCCCAGTTTGTGGGAGTGAGTCGTTTGTTGGGCTTTTTGTGGGGCCCGTTTATTGTTTTTGGGGATTCATGTGGGAAGGGCTTTTCATTTTTGTGTAATAAAAAATCATCTTTATTCATGCAGTCTCCATGGTTGTTCTTCTTAGTGTTTGTTGGCTTCGCCGGCTGAGGGGTTGCGGAGCGGCTGCATTCATCTTCCCTCATGGCCCCTGGCCATTCCCTGACAGGGGGCTTAGAAGTACTGTGTAATAAGGTGGCGTCGTGCGGCCCTTGGCCCTGGTCGCTCCCTCCTGGGAACGTACTCCTGCTCCTCCTCCTCCTCCTCCTCATGCTCCTCCTGCTCCTCCTCCTGAGGTGCTGGTCCAACGTCAGGTGGCAGTGCCTGAGTCCTGCGGATAGCCAGGTTGTGTAGCATGCTGCAAACCACCACAAATTGGGAGACCCGGTCCGGCGAATACTGGAGAGCTCCTCCGGAGCGATCAAGGCAGCGGAACCGCTGCTTGAGGACCCCAATAGTTAGCTCGATGATGTTGCGGGTGGTTTGATGGCTCTCGTTGTAGGCCTCTTCAGCAGCGGTCCTGGGCGCGCGGAGCGGGGTCATGAGCCAGGTGCACAAAGGATAGCCTTTGTCCCCGAGTAGCCATCCTCTTGGGGGAGGCTGTGCCTGGAACATGTCATGCACAGTACTCTGCCGCAGGATAAAGGCATCGTAGCTGCTGCCTGGGAAGCTGGCATTGACTGCCATGATGCGCTGCTTGTGGTCACAGACCAGCTGCACATTCAGAGAATGGTAGCCCTTCCTGTTGCGATACTGCTCGCCATGCTCCAGAGGGGCCCGCAAAGCCACATGCGTACAGTCAATGGCGCCCTGCACCAAGGGGAATTCCCCGAGTCTGGAAAATCCCAATGCGCGCTGATGCTGGCTCTCCAGGGCCATGGGGAAGGAGATGAATTGGCTTCTCCTTCTGAACAGTGCTTCGGTCACCTGGCGGATGCAGCGATGCGCGCCGTACTGGGAGATGTTTGCAATGTCCCCAGCAGCGTATTGGAAGGTGCCGGTGGCATAGAAGTTCAATGCCACCGTCACCTTCACTTCCACCGACAGAGACGTCCTGCACCTGAGCTTTGGCCGCAGATCTCGGCGAAGCAGGTGGCAGATCTCTGCAATCACCTCCTTTCGGAATCGGAGCCTTTTAACACATCGCGCGGCACTCATGTTTAGGTAGGAGCGCTGCTGGCGGTATAGCCTGACTGGGTAAGGCCTACGTGGCCGACGCCTGTAGCCCCCTCTGCCTCTAGCCAGGGCTGCCCCTCTCACAATGCGTCTGCGAGCCCTACGGACATGGAGCTGCAGCTCCGCGTTGGCACCCCATGCAACCCCCATCAAATCCTGGCAAACACTCTAATTTCCAAAAGGCCACTTGCAGCGCTCTGGCCTGAGTCCAAAAATACCTGGCTCTTGCTGCTTGAAACCAGTTAGCTATCCTCCTTGTTGTGTCTCCATAAATGCGTTGCACAAGAGTGTTTTCTGAAAAAAGGCTGGCCTTTATACTGGAGAGTACGTCCCCTTTAATTTGCGCCCCCCAGGGCCCGCGCTGGTTGTGTTGCGTTCCTTTTTCCAAACGCTCCGGCCGCCAGCCGCACAATGGGGCGGTCCGACTGAAGTTTGGAATCGGGGCGCACAAAGGGCGTTGCACGAGGATGTGACGTCATTTTCTGCGCGCGCATCCGGGCGGGCGCTAAACTTTGCGCCGGCGCTAACGGGCAACTTAATTTGGGGCGGGGCGCAAACTGCGCTGCGCCCGGGCGCTACACGCCTAGCGCCCGAAAAACACTTCTCTTAAGGCGCTAACTGCTGGCGCAAGCGACTGAAAATCTAGCCCAATGTTTTTAATAGCCGTGGATGCGCACTCGAAATGGCCTGAGGTGATCAAAATGTTCTCCACCACCACGGAGAAAACTATTGCAGTCCTACGGACCATTTTTGCCAGGAACGGCTTGCCAGAGCAGATTTGCTCTGATAACGGACCACAGTTTGTGTCCGAAGAGTTTCGAAGATTTATGAAAAGGAATGGGGTAAGGCATTACACATCCGCCCCGTATCATCCAGCCACAAATGGATTGGCTGAGAGGTTCGTACAAACCTTTAAAAAAGCAGTAAAGGCCATGTGCGATGACGACATTCCACTGCAGCATAAGGTGGACATTTTCCTGTTAGCCTACAGAAATGCGACACATGCAGTCACCAACCAGGCCCCGGCCGTGATGTTCTTTAACCGAAGGTTGAGATCTCGTCTGGATTTGCTCAGACCAAATGTACGAAGAGATGTTGAGAATAAGCAATTCCAGCACATCAATGAGAAGCCGACAAGGAGCTTCAATGTAGGGCAACCAGTCTTGGCCCGCGACTACCGAACAGAGAAATGGCAACCAAGAACGATATGCACACGGCAGGGGCCACTAATGTACACAGTGGATGTTGGGGAGAACATTGTGAGACGCCATGCTGACCAGATCCTAGAGTCACAGGAACGAGTCAACCCCATGTCTCGCCCATACGTACCTGGTGATGAACCCGACGTACAGGTAGCATCTACCCCAGAAACAGTAGCATCGGAAGCGGATGAACCAACCGACGACAGGGGGCCAGAATTGCCTCCGCACCAAGAGCAAGACACTCGGGAAAGGCGCTATCCAGAAAGGATCAGGAAGCCTCCCCAAAGACTGAATTTATAAATAAACTATTTTCAGCTGATGTTGCATGTTAAAAGTGTTAATTGTTAAATGAGTGTTATGGTACTGTTAATCTAAAACGGGAGAAATTGTAATGTGTTAGATCCATGATTCTGAGAGTATGCTGGTTTTCAATAACCACACGGATGCTGTAACTTAGCAATCAACAGGTATTTACTGGAGTAGGGTAGTCTCAAGACTGGGGTACAGAGGCATGCTCAAGGCTTATATACAGGTGTGGTCACTGCCGGTACTACAGTATACAGGAGCTGTAAAAGTAGTTCTCTCTTAAAGGTACATACACTACAATTCCTCCCCTTTTAGATTAGCAGTACCCATAATATTCAAATAACAATTAACACTTTAACATATACATTAAACAACAATAGTCCATTTATAGATTCAGTCTTTGGGGCGGCTTCCTGATCCTTTCGGGATAGCACCTTTCCTGAGGTTCTTGTTCTTGGTGCGGAGGCGATTCTGGCCCCTTTTCGTCGGTTAGTTCATCGGTTTCCACCGCTACTGGTTCAGAGGTAGATGCTACCGGTATGTCGGGTTCATCCCCAGGTATGCGAGACATGGGGTTGACTCGTACCTGTGACGCTACGATCTGATCAACGTGGCGTCTCACAATGTTCTCCCCGACATCCACTGTGTACAATAATGGCCCCTGCCTTGTGCATATTGTTCCGGGTTGCCATTTCTCTGTTCGGTAGTCACGGGCGAAGACTGGTTGTCCTACGTTGAAGCTCCTTGTCGGCTTCTCGTTGATGTGCTGGAATTGTTTATCCTCAATATTTCTTCGCACATTTGGTCTAAGCAAGTCCAGACGAGATCTCAACCTTCGGTTAAAGAGCATCATGGCCGGGGTCTGGTTGGTAACTGCATGTGTCGCGTTTCGGTAGGCTAATAAGAAATTGTCCACCTTATGCTGTAGTGGAATTTCATCATCGCACATGGCCTTTATCGCCTTCTTAAAGGTTTGTACGAACCTCTCAGCCAATCCATTTGTGGCTGGATGATACGGGGCAGATGTGTAATACCTTACCCCATTCCTTCTCATAAATTTTCGAAACTCTTCGGACACAAACTGGGGTCCATTATCAGAGCAAATCTGCTCTGGCAAGCCGTTCCTGGCAAATATGGTCCGTAGGACTGCAATCGTTTTCTCTGTAGTGGTTGAGGATATTTTTATCACCTCAGGCCATTTTGAATGAGCATCCACTGCTATTAAGTACATGGAGTCCATGAATGGAACAGCGAAATCAATATGCACCCATTGCCATGGAGAGGAGGGCCACTCCCATGGGTGTAGAGGGGCATGTGGTGGTGCATTTTAGATCTTCTGGCATCCTGAGCAGCTCTTGGTTAGGTCTTCGATTTGTTGATCGATTCCCAGCCACCACACATAAGCCCTAGCAAGGCTTTTCATTTTCACTCCCCCCACATGACCTTCATGAAACTCAATTAGCACTCTCTCCCTTAACTTGGGTGGAATCACCACTCTGGATCCACACATCACTGTCCCCTGGCATACTGACAGCTGTTCTCTTCTGGATGAGAATGCTGGCAACAGTGAGTCGCCATGTGTTGGCCATCCCCTCACCGTCAAATCATATACCCGAGACAGCGTCGGATCATTGCGGGTCTCCTTCTCTATATCCGCGTTCGTTACTGGCAATCGTTCAATTATTGACGAATAAAATATCCCGATAGGGTCCACTGCTGGTGCTTCCTCCACAGTAGGCAGTGGCAGGCGTGATAGCCCATCAGCGTTTCCATGCTGTTTCGTGCCTTTATATTCTATTTCATATTGATTCGCCCCTAGAAACAGGGACCATCTTTGTAACCGTTGTGCAGTCATCACTGGAACGCCCTTCTTAGGATTAAAGATGGAGACAAGTGGTTGGTGGTCAGTCAGCAAGGTGAACTTCTGCCCATGCAGATAGTGGTTGAATTTTTTTACTCCCCATACTAGGCTGAGGGCCTCCCTGTCAATCTGGGCATAGTTACGCTCGGCTGAGGTTAGTGACCAAGACGCAAAGGCTACTGGCCTCTCCAACCCGTCTGGGAATTTGTGCGACAGCACCGCTCCAATACCATAGGGTGATGCATCACGTGCCAAACGAATTGGTAGTGCTGGGTTGAAATGGGCCAACACCTCTTTTGATGTAATCAATTCTTTGCACTTCTGGAAAGCTCGTCTATGTTCGTCATTCCACTTCCATGGTACCCCTGTTTGCAGTAGGGTGTTCAGTGGGTGTAATACCGTGGACAAATTTGGTAAGAACTTATGGTAGTCGATTACCAGCCTGAGGAACGACCTCAGTTGTGACACATTTTCTGGTGCTGGAGTTTTGACTACCTCAATCTTTTCAGGGGACTTATGTAACCCCTCTTCATCGATGACGTGGCCACAATACGAGATCTGCTTCTGGAAAAAACCGCACTTGTGGCGATTAGCTCATAGCCCATGTTCCTTTAATCTGGTGAGCACCTTCTCCAAGTTGGCGAGGTGATCACTGTCATTTTCGCCCGTGACCAGGATGTCGTCCAAATAACACTGGGTCCCTCGAATCCCTTACAGGATCCATCGCCCTTTGCCAAATAGCCGGACCCGATGCTACCCCGAACACCAGCCGGTTGTATTGGTAGAGACCTTTATGAGTGTTGATCGTGAGGTATTGTTTCGAGGTTTCTTCTACCTCCATTTGCAAGTACGCCTGGCCTAGATCAATTTTGGTGAAGCGTTTACCTCCAGATAGCGAGGCGAAAATATCCTCAATTTGTGGAAGCGGATATTGTACCGTGTGAAGGACTGGGTTCACTGTCACCTTAAAATCCCCACAGATGCGGACCTTCTTTGGTTCCCCAGGCGTATTACTCAACGACCTCTTCATTACAGGAACGTTGGGTGTAGCCCACTCGCTCCAGTCTACTTTGGACAGTACTCCTGAACGTTCCAACCCTTCCAGCTCTGCTTCGACGGCTGGTCTGATCGCATAAGGCACTGGTCTGGCTTAAGAAACTTTGGGCTTGCATTTTCCTCTATTTTAATCGTTGCTGTTATGCATTTTAGTGTTCCGAGTCCCTCCTGGAACACTTCTTTCGCGTCAGTTCGCATTTTTTGACAGTCGTCCAGGTGTGACGTCGTCATCCTTTTTGGCCTCAACCTTCAGTGCCTGTATGGAATGCCAATCTAATTGTATCTTCCGGATCCATTCACGTCCTAGCAGTGGTGGTCCTCCATCTGGCAATACATATATGTCCATTTTAGGTATTTGCTGGCCTTTGTATATCACTTTCACCCTTATTTTTCCTTTGGGGTAGACTTTTTGCCCCGTGTACGTCTTCAAGACAATCTCTGTAGCTTTCAAGGGTATATGTGAAAATAGCCGCTTGTAGTCCCTTTGGTTTATGACTGTTAGGGCTGATCCTGTGTCCAATTCCATTTTTACTTGGACTCCGTCTATCTTGAGTGTAACCCAGATAGTCTGGTGATCCTCCATTTTGGTTACCTTATGTAGTTTCAGACAACCCAGCTCCTTACTTCCGGAACCTGTGTCACTTTTCTGTTCGTCTGAACTACTGTCCATCACCTTGTGTACCTTTTTGTACTTCTCCTGTGGAGATTTCTTACTGTTGGTTTTCTTCCCAGACCTGCAGACTCTTGCTATTTGTCCTGCTTTTCCACACTGTCTGCGCACTTGGTCCTTGAACCAACAATCCTTCTGGTCGTGTGTTGTTCTGCCGCAGTGATAACACTTCCCTGTTCCATAGGACATTTCATTGGTACCATATTCTTGCGGTCTCCGTTGTATCTCTGCAGCGCCCCTTGCGGCTGCTTCGTGTGATACTGCCATACTGAAAGCCTTGTCCAGCTTAAGATCCTTTTCTGATAGAAGCCGTTTCTGGGTTCCTTCACTTTGCAGTCCACACACAATCTTGTCCCTTAATGTATCTGCTAGTCCCACTCCAAACTGGCAGTGTTTCGATAGCTTGCGCAGTTCCGTTAAGTACTCAGCATTGCTTTCGTCTTTGTTTTGGTTCCTTTTATGGAACTTAAATCGTTCTGCTATCAGCAACGGTGTGGGGTTTAAGTGATCCTGAAGGATTTCTACTATGCTTTAGAAATTCTCATTCACAGGCTTCTCTGGGGTTATTAGGTTTCGCAGTAACCCATAAGTTTTTGCACCCATGAAATTTAACAAAACCAGTGCTTTCCTAGCATCTGGCACTTCATTCGCCCTGCAGTACACCTCAATACGTTCCACATATGTCGCCCAATCTTCGACTTCATTGTCGGGCGTAGAGATACTGCCACACTTCGGCATCCCTGGGTGTGATTTAACTGCCAAAAATGGCGTCACCCGCGCTTTCCTTCCTTCCCGCGCTCGCCCTTCTTCTCTGCTGCGGCTTCTAAAAATGGCTTCTCCCATGCTCTTCCTTCTTCTCCGTGGCTCAATGGCGTCTCCCGCGCTCTCCCTTCTTCTCCCCGCGGACACTGTTAAGCCCTTGAGCCCTGGCTGTGCTCTGTGCATTTTTTTTCTGTGCGCCTTTCCCGTTTCCGCCGCTCGGTCGTGAACCCGGCTGCTGCTTTACCCTCTCTCTCTCCGTTTTGTTTTTCCTCGACACCACTCGGTTTTCAACCCCCAGCTGTGCCCTGTGCGCTTCACCCTCTGTCTTACCCCGTCGATGCTGCTCGGCTTTTTCTCCGCCGTCGGTCAGCTCCAGCCGCCGCTATCCGGGAAGGGTCTGCGCTGTACCTATCGTCAGTCTGTTGCTGATCGTCGTGGCTGGGGAACCAAGCCCGGCTCTCCACAGCCTCCCCTGTGATGTTCACTCTCTACTGGACAACTGGGCGGTTGCTCGTGTTCGACGCCCGTGCTTCTGGCCTCGACTTTTTTTCACCGCCATCCTGGAGCGAATCCTCGAAGGGAAATGCAGAGTTGCAGGTAGATTCGAATCGACACTCATCGCCAGTGTTAGATCCGTGATTCTGAGAGTATGATGTTTTTCAATAACCGCACGGATGCTGTAACTTAACAATCAACAGGTATTTATTGGAGTAGGGTAGTCTCAAGACTGGGGTACAGAGGCATGCTCAAGGCTTACTACATAATGTATGTACCTTTAAGGGGAGAACTACTTTTTACAGCTCCTGTATATTGTAGTGCCAGCAGTGACCACACCTGTATATAAACCCTGAGTAGTGATCTATAGAGTTAGTTCTAGAATAACCCTCATTCAGTACACACCTGTTGATCATTCCCTGCAGTCTCTTGTCTAATTATTGAAGGACACAACATCAAGATACACGGATCTAACAACATGGACATCATCTCTGTGCTGTAAATACTCTGTAAGTTGTGTTAACCCTGTATAGGACCCCGGGCAGGTCGCAATTAGAGAATTAGAGCACTGTGGCACAGTGGTTAGCACTGTTGCCTCACAGCACCAGAGACCCGGGTTCGAATCTGGCCTCGGGCGACTGTCTGTGTGGAGTTTGCACATTCTCCCCATGTTTGCGTGGGTTTTCTCCGGGTGCTCCGGTTTCCTCCCACAGTCCAAAGATGTGCGGGTTAGGATGATTGGCTATGATAAAAATTGACCCTTAGTGTTAGGGGGATTAAATACGTGGGGTTACGGGGATAGGGTGGGATATGTGTTTGTGTAGGGGTTACGGGGATCGGGTGGGATATGTGTCGGTGCAGGCTCGATGGGCCGAAATGGCCTCTATCTGCACTGTGGGGTTTCTGTGATTCTGTGAATTGTGCATAGTTATGATCTCCATACTATAAACAGGATGTTGAAGCATTGGAGAAAGGGCAATCAATATTTACAACAACAACTTGTATTTATATAGTGCCATTAATGTAGTAAAACCTCCCAAAGCGCTTCACAGGAGCGATTATCAAACAAAATTTGACACCGAGCCACATAAGGAGATATTAGGAAAGATGAGCAAAGACTTGGTCAAAGAGGTCAATTTAGGGAGTGACATTAATCTTGTCATTGATGGGAAATGACTTATGAAGTAATACTGGGCGGTCTGCTGGTGGCGCTGTCCAGGGAGAGTATAAATACGCCGGCACGGGCCCAGCTTGCTCAGGACATTCTTTAACAGGAACTAGTGAAGGACAACTAGATCTCCATTTTGAAAAACAGTTGATTAAAGCCTTGTTTAAAACTCAGACCATGTAGTTTTCTTACATCAGGGAGCATGTACTGGCCGCGCTAGACGTGCTCCTATCTAGCTATCCAGCAAGTTAAACACTCATTCAAAAATAATTCTTCTGAAGCGGTTGCTGTTTTGAAGCTTTTACTTGAACAAATTTGTGAAACTGTAAACAAAGACAAAGTATGTTTTGTACATAAACTGAGTACTATACATTCGATATTACATAAGATTTAAACATATTTACAACAGTAGAATGGACTAATTGTATAACTAACTAACATTTGAACTAACTTCTGTAACTATTAAATATTAACCTTTTATAAACATAGTATTATCAAAATATTACGCTGACAACATTGCTATTATGCTAAGGAACAAAGATACTCACAGATATTGTGCTTGGCCTAACATATGAAATCAGATTACATTGGATTGCAAATGGAACCTCTCATGGCAGATTCTCCATTACTCAAGTCAGGTTCTTCCTGGCAAAACTGCTTCCTGGGGTCAACAGGAAGAAAGGTAGGAAGGTCAAATGACCTCTCACAGGAAGAAAGGAACAAAGGTCAAATGACCTCACACAGGAAGAAAGGAACAAAGGTCAAATGACCTCACACAGGAAGAAAGATCAGATGACCTTTCCAGCATACAAACTGTTAACACAATAACCACCACCAGAGGGTGCTATTGCATGTAAAAATGTCACTTAATGTCCATCGGTCCAGGACACTCCCCGTCTGGGGTCATTAACGACTCCACATAGTCCGAACTATACTTGTCACTGGAGTCCTCTGGCAACAAAAGAAGAACCACCTCGGAGACAGTCCATCAGTTTCGATGATAGGATGCAGCTTCCGTAGACTGCTGTGAGGGGGTAGGTTGCGTTCTGCTACGTACAGTTCCAACCTGGGTATGGTGAGGTCTGGCTGCGGCGCCAGCTTGCCTCTATCAAAGACGAAGCCGATTTTGCTTTGTCCTTCTTGAGTGGTGACCCTCAGATAAGCCACACTTGCAATGGCCTTAGTGGATGCGTCTGCAAAGACACAAAGCTCTTTGAATTGGGCATTTAAGGGAGAGAAAGACGAATAGCAGTGAGGTATTCGGATCTCCTGTAAGTCATGGAGTGAGTCTCTCCATCTCTCCCACTCTGCTTCCATCTCTTCAGGGAGAGGTGAATCCCACTCTTCAGCGCGTGTGGAGAGTTCCCTGAGGAGCAGCCTGCCTTGTATGGTGACAGGGGCTAAGAAGCCGAGAGGGTCGTATAGGCTGTTGACTGTAGAGAGCACTCCTCTACGTGTGAAGGGTTTCTTGGTGTCTAGGACTTGGAACGTGAACATGTCTGTTGCTATGTTCCACGACACCCCTAGGTTACGCTGTAGGAGGAGGTCATCAGTGAAGAGGTCTAGGTCCTTGACGTCCTTAGCACAATCTTCAGGGGGGAATGCCTCCATCACTGCTGGTCTGTTAGAGGCTATCTTATGCAGCCTGAGGTTGGATAGTGCAAGTAGTTCCTGGGCTCGTCCGAGGGTACTAATGGCCTCTGCTTCGGTTGGGAATGACTTCAGTGCGTCGTCGACGTAGAACTCTCGTTCGATGAACCCTCTCACATCACTGCCAAAGTCGTCGTCTTCTTCCTTGGCAGCCCTCCTTAGTCTGTATATGGCGACAGCAGGGGATGGGCTATTCCCAAAAACATGGACGCGCATTCTGTAGTCCACAATGTCTCTATTAGGGTCATTGTCCCGATACCACAGGAAGCGGAGGATGTCTCTGTGGTCTTCTCTCACCATGAAGCAATGAAACGTGTGCTGGATATCGTCAGTCATGGCGACGGGCTCTTTCCTGAATCTCATGAGCACTCCCAAGAGGCTGTTGTTAAGATCGGGCCCTGTGAGGAGTACGTCGTTGAGAGAGACGCCCTGATATGGTGCACTGGAGTCAAACACCACGCGGATCTGTTCCGGCTTTTTGGGGTGATAGACTCCGAAGGAAGGGAGGTACCAACACTCTTGGCCTTCCTGGAGTGGAGGAGCTATCTCTGCATAATCGTTGACAAGCATTTTCTTGACAAATTCTAGGAAGTGTGCTTTCATCTCTGGCTTCTTCTCTAATGTGCGACGGAGTGAGTTAAGACGATTATAGGCATAACCCCTGTTGTTCGGCAGCCGTCGTCTGGGGTTCTGGAAGGGTAAGGGTGCAACCCAGCTGTTAGAGCTGTCACTAGAGACCTCATTGTCCATAATCTGGAGGAACCTCATGTCTTCGATCGATGGAGCAAGTTTGTGGTCGTTGGCGGTGCGACAGAAGACTGACTGACCCGGGTTCTCTCCAGTGAGCATCACCTGTGTGCTGTCTGCGGAGATCAGCGCTGGGGTTTTCTGAGGCTGAGCCATAGGACTGAACTTCTCTGTCACTCGGATCTGACTACTGCATGGGGTAAGGTAGCTTGGACGACCATTCTCCAAGATGGAAGTCTTGAGTGTGTTCACCTGAGATGGCTTGTGAGCGCCCTTGAGGCACACATCTCCAACAACGACCCAGCCGAGGTCTAGCCTTTGGGCGAAAGGGGCGTCATGTGGACCGTTGATCTGCTCCCTTATCTTATGTACCCTCAGGATGTCTCTTCCCAACAACAGAAGTACGCTTGCATCTGGGTCAAGAGGTGGGATCTCCTCTGCAATGCGTCTCAGATGACGGTGATGACGAGCTGCATTCGGAGTGGGAATCTCAGAACGGTTGTCGGGGACTTGATTACATTCGATGAGTGTAGGAAGGGGGAGACTAATCTTCCCGTCGACTGACTCAACAACGTAACCGTAGGCCCTCCTGCCGGCTGTTTCTGAAAGTCCAGCACACGTCTTCAGCGTGTAAGGCGACGGACTTCCTTTGACCTTGAAGATGTTGAAGAACTCGGATCTTGCTAGAGAACGATTACTTTGTTCATCTAGTATGGCATACATCTTTTCAGATTCCTGGCGACATCCTGCAGGGTACACATTAACGAGGCATATCTTGGAGCACGCTCTTGCGCTCACTCCTTCTCCACACACCTCAGTGCACCTTGATGTAATCTCCGTACCAGCAGCTCCCTCTCTCTCCCCGCCGTGCTTTGATGCGGGAGGAGGCGTCTCTGACTTCCAAGGAGCTGGGCCTGGGTGTAGTGCCGAAACGTGCCGATCACTTTCACATTCAGTGCATTTTGCATCTTGTAGTGTATGTACCCGTCTACCTTTAAGAGAACTATTGTATGTAACTGTTCACCTTTAAGAGAACTATTTTGGTGTGGCACTACTTTGTTTGGCTTCTGTATAATGTAATACCGACGGTGACCACACCAGTATATAAGTGTTGTGTCAGGATTTATTGGGCAGATTCGCCCTGACCTTCGAATAGTAAAGTCCTGTTTTAACTTACTCTTGGAGTCTGTGTATTAATTAACTAAACAACTCACAGACTTTACAGTGGCGAAGAGTCTGATCGTACCCTGCGGCAACAATACTTCCGAAGCAGTTAACGAGCGTCGAGAAGAGGCAACCGCCCTCGTCATTCTGCTGGGAGAAAACTCGAGTCTGCAGAGCTGGAAAGGAGGAAGAATTCAGAGACAAAGGCCGAGAAATTGAGTGGGCTTTGCGCCCATTTTGCGGTGCTAGAGGTCATTGCGCTGGACTTACAGCCGGTTCAGAAATTCCCTGGGGCCCTACCATCGGCGGTAGACCGGTTGCGCTGCGCCGGCACCGATGACGTCATCGGTGTGCGCAGCGTCCCGGTTGCCGTGGTGACGGGCCCCAGCGCCGAAATTGAGTTGCGGCCGCCTCGCCCGTGGCAGCCGCAACTAAGACTCTGGCAACCGAGTCTTACAGGAGATTGCGCCGGCGCATTAGGGTCGCGCGGCGGCCGGCCGCTTTCCCGCCGGCCGCCTGCCCGCACCTCCCTCCCCGGACTCCTCCACCACCCCCCCCGCGGAACAGATGCTTCTGGGCTGCGATACCGGCACTTCCCCGAGGTGCCGGGCTCATTTTTGTGAAGATTTTAACGGCCAGCGGGCGGGTGCAGGCAGCTCCTCCTTAACTGAAGGAGGAGGCCTGCACTTCCCGAGCCTGCCGCACCGCATCGGGCGCCGCAGCGCCGGAATAGCGCCGCGATGCGGCAGGTAGCACCCATTTTCAGGCGCAAACACCCTTCAGTAGCGCCGGCAGCCGTTTGGGCGCGGCGCTACTGAATTTTTGGCACGCGCAGGGGGACGTAGCGCCGGCGCTAACTTTCCGGCGCTAAAGCCCTGGCGCGGTGCCAACTGAATTTCTAGGCCAAAGACTTCCATCAGCAACAGGCACTGACTGTCCCTTCTGCCACGGTGAGGAGTGAGCCGATCAGCACGAGAAGCAAGCCGGCCACGGTGACTGTGAGTAAGGGAAAAGTAAAAAGAATAACCGGAGGATAAGGGCGGTGCACTCGACCACGGTCGAGGGGGAAAGGAGCCGGACAGAAGTCGGGTCCAGAGGCGCTGAGACTGGGGCAGCGTGGAGCAAGGAAGCCGCGGTACAGACAGGCTGGGGACGCAATGGCGTCGTGAGACAGCTAGACCGCGACCGGCGAAAAAGGCCGGGCAGCGACCGAAGCCACGAAGCGCTGCGACCGGGAACGTAGGCGCGGGAAGAGATAAACTCAGCCGCAGCCGGGGAGGGAAGCACCGGACTGCGAGAGGGCTGGGAGGCGCGATTGGGAGCCGAGCGAGCGGGAGAGAGACAGAGCCCGAGCAAGGGGAACTGAGCGAGAGCCAGCCCAGTGGCTGAAACTGTTCGCCGTCAACGGGGTGTACCCAGCGCCGGTTGCCCTGCCAAGAAAAGGGAAAGCACTGAAGCCGACGCGCAGGCTGTGAACCTGAAAGCCAGCGGCCGTCGCCCGTGGGGAAAGTGTACCCCCCCGCCAGGGAAGAAACACGGGAAGCCGCCATTAGGCGGGGAAGAAGACAGAAGCGGGAAACCGCCATTGAAGTGGGCGGGGAGAGAAGATAAGCGCGGGAAACCGCCATTTTCGCGGGAACCACCATCTTGAAAAAAAAAAAAATTTTAACGAAATAATTCGTGGTGTTTATCAGGAAGAGAGGAAGATGCCTAAGCGTGGTAACATCAACGATTTTAATTCCGAGGTAGAAGACTGGGCTACGTATGTGGAACGCATTGAGATCTATTGTGAGGCCAATAAAATAGAAGAAGATGACAAAGCTATAACCTTGCTAAACTCAATGGGCGCAAAGACATATGGGCTCTTGAAGTATCTACTATTACCAGCTAAACCGGCGGATCAGACTTTCGATGATATTGTGGCTGTTCTGAAGGATCACTTGACCCCACATCGTTGATGTTGGCGGAACGATTCAAGTTCTATACGAGAACGCAACGGAAAGACGAAAGCAACGCAGAATACTTGGTCGAACTGCGTAGACTAGCGAAATACTGCCAGTTTGGAGGGAATCTGACAGAGGCATTGCGAGACAAGTTCGTGTGCGGATTGGCAAAGGAAGGAACGCAAAAGCGACTACTCGAAGAGAACGACCTTACACTTGACAGGGCTGTCCTTATTGCAGCATCGCACGAAGCCGCAGCGAAGGGAACTGCGGAAATGCAGCTAAAGACAGCGGCACTCAGTGTGGATCAAATTACCTCGACAACAACAAAATGTTATTGTTGTGGGAAGACAACACACGACCAGAACCAATGCTGGTTTAAGAACCAGGAATGTAGGAAATGTGGCAAACTGGGTCACATAGCTAAGGTATGCCGGTCAGGGAAGAAAACCAACAACCAAAGGACCAACAACCAAAGGAAGCCATCACAGGAAAAGTACAACAAGGTACACAAGGTGGCTGAGAAGAGTTCAGACGAACAGAATTCGGACTCAGACCCAAACGGCCAGGAGCTGGGTAGTCTGAGAATTCACAATGTGAGTAAGGAAGCTGACCTACAAACTATCTGGGTCATGCTAAAAATAGCTGGAGTCCAAGTGAAAATGCAGTTGGACACTGGATCAGCTCTATCAGTCATAAATCGAAGGGATTACCACCAGCTATTCTCACATATACCCTTAAGAGATACCAAGTTCGTATTGCAGACATACACGGGGCATAAAGTATACCCCATGTGAAAGATAAGAGTCAAGGTGAGAGATAGGGGTAAAGAACACCCAAGAATGAACTTATACGTACTACCTGAGGGAGGACCACCACTTCTAGGACGGGAGTGGATCAAGAAAATAGACATGGAATGGCACTATCTAAAAGCCATAACGAGTGAGGACTCGGTGCAGACAATCAGCTCAGATTCTGAATCGGATGACGATAAGACCAACCCAAATGTGAAAGACAAGGCTAAAATGGACTTGCCGACTAAGGTTGGAAAAATGAAGGCATGCAGAAAGGCTTATGCTCCAGAGAAGAACAAAGTTTCAGAGCAGATCTCCACCGAACAACGACAACATAGTTTGACAGAGAATTCTGAGTCTGTTCAGTTTAAGGACATATCCATGACGGAAGAACACCGAGCTCGGGCTCAACTTTATTTCAAATTACGACAACAATTAGAACAATTGAGTTACCGTCTCGTACAAGAGATGAAAACAATGAAAAAGTTCTATGACACCGAATGGGAGAATCTGGAAAGACAACAGAAGCAGCTAGCTCAAGCAGAGAGCGACCATAGAGCCATCGTGACCAATCACCGATCACATCTCCCTTATGATGTTCAGGAGTTAGAATATTTGCAGAAAGAAGCAAATGAAGAGGAATCTTCAGGAAGCCAGGATTTTATTCCAGTTCTTCTCTACGACTCCTTACAAGCAGAGTTTGAGAAGTTGAAGGAACAGTATGAACAGGCCCAGGCTACAATCCTGGAGGGGGTTAACTCGGCAACCTCCGAAAAGCTAGTTTCAGTGGAAGCTTATGAGCAACTAAAGGTTGAACATGAGCAAGAAGTCCAAAGGCTGCAGGAAATTCTTGATGAGCTCAAGGCCAAGACAGACTCATCGGTAGAAGTTCCATCCATAGATGAGAAATTAGAGGTGAAAGACATGGCAGAACATGAAAGTCAAGATGTCCAAGAACTCATAAAAATATTGAAGGAAACCCAAGACAAATATGAGGCGGCAATGACCGAGGTTCAACAACTTGAAGAACAGATTCAACTGGGAATTCTTTCAGTGAAAGAAAAGGCAACTGTAAGAAACACAGAGACTGTAAGAATGGCCCCTGAACATGAGCTAGAGAGCATCAAGGCGCAACTTCTCCGAGCGCTTAAAGCCAAAGTACAAGAGGAAAAAAAGGTGAAAGCATTGGAGGAAAAGGTGGGTGAAATGGAGAAGACTCTGATCCACAGGGTCCCCGTGGAAGAGTTAACGGTCAGCCAACTCCTTCATATGCTGAGAGACAAGAGTCTGCAATGGGAACCATTTGAACATGAGCTTCAATCTTCAAAGGGAAGGGGTTCGGAGCTCTCAAAAGTTTGGGGAATAGTTGAGGTTGCAACACAGATTTTACGGGGCTGCCGAAAGTACGCTGAATCACGTCAATGTGAACTACAGAATGTTGAAACAGCTGCTCCAGTAGAAGGATTGAATAGCCCGATCAATCAATCCCCGATGGAAGGGGAAGTATTGGAATCACAAATGAGGTCATTAGTGAAGGATTGGCAGGAAACCCAGGAAGAGCGGGATGAATATGAACGCATGAAGAAGTCTCTTCAGGAAAGATGTCTAGGGAGGTCATTAGTGAAGGATTGGCAGGGAACCCAGGAAGAGCGGGATGAATATGAACGCATGAAGAAGTCTCTTCAGGAAAGATGTCTAGGGAGGGAACAACAGTCGGCTAACGTCCAGTTGGGTAAGGAAGAAGTAGCAGGCCCTCTTGCTAGACTAGCTCAGGACGACACCGAATATTACCATGACCTGTTGAGTGACACGGAATATTACGATGACTTGGTCTGCCCAGCTTGTGATGAAAACTCCCAAAGTGCAGAAATCAGGATGAAGCACTTAAAGTCTAAGGAACATAGGGAGATGGTGGCGCTACAGCTGGCAGCGGATAAGGGAGCCCCGAGAGTCTCCAAGAAGCAGAAAAGAAAAAGACAAAGCAGAAGACGATAACCATCTAAATCATTATCACTTCTATCAGATCATGCACGTGGGCCCTACAAAGGGGGCCAAATCAGTTGGAAAGTAGGAAAAATTGCCAAGGCAGTCCAGCTGTTTGTAAAAGTCAGCACTGCTGGTTCAGCAGGACGGAAGTTCAAGCTGTTAAGCCAAGGGAAAGACTATTGGATGAGTCACGCTAGAAATGTGAACCGGCTACACCACAGAGATGTTGTTCGGACCGAGTCAAGACCAGAGACTGAATCTGTGAACTGTTCCCGCAGAGACTGAATCTGTGAACTGTTTCCCGCAGAGACTATATCTGTGAATTGTTTTACATGAAGTTGATTATATGCTATGTTTAATGGGGAATAAGTATGTTGTAAGCTAAAAAGGGGGGATTGTAGTGTATGTACCCGTCTACCTTTAAGAGAACTATTGTATTAACCGTTCACCTTTAAGAGAACTATTTTAGGTGTGGCACTACTTTGTTTGGCTTCTGTATACTGTAATACCGATGGTGACCACACCAGTATATAAGTGTTGTGTCAGGATTTATTGGGCAGATTCGCCCTGACCTTCGAATAGTAAAGTCCTGTTTTAAGTTACTCTTGGAGTCTGTGTATTAATTAACTAAACAACCCACAGACTTTACACATCTACCTTGCAGTTCTTGGTGAGATGGCTCGTGGACGAGCAGCACCTGAAACATATAGAGTTCTCTGTAAGATATTGTTTCCAATCTTCCAGGGACATCTCCCTGAAGCCTCTGCACTTCTTTAAAGGATGGGGCTTGTTGTGGATAGGGCATTGTTTGCTCATATCCTCAGGTTTCTTCTGAATCTTTGTGTGCTCAGTTGAGGACACTTGCATTTTGTGGACAGATATTGGTGTCTTTCCATGTCTGTCGAACTTGTCTCTTCTGGCAAGTGCTGGGTGGGAGGAGAAGAAGTTGAAGCTGGGGTCGTTCCTGGCTTTGGCTTCTTTACGGATGAATTTAATGAACGCCGAGAATGGTGGGAACGCCACGTTGTGCTTTAGCTTGAACTTTGATCCAAACGTTATCCACTTCTCCTGCAGGTTAAATGGAAGCTTCTCAATGATGGGACTTACCCCTCTGGCAGTGTCTAAGTACGATAGACCGGGTAGGTAGCCGTCCTGCTTTGCGGCTTCGAGTTCCGACAGCAGATCTCCAAGGTCGCGGAGCTTCTGGGGTTCCTTACTCGTCAACCTCGGAAAGTTCTCCAACCTGTCAAAGAGAGCCCTTTCAATGGCTTCGGGCGAGCCGTAGCTTTCTTCCAGCCTCAGCCAAGCCTTCTTCAACGCCTCTGGCAGCTGTCCCACATTGGCCGCTTTTATCCTGCAGGCCTGTCCGGCGGACTCTGGGCCGAGCCATTTGATAAGGAGGCCGAGCTCTTCTCCTGCCGACAGGTCTAAGCCCGATATGGCATCGTGGAAGCAGGACTTCCAAGCCCGATAATTCTCCGGCCTGTCATCAAACTTAATTAACCCCGAAGTCACCAGCTGGGTGCGTGCAAGGTATTTGGCGAGGTCGTAGGTGCTGGGACCTGTGCCAGGGTTGCCATGGCTGGGGACTCTGTTGGGGGGTCTCAAGGGACCGAGAGGGGATTTGCCTCTGACTTTCTCTATTCGGCGTCCTATTCCTTTGCACCGTGTCTTCCGTTCTGCTGGCGGAGACTCTGCGGCTTGAGGCACGCCGTCTGCTTTGACCTTGGTTGGCAACTTGTGGCATGTTATACGGAGTGTTTGCGTCTGTAGAGATGTGCGGGCTTCCATCCCTTTCTCCTGTAAACTGTATGTCGGCATGGTCGCTCACGTAATCTATGGTGCGCTGTCGTGGACTCTGCCACAGAACGGGAATTATAGGTTTGTAAGCTGTCTCGGGATCAACTCCCTCCAAAATTGCCTCGAATACTTGTGTCTCGGCTAATGCAGCATCTATCTCTTTTTGTTGCTGCAGAGCCTCTAATGTGGCTTGGAGACGGGCCTGTTCAGCCTGGCGTTCCGCTTGGTGTCGGGCCTGTTCCGCTTGGAATTCAGCTTGGAGCCGGGCCTGTTCTGGTTGGAGCCGGGCCTGTTCTGCTTGGGGTTCAGCTTGTAGATGGGCCTGTCTTATTTTTATTTCTATTTCACTGTCCTTATGCGCAGCTCTGGCTTGAGCTGCTACTAGTTTAGCCCGTGCTTTGGCGATGGCTATGCTTACTCTAGCACCACCCGATGACCGTGAAGCAACTTGCGATCTTTAGTAACCGGTGCTTATAGACCGATTGTCACGTTCTACAGTTTCGTCTGCCTGTTTAAGGTCTTCTACTTGCTGCAAAGCATTTTCGTTATTATCTTCTGACATGTTGATGTGAGGTAGATGTGCTCTACGTGGTTAAGGCTTACTCTGGGTTCCTCCTGCTCCGCTCTTCACAGCTAGCCGTATTGCTATCTTTTCACTGTACTGGCCACGCTAGACGTGCTCCTATCTAGCTATCCAGCAAGTTAAACACTCATTCAAAAATAATTCTTCTGAAACGGTTGCTGTTTTGAAGCTTTTACTTGAACAAATTTGTGAAACTGTAAACAAAGACAAAGTATGTTTTGTACATAAACTGAGTACTATACATTCGATATTACATAAGATATAAACATATTTACAACAGTAGAATGGACTAATTGTACAACTAACTAACATTTGAACTAACTTCTGTAACTATTAAATATTAACCTTTTATAAACATAGTATTATCAAAATATTACTCTGACAACATTGCTATTATGCTAAGGAACAAAGATACTCACAGATATTGCGCTTGGCCTAACATATGAAATCAGATTACATTGGATTGTAAATGGAACCTCTCATGGCAGATTCTCCATTACTCAAGTCAGGTTCTTCCTGGCAAAACTGCTTTCTGGGGTCAACAGGAAGAAAGGTAGGAAGGTCAAATGACCTCTCACAGGAAGAAAGGAACGAAGGTCAAATGACCTCACACAGGAAGAAAGGAACAAAGGTCAAATGACCTCACACAGGAAGAAAGATCAGATGACCTTTCCAGCATACAAACTGTTAACAGAATAACCGCCACCAGAGGGTGCTAGTGCATGTAAAAATGTCACATAATGTCCATCGGTCCAGAACAGAGCATCTTAAAAGGGGGAGCGAGAGGTAAAGAGGCAGAGAGGTTAAGGGATGGAATTCCAGAGCTCAGGGCCCAGGCAGCTGAAGGCAAGGCCGCCAATGGTGGAGAGGTTAAAATCAGGGATGTGCAAGATGTCAGACTTGGAGGAGCGCAGAGATCTCGGGGGTCGTAGAGCTGCTGGAAGTTACAGAGATAGGGAGGCCATGTGGAGATTTGAAAACAAGGATGATCATTTTGAAATTGAGGCGTTGCCGGACCGATAGCCAATGTAGGTCAGCGAGCACAGGGGTGATGGGTTATTGGGATTTGGTGTGAGCTAGCGTACAGGCAGCAGAGTTTTGGATGGGCTGAATTTCTGGAGGATGGGAGATGGGAAGTGTTGTGTATGTACCTTTAAGAGAATAACTGGTCTCAGACTGCAGTACCGGCAGTGACCACCCCTGTATAAAAGGCGCTAGTAAGCCTCTGTGTTTTCAGTTTCCCGATTGACTTCAATCAGTAAAGACTTGTTTTGTTCAACTCCTGCTGTCCGTGTCTCAATCATTCACGGACGTAATACTGGCGATGAGCAGATACGAACTTACCTACAGTCTGCACCACCTCCTGGGAGCCATTCCTGCAGCGAAGTGAGCAGAGGTCGAGGCCAGAAGGAAGAAAGAAGCAGTAGAAACGGGCATCGACCGTGGGCATCCGCCCCTGTGTTAGCGGAGTTGAAGATTGCTGGAGAAGCTGTCGAAAGCGGGGCCTGGTTCCTGTCGACGGTGCTTCAGCTAATTGGGCTGGTGGCAGGTAGTACACTGATCCTTCCTGGGCTACGGCGGTCGTGAACTCGAGCGGGTGGCTTGCAACGGGGCCGAGCAGCATTGTCGGGAAGAGGAGAGAGAGAGAGGGTGGAGCACACAGGGCGCGGCCGGTGCTACGAAGCCGGGCTGCGTATAGACCCGAGAAGAGGGAGGCAAGAGTCCCACAGGGTTGTTCCACGACGGGAAAATAATAAAAAAAAGAAATATTAAACGCGCAGGAAACCGCGAGGAGCTGCAGGTTGCAACGGAAACCGCGGAAAGCAGCGCGAGCAACAGCGGGGAAGAAGGCAAAGCGCGGGAGGCGCCATCTTAATCAGCGGGGAAGAAGGCAAAGCGCGGGAGGCGCCATTTTGTTAAATCGGGGAAGAAGGCAAAGCGCCGGAGGCGTCATTTTAGGTTTTCAAGATGCCGAAGACTGGCTGTATGACTGCCTTTGATAACACAATAGAGGACTGGACCACGTATGTGGAAAGAGTCAAGGTATATTGCGAGGCAAACGAAATAGCCGATGAGAAAAAGGCATCGGTATTGCTAAACTTAATGGACGCTAGAACGTATGGCCTATTGCGGGACCTGATTACTCCAGCCAAACCGAAGGCGAAGAGTTTTAACGAAATTGTTGCTGTCCTACAGGAACACCTAAACCCTGCACCGCTGTTGATAGCAGAAAGATTTAAATTCCACAGGAGAACTCAGCATAAAGATGAGAGCAATGCTGAGTACCTTACGAAACTACGCAAGCTATCAAAGCACTGCCAGTTCGGAGCAGGACTGGCAGATACCCTACGGGACAAATTTGTCTGTGGACTCCGGAGTGAAGGAACACAGAATAAGTTACTCTCAGAGAAAGAGCTGACGCTAGATAAGGCTTTCAGCGTGGCAGTATCGTACGAAGCAGCAGCCAGGGGAGCTGCGGAAATTCAACAAAAGCCACAGGAATATGGCACCCACGAAATGACACGGGGATTTGCAAAATGTTATCGCTGCGGCAGAACTAACCATGACCAGAAGGACTGCTGGTCCAAGGACAAAATATGCAGGCAATGCGGAAAGATGGGACACATTGCACGAGTTTGCAGGTCTGGGAAGAAGACCAGCGACAACAAAAAGGTTACTAAGGAACCGTACAAGAACGTACAAAAGATGACGGACAGTAGTTCCGAAGACCAGATGACCGATAGTGAATCCGGGAACAGGAGACTAAGCTGTCTCAAACTTCACAATGTAATCGCAAAAGAGGATCACCGAACCATTTGGGTCACCCTCACGATAGCAGGGTCCCAAGTTAAAATGGAATTGGATACAGGATCAGCGCTAACCATCATGAATCGACGAGACTACGAGTGGCTATTCTCACACATACTCTTGAGAGAGACATCCATTGTCTTGACAACGTATACGGGGCAAAAAGTATACCCCAGAGGAAAAATAAGGGTGCCTGTCGAATACAACGGCAAGAAAATACGGAAATTGTATCTCTACATACTGCAAAATGGTGGACCACCGTTATTGGGACGTGAATGGTTCAGGAAGATAAGCTTAGATTGGCACTCCATTCATGCAATGACGGTGGACGGTAAAAAAGATGATGACATCACTCCTGGACGATTGTCAACAATCTTAGCTAACGCCAAAGAGGTATTTCAACAAGAACTGGGCACTCTTAAAGGCGTAACCGCCTCGATAAAAATAGAAGAGAATGCAAATCCCAAGTTTTTCAAAGCAAGACCGGTACCATATGCAATTTGCCCAGCCGTCGAGGCAGAGCTGGAGAATCTGGAGAAGGCAGGCATGTTGTCTCAGGTCGACTGGAGCGAGTGGGCGACACCCATCGTCCCTGTCATGAAGAAAACGTTAAGCAATAAGTCTGAGGAGCCAAGGAAGGTTCGCATCTGTGGGGATTTCAAGGTGACGGTGAACCCAGTCCTTCACACAGTAGAATATCCTCTTCCAAGGATAGAAGACATCTTCGCCTCACTGTCTGGAGGGAAGCGTTTTACAAAAATTGACCTAGCACAAGCATATTTGCAGATGGAGGTTGAAGAATCCTCTAGGAAGTATCTCACGATAAACACTCACAAAGGTCTTTACCAGTATCATCGATTGGTATTCGGAATAGCATCAGCTCCGGCGATATGGCAAAGAGCGATGGAACAAGTCCTGCAAGGGATTCCGCGGCCTCAGTGTTACTTGGACGACATCCTTGTGACAGGTGAAGATGACAGTGAACACCTTAACAACCTAGAACAGGTGCTCACTAGACTACGGGAACATGGGCTGCGAGCCAACCGCCCCAAGTGCGAGTTTTTTAAGAAACAGATATCGTATTGTGGCCACGTGATTGATGAAGAGGGGTTACATAAGTCCCCTGACAAAATTGAAGTGGTTGTTAAGGCCCCAGTGCCTGAAAATGTGTCGCAACTGAGGTCATTCCTCGGATTGGTGAATTACTACCATAAGTTTTTGCCGAACTTGTCGACAATTCTACACCCACTGAACGCCCTGCTACGAACGGGAGTAGCATGGAAATGGAGCAATGACTGTAAGCGGGCCTTTCAGAAGAGTAAGGACTTAATCACTTCAAGAGAAGTATTGGCTCACTACAACCCAGCACTGCCGATCAGGCTGGCGTGTGATGCGTCTCCCTACGGCATTGGGGTGGTACTGTCACGTAAATTCCTTGATGGTTTAGAGAGGCCGATAGCTTTTGCGTCACGCTCGTTAACTTCTGCCAAGCGTAACTACGCCCAGATTGACAGAGAGGCCCTCAGCCTAGTGTGGGGGGTGAAGAAGTTCAATCACTACCTGCACGGTCAAAAATTTACTCTACTAACCGATCATCAACCTCTTGTCTCCATTTTCAACCCTCAGAAGGGCGTACCGATAATGACAGCACAACGGCTGCAGAGGTGGTCCCTTTTCCTAGGGGCACACCAATATGACATCGAGTACAAAGGAACTAAACAGTATGGGAATGCTGATGGATTGTCACGCCTACCGTTGCCGATGGTGGAAGAAGAAGACCTTGCAGTGGATCCAATGGAGTTATTCCACTCGACCATAGTCGAATGTCTCCCTGTGACGAATGCAAACATAGAAAAGGAAACACGGAATGACCCGACACTATCACGGGTCTATGATTTAACGGTGAAGGAATGGCCAGCACATGGCGAACCATTGCTGCCAGCATTCTCGCCGAGAAGAGAACAGCTGTCAGCGTGCAGAGGAACCTTGATGTGTGGATCCAGAGTAGTAATTCCACCTAAGTTGACGGATAGAGTGCTCAATGAGCTGCATGAGGGTCATCTGGGTGGGGTAAAAATGAAGAACTTAGCCAGAGCGTTTGTGTGGTGGCCGGGAATCGATAGAGAAATCGAAGAGATGACCAAGAGCTGTGCAGGATGCCAGAAGGTCCAAAACGCCCCACCACAAGCTCCTCTACATCCATGGGAGTGGCCCTCATCTCCATGGCAAAGGGTGCACATTGATTTTGCTGGTCCCTTCATGGACTCGATGTTTTTAATTGCGGTGGATGCACATTCAAAGTGACCAGAGGTAATAAAAATGTCCTCAACCAACACGGAAAAAACTATCACAGTTTTACGAACCATATTCACCAGGAATGGGCTGCCTGAACAGATTTGCTCTGACAATGGACCACAGTTTGTGTCTAAAGAGTTCCGGAGGTTCTTAAAGAACAATGGTGTTAAGCATTACACATCTGCCCCATATCATCCAGCCACTAATGGATTGGCCGAGAGGTTTGTTCAAACATTCAAGAAGGCTATCAAGGCAATGTGTAATGAAGATATACCCCTACAACACAAGGTGGACAACTTCTTGTTTGCCTACCGGAATGCGACACATGCGGTTACCAACCAAACTCCAGCCATGATGTTCTTCAATCGAAGACTACGATGCCGCTTGGATTTGGTTAAGCCAAACGTCCGAAGAGATGTGGAGAACAGGCAGTTTCAGAATATGAATGAAAGGCCGACCAGGAGTTTTAAGATAGGTCAACCAGTTTTGGCCCGGGACTACCGCACTGAGAAATGGCAGCCAGGAACGATTTGTACATGGCAAGGACCTCTCATGTATACCGTGGACGTTGGAGAGAGCATTGTAAGACGCCATGCTGACCAGATTCTAGAGTCACTGGAAAATGTCAACTCCACACCACGATCTGATACACCTGGCAATGAAATCGACGTACCAATTGCAGCTACCGCAGAATCGGTGATATTGGAAGCAGATGAACCAAACAACGACGTTGGTCCCGACTCAACCTTGCCAGAAGAACCTGATACCCCAAAGAGGCGTTATCCAGACAGAATCAGGAAGCCTCCTCAAAGACTGAACTTATAATTGCTTAAACTTAACCAATGTATCTAGCAACCGTAATTGTGATTGTAATTAGTTATCATTTAGTTGTTAAATGAATGTTATGTACTGTTTATCTAAAAGGGGAGGAATTGTTGTGTATGTACCTTTAAGAGAATAACTGGTCTCAGACTGCAGTACCGGCAGTGACCACCCCTGTATAAAAGGCGCTAGTAAGCCTCTGTGTTTTCAGTTTCCCGATTGACTTCAATCAGTAAAGACTTGTTTTGTTCAACTCCTGCTGTCCATGTCTCAATCATTCACGGACGTAGTAGGATGCCAGTCAGAAAAGCATTGGTGCTGTCAAGTCTAGAGCTAGCCAATGCATGGATGATGGTTTGAGCAGCAGACGAGCTGAGGCAGGGGTGGAGTTAAGTGATGTTATGGGGGTGGAAGGAAGCCGTCCTGGCGATGGAGTGGCTAAGCGGTCGGAAAATCACCCCGCGGTCAAATACCATACCAAGGTTGCGAGTGGTCTGCTGCGGCCTTAGACAGGTGCCGGGGAGAGGGATGGAGTTGGTGGCGAGGCAAAGGGGTTCGTCGCGGGGGCCAATGGCTTCAGGCTTACAAATATATAATTGGACAGCACGAGCACGGAGAATTTATCGGGAAAGATTGAAAAGGTTGGGGCCTTTTTGCTTCGAGGAGATGGGACGTAGAGGAGGCCTGATAGCAGTCTTGAAAATTTTGACTGGATGTGGAGAGAACGTTTCCACTCGTGGGAGATTCTAAAACTAGGGGGCCAAACGTGCAAGGTAGTTACTAATAAATCCAATGGGGAAATTTCACTTCTCAGAGATTGGTTAGAATGTGGAACTCACTACCACAGGAAGTGGTTGAGGCGAATAGTTTCGATACTATCAAAGGGAAAGTAGACGAGTACACGAGAGACAAGGGAATAGAAAGAAATTCTGGAAGGCTGAGATGAGGTTGCTGGAATGGGAGGCGACTCGTGTGGAGCATAAACACCAGCACAGATTAGTTGGGCCGAATGGTTACTTTTTGCTGCATATTCTATGTAATGTAACTCCATAGAAGATAAGAACAGGAGTAGGCCATTCGGCCCCTCGAGCCTGCTCAGCCATTCAATGCAATCATGGCTGATCATCCAAATTCAGTGCCCTGTCCCTGCCTTCTCCCCATATCCCTTGATCCCTTTAGCCTTAAGAAATATATCTAACTCCTTCTTGAATATATTTAATAAATTGGCCTCAACTGCCTTCTGTGGGAGAGAATTCCACAGGTTCACCACTCTCTGGGTGATGAAATCCCTCCTCATCTCTGTCCTAAATGGCTTACCCCTTATCCTTAGACTGTGGCCCCTGGTTCTGGACTCCCCGACCATCGGGAACATCCTTCCTGCATCCAGTCTGTCCAGTCCTGTTAGAATTTTATAAGTTTCAATGAGATCCCCTCTCATTCTTCTAAACTCCAGCGAGTCCAAGCCCAATCGACCCAATCTCTCCTCATACTTCATTCCTGCCATCCCAGGTGTCAGTCTGGTGAATCTTCGCTGCCCTCCCTCCATGGCAAGAACATCCTTCCTCAGAGAAGACGACCAAAACTGCACATAAAACTGCATATAAAAAGAAAAAGGGTGGCTAAAGTAAATGTTGGTCCCTTAGAGGATGAGACCGGGAAATTAATGGTGGGAAATATGGAGATGGCAAAAACACTGAATGAATATTTTGTATCAGTCTTTACAGTAGAAGACACTAAGAATATCCCAACACTGGACAAACAGGGGGCTAAACGGGGGGGGAGGAGCTAAACACGGTCAAAATCACTAAGGAAGTGGTACTCGGTAAAATAATGGGACTCAAGGCGGATAAATCACCTGGACCTGGTGGCTTACATCCTAGGATCTTGAGGGAAGTGGTGGTAGGGATTGTGGATAAGAACATAAGAACATAAGAAATAGGAGCAGGAGTAGGCCAATCGGCCCCTCGAGCCTGATCCACCATTCAATAAGATCATGGCTGATCTGATCCTAACCTCAAATCTTCTATCACTCTCCATCCCACCCGAACCTATGTGATCCCCCAGGAGAGGCGAAAAACCAGATAAAAAACCCAATGGCCAATTTGGGAGAAAAAATCTGGGAAATTCCTCTCCAACCCATCTAGGCGATCGAAACTCTTCCAGGAGATCACTCTGTCCCTATATTTTCTACAGTACTTACCTTCTGTAAAGGCGATCTCCACCCCAGCCAGGAACATGGATAAAACCATCTCCTGAAATCTAACACAGAATTAGAACACAAGTAGGAACAGACCAAGGCTACACGGCCCCTGGGCCCGCTCCACTACCCACAGGGCCATGACCATTCCGAACCTAGACTCATGTCCAATTTCCTGCCCGCTCCCCGTAAACCTTAATTCCCTTTACTTCTAGGAAACTATCTATTTCTGTTTTAAATTTATTTAATGATGTAGCTTCCACAGCTTTCTGGGGCAGCAAATTCCACAAACCTACCACCCTCTGAGTGAAGAAGTTTCTCCTCATCTCAGTTTTGAAAGAGCAGCCCCTTATTTTAAGATTATGCCCCCTAGTTCAAGTTTCACCCATCATCGGGAACATCCTCCCCGCATCCACCCGATCAAGCCCCTTCACAATCTTATATGTTTCAATAAGATCACCTCTCATTCTTCTGAACTCCAATGAGTAGAGTCCCAATCTACTCAACCTCTCCTCATATGACCACCCCCTCATTCCCGGGATTGACCGAGTGAACTTTCTTTGTACTGACTCGAGAGCAAGTATGTCTTTTCTTAAGTATGGACACCAAAACTGTATGCAGTATTCCAGGTGCTGTCTCACCAATACCTTGTATAACTGCAGCAATACCGCCCTGTTTTTATATTCTATCCCCCTAGCAATAAAAGCCAACATTCCATTGGCCTTCTTGATCACTTGCTGCACCTGCATATTAACTTTTTGAGTTTCGTGCACCAGGACCCCCAGATCCCTTTGTACTACAGTACTTTCCAGTTTCTTGCCATTAAGATAATAACTTGCTCTATGATTTTTCCTGCCAAAGTGCATAACCTCACACTTTCCAGTATTGTATTCCATCTGCCAAATCTCTGCCTACTTACTTAGCCTGTCTATGTCACTTTGCAGGTTTTTTATGTCCTCCTCACTCACTACTTTCCCTCCCATCTTTGTATCATCTGCAAACTTTGATATGTTACACTCGGTCCCCTCTTCCAAATCGTTAATATAGATTGTAAAGAGTTGGGGACCCAGCACTGACCCCTGCGGAACACCACTAGTTACTGATTGCCAGTCTGAGAATGAACCATTTATCCCAACTCTCTGCTTTCTGTTAGAGAGCCAATTCTCCACCCACGCCAGAATATTACCCCCAATCCCATGATTTTTTATCTTGAGCAATAATCTTTTGTGTGGCACCTTGTCAAATGCCTTTTGGAAGTCTAAATACACTACGTCCACTGGTTCTCCTTTATCCACCCTGTATGTTACTTCCACAAAGAACTGAAGCAAATTTGTCAAACCTGACTTCCCCTTCATGAAACCATGCTGAGTTTGTCCTATTAAATTATGTTTATCCAAATGTCCCATTACTGTCTCCTTAATAATGGACTCTAACATTTTACCAACCACAGATGTTAGGCTAACAGGTCTATAGTTTCCAGCCTTCTGCCTACTACCCTTTTTAAATAAGGGTGTTACATTAGCAGTTTTCCAATCTGCCAGGACCTTTGCTGAGTTCAGGGAGTTTTGGAAAATTATTACCAATGCATCCACAATCCCTACTGCCACTTCCCTCAAGACCCTAGGATGTAAGCCATCAGGTCCAGGGGATTTATCTGGCTTAAGTCCCATTATTTTACCAAGTACCACTTCCTTAGTGATTTTAATCGTATTTAGCTCCTCTTCCCCCTAGAGCCCCCTGTTTGTCCAGTTTTGGGAAATTCTTAGTGCCTCTCACGTAAAGACTGATACAAAATATTTGTTCAGCGTTATTGCCATCTACATGTTTCCCACCATTAATTTCCCAGTCTCATCCTCTAAGGGACCAACATTTGCTTTAGCCACCCTTTTTCTTTTTATATAACTATAGAAACTTTTGCTATCCGTTTTTATATTTTTTGCTAATTTACTTTCATAATCTATCTTCCCTTTCTTAATCAATCTTTTAGTTATTTTTTGCTGTCTTTTAAAGACTTCCCAATCTTCTATCTTCCCACTAGATTTGGCTACCTTATATGCCCTTGTTTTTAGTCGGATACTATCCTTAATTACTTTACTTAGCCACGGATGGCTATCTTTTCTTTTACACCCTTTTTTCCTCAGTGGAATATATATTTTTTGGAAGTTGCAAAATAACTCCTTAAATGTACACCACTGATCATGTACTGTCTTACCCTTTAATCTATTTTCCCAGTCCAGTCTAATCAATTCCGCTCTCATACCTTCATAGTCTCCTTTATTCAAGCTCAGCACGCTTGTTTGAGATCCAACCTTCTCACCCTCTACTTGAATATGGAATTCAACCATGTTATGGTCACTCATTCCAAGGGGATCCTTTACTAGGACATTTTTAATTAATCCTGTCTCATTACACAGGACCAAATCTAAGGTTGCTTGCCCCCTGGTCAGTTCAGTTACATACTGCTCAAGAAACCCATCCCTAATACACTCAATGAACTCATCCTCAAGGCTGCTCTGCCCAGTTTGATTTGCCCAGTTAATATGATAGTTAAAATCCCCCATAATTATAGCTGTTCCCTTATTACAAGCCTCAACTATTTCCTGATTAATACTCCGTCCAACAGAGTTGCAACTGTTCGGAGGCCTATAGACTACGCCCACTAGTGTTTTTTTCCCCTTATTATTCCTTATCTCTACCCAAACTGTTTCACTATCCTGCTCCTTTGACCCAATATCATTTCTCTGTATTATAGTGATTCCTTCCCTTATTAACATAGCCACCCCACCTCCCCTCCCTTCCTGCCTGTCCTTCCTGATTGTTAAATAACCTGGTATGTTTAATTCCCAGTCATGGTCACCCTGCAGCCATGTTTCTGTAATGGCCACAAGATCATACCCATATGTAGTTACTTGTGCTGTTATCTCATTCATTTTGTTACGAATGCTACATGCATTCAGATAAAGAACTTTCAAATATGTTTTGTGGCACTTAGTTCCTGTTTTTTCCCCTTTTACTACTTTACCTTTTACTCCATACCTTCTGTCCCTTCCTGACACGTTCTGTTTTTTAATTTCCCCACTGCTACCTAAGTCTATGACCTTCTCCGTTGTCATTTCTGTTATTTGCTCTCTAGAAACCTCCCCCCCACTAATTAGTTTAAAGCCCTCTCTACAGCCCTAGTTATATGATTTGCCAGGACTCTAGTCCCAGCACTGGCCAAGTGGAGTCCGTCCCAATGGAACAGCTCCCTCCTGTCCCAGTACTGGTGCCTGTGTCCCAAGAAGCAAAACCTATTTCTCCCACACCAGTCTTTGAGCCACGCATTTAACTCTTTAATTTTATTTATCCTAGCCAAATTCGCTCATGGCTCAGGTAATAACCCAGAGGTTATTACCCTTGAGGTTCTGTTTTTTAATTTGACCCCTAGCTGCTCATACTCCTTTAACAGAACCTTCTTCCTTGTCCTATCTATGTCGTTTGTACCAACATGGACCACGACAACTGGATCCTCCCCCTCCCACTCCAAGTTTCTTTCCAGCCCAGAAGAGATGTCCTTAACCCTGGCACCAGGCAGGCAACACAGCCTTCGGGACTCCCGCTCTTGACTGCAGAGAACCCTATCTATCCCCCTAATGATACTATCCCCTACCACTACAACATTTCTTTTTACTCCCTCCACTTGAATGGCCCCCTGCACCACGGTGCTGTGGCCAGGTTGTTCATCCTCCCTGCAGTCCCCGCTCCTGCCCTCACAGGGAGTAAGAACCTCAATCCTGCTTGACAAGAGCAAGGGCTGCGGCTCCTTCAACACTACATCCTGGATCCCTGTACCTTCCTCACTCGTAGTCACACTGTCCTGTCCCTGACCACGGACTACATCTGCAGTAATTAATTTACTAGGTGTGACCACCTCCTGAAACATAGAGTCCAGGAACTTCTCCCCCTCCCTGATGTGTCGCAGTGTCTGAAGCTCAGTCTCAAGCTCTTTAACATGGAGCTTGAGTTCCTCTAGCAGCAAACACTTATCGCAAATGTAATCACCGTGAGCCTCAATGGGGTCCACCAGCTCCCACATTTCGCAACAGTGACACATCACCTGTTCACCCATATCTGTGTAATTAATTAAATTTCTTATTATTAATTATGAAGACCCTCTGCCCCGATATAGATGATAATATTACACCACTATTTAATAGGACTTACCAGCTTAAAGGTATAGAAGAGAAGGAAGAGAACCTACCAACCAGTTGATCACCAACCTCCCTTGTGGAAGCTGTCTGGGGGACCTATCCAGTTGAATTGTCTCACTGCTCCACGTCCGCAGTGTTGGATTAACCTGAGAGAGGGAAGCAAAACAGAGCAACAAGCACCCCCTCACCTCCCACTTGCCCGAACTCTGCCACTTACCAAACTCTACTTACACTCAATGCGACCGCACTCAGCGCTACCGCACTAAGCCCGCCCCTTTTTATACCCGGATTCTACTTCCGGTTTCAACTCCCCAACAGCTTAATTTACTCTAAAAAATTAAACTTACTTCAAATAATTCACTTATTTACTCACTAAAATTCAGTAAATGCACTTAAAATACTTTTTCTGCCACTTAGCAAAGTCTGCTTAGACTCAATGCGATTGCACTCCAATGCATTAGTAATAATTTTCCAAAACTCCCTGGACTCAGCAAAGGTCCTGGCAGACTGGAAAACTGCTAATGTAACACACTTATTTAAAAAGGGCAGTAGACAGAAGGCTGGAAACTATAGACCGGTTAGCCTAACATCTGTGGTAGGTAAAATTTTGGAGTCCATTATTAAGGAGACAGTAACAGGACATTATTATAATCATAATTTAATAGGACAAAGTCAGCATGGTTTTATGAAGGGGAAGTCATGTTTGACAAATTTGCTGGAGTTCTTTGAGGAAGTAACATATAGGGTGGATAAAGGGGAACCAGTGGACATAAGTGTATTTAGACTTCCAAAAGGCATTTGACAAGGTGCCACACAAAAGATTATTGCTTAAGATAAAAAATCATGGGATTGGGGGTAATATTCTGGCATGGATAGAGGATTGGCTATCTAACAGAAGGCAGAGAGTTGGGATAAATGGTTCATTCTCAGACTGGCAATCAGTAACTAGTGGTGTTCCGCAGGGGTCAGTGCTGGGTCCCCAACTCTTTACAATCTATATTAATGATTTGGAGGAGGGGACCGAGTGTAACATATCAAAGTTTGCAGATGATACTAAGATGGGAGGGAAAGTAGTGAGTGAGGAGGACATAAAAAACCTGCAAGGGGACATAGACAGGCTAAGTAAGTGGGCAGAGATTTGGCAGATGGAATACAATACTGGAAAGTGTGAGGTTATGCACTTTGGCAGGAAAATTCGCAGAGCAAGTTATTATCTTAATGGCAAGAAACTGGAAAGTACTGAAGTACAAAGGGATCTGGGCGTCCTGGTTCACGAAACTCAAAAGGTTAGTATGCAGGTGCAGCAAGTGATTAAGAAGGCCAATGGAATGTTGGCTTTCATTGCTAGGGGGATAGAATATAAAAATAGGGAGGTATTGCTTCAGTTGTACAAGGTATTGGTGAGACCACACCTGGAATACTGCATACAGTTTTGGTGTCCATACTTAAGAAAAGACATACTTGCTCTCGAGTCAGTACAAAGAAGGTTCACTCATTTAATCCCGGGGATGAGGGGATGGACATATGAGGAGAGGTTGAGTAGATTGGGACTCTACTCATTGGAGTTCTGAAGAATGAGAGGTGATCTTACTGAAACATATAAGAATGTGAAGGGGTTGGATCGGGTGGATGCGAGAAGGATGTTCCCGATGATGGGTGAAACTAGAACTAGGGGGCATAGTCTTAGAATAAGGGGCTGCTCTTTCAAAACTGAGATGAGGAGGAACTACTTCACTCAGAGGGTGGTAGGTCCATGATATATGCTGCCCCAAAAAGCTGTAGAAGCTACATCATTACATAAATTTAAAACAGAAATAGACAGTTTCCTAGAAGTAAAGGGAATTAAGGGTTACAGGGAGCGGGCAGGAATTTGGACATTAGTCTAGGTTCGGATCGGACATGGCCCTGTGGGTAGCGGAGCGGGCCCAGGGGCTTTGTAGCCTGATCCTGCTCCTATTTCATGTGTCTAATTCTGTTAGATTCAGGAGATGGTTCTGTGATAGTAGATTGGCGGTTAGGATCAGATCAGCCATGATCTTATTAAATGGCGGAGCAGGCTCGAGGGGCCGATTGGCCTACTCCGGCTCCTATTTCTTATGTTCTTATGTTCTTATGTTCAAGGTGTGGTCTCACCAAGGCCCTGTTCAACTGCAGCAAGACATCCTTGCTCCTGTACTCGAATCGTCTGTAAGGTTCGCAAAAACTTAGGAAAATTTCTTCAGCCCCCAAAGAATACTTTTGATTAAAGAAAACCTGGGTGGAGTATACCTTAAAAACCAGGGCATCAAAAATGGCTGTCAGGCCTCGTGGCAGAAGACAAAGACAGCCTGTTTGTATATCTCCCATCCCTGGCTGACAAAGGATTTGAAAAAAAACACCAACCTGTGCGAATATGTTGAAGTACTTGAAACTGTCAATTAACTGCAGTTTAGGAAGTTTCACTCACAGGACAAAGGGTTGTTTGTTTAAGAGCTCTCTACGATGTTGACTCAAGGGCTTAAGTACTTAAAGCTGTCAATCAGTTGCGGTTGGGTGGTGACCGCAGGACAATGGATTGTTTACAAAGCACTTGAGTGCTGTGGACTGAATACTTAAGGATTCAGTGAGACATTTTAAACTGAGCACATACCAGTTAAATGAATGGGTGACACATTCAAACCCATTACCGTCAATGGGGGCAGTTCGGTCCCTTCTGTATAGCCCAGATACATCCAGATTTGGGTGCGCAGATAACGGCTCCCAATGGGGTATAAAGATAGCCCCTCAGGAAGCCACTCGCTCTCTCTCTGCCGCCTTGCCTCCGATGCCCTGCCTACAAGAAGAACAGCTCTGCAGCCCGCCCAAAGAAGTGGAATACCAGCAGTTACTTTTGAATTACTGGGGTATCTCTACTTTGGGGCGGTGAAGAATCTAAGACAGACCGCAGGGGCATGGAGCAGGCATTCACTGGTGAGCATAGGTTTTCTGGCCCATTACAAGGCAACCTAGATAGGTATTATGAGTGGGAATTAAAGGGGAATTTTGTTAAATTATAATTTTAGTCAATTTTCCCTCGATGTGTCCATTTCTCCTCCCGTTAAGCAAAAGAGTGCTGTATTAAGCAAAGGTGTGCTGTATTAAGCAAAGGTGTGCTGTATAAGCAAAGGTGTGCTGTATTAAGCAAAGGTGTGCTGTATTAAGCAAAGGTGTGCTGTATTAAGCAAAGGTGTGCTGTATTAAGCAAAGGTGTGCTGTAGTTCAGCAAAGGTGTGCTGTATTAAGCAAAGGTGTGCTGTATTAAGCAAAGGTGTGCTGTATTAAGCAAAGGTGTGCTGTATTAAGCAAAGGTGTGCTGTATTAAGCAAAAGTGTGCTGTAGTTCAGCAAAGGTGTGCTGTATGAAGCAAGAGTGTGCTGTATTCATCATTATTTTTAATTTATTCTTTATTTCAATAAATACTGGTCTTCTTTGCACCCAACCACGAGTCTCGTTTTGTCTATATCGCTACTGAAATAAGTCCGGCGGTCAGAACCAGAAAGGGGAGCGATTCGTTACCGCACAGGGGCCTGGAGCAGCTCAGATACTTCTGACTGGCCAGAGACAATAACCCCAACACACCCCCCTATTTCTACACCTCTCGCTATGAAGGCCAACATACCATTTACCTTCTTAACCGCCTGCTGCACCTGCATGCTTACCTTCAGCGATTGGTGCACACCCAGGTCTCGTTTCACTTCCCCTTTTCCCAATCTATTGCCGTTCAGATAATAATCTGCCTTCCTGTTTTTGTCACCAAAGTGGATAACCTCGCATTTATCCACATTATACTGCATCTGCCATACATCTGCCCATTCACTCAACCTGTCCAAAACATACTGGAGTTTCTCTGCATCCTCCTCACAGCACAGATGCCCACCCAGCTTTGTGTTGTCTGCAAACTTGGAGATATTACATCTAGTTCCCTCGTCTAGATCATTAATATATATTGTGAATAGCTGGGGTACTAGCACTGATCCCTGCGGTACCCCACTAGTCACTGCCTGCTACTTGGAAAAAGACCCGTTTATGGTGAAAGGGCTCCCACAGTGCTGTAAGACTGTTGGTTCAAGGATTTTTACCCAAAGACAATGAAGGAACAAAGGTGTGTGACATGGCGTGGAGCTTGGAGGTGGTGGTACCTCCATGCGCTCACTGCCCTTGCCCTTCTAGGTTGTAGAGTTGGCAGGTTTGGGAGGTGCTGTCCAAGTAGCTGTGTGGAGTTGCTGTAGTGCCTCTTGTATATGGTACAGATTACAGACCTGGTGGTGGAGGGAAATAATGTTTAAGGTGATAGATTGAGTGGCGATCAAGCGGGAGTGATTTGTCCTGGATGGTGTCGAGCCATATCACTTTGAGGGGCTGTATTAGATTAAAGATCTACATTAGTTTGGGGGACTGTATTAGTTTGCGTTGCTGTATTAGTTTGAGGGGCTGTAATAGTTTGAGGGACTTTATTAGTTTGAGGTACTGTAATAGTTTGAGGTGCTGTATTAGATTGAGGGTCTGTATTACTTTGAGGGTCTGTATTAGTTTGAGGTGCTGTATTATTTTGAGGTGCTTTATTAGTTTGAGGTGCTGTATTAGTTTGAGGGACGGTATTAGTTTGAGGGGCTGTATTAGTTTGAGGGGCTGTATCAGTTTGAGGGGCTGTATTAGTTGGAGGTGCTGGATTAGTTTTGAGAGCTTCATTAGTTTGATGGGCTTTAATAGTTTGAGTGGCTGTACTAGTTTGAGGGGCTGTATTAGTTTGTGGGGCTGTATTAGTTTGAGGGGCTATATTAGTTTGAGGGTCTGTATTAGTTTGAGGGGCTGTATTAGTTTGAGGGTCTGTATTAGTTTGAGGGTCTGTATTAGTTTGAGGGGCTGTATTAGTTTCAGGGGCAGTATTTGTTTGAGGGACTGTATTAGTTTGAGGGTCTGTATTAGTTTTAGGGACTGTATTAGTTTGAGGTGCTGTATTAGTTTGAGGTGCTGTATTAATTTGAGGGACTGTATTAGTTTGAGGGGCTGTATTAGTTTGAAGTGCTGTATTAGATTGAGGTGCTGTATTAGATTGAGGTGCTGTATTAGTTTGAGGGGCTGTATTAGTTTGAGGTACTGTATTAGTTTGAGGGACTATTTTAGTTTGAGGGGCTGTATTAGTATGAGCGCCAGTATTGTTTTGAGATGCTGTATTAGTTTGCTGTGCTGCTTTAGTTTTGCCATTTTTATCAGATGTTGTCGGAATGGCTAGATTCCTAACTAAAGGACTGAGATCGAGTCAGTCTATCAAACAAACGATGTTTAATACTATTCAACAGAGTTTAACACGAAAATGCAGGAGAACTAAATTACAGGTCTGTACCCTTTGCTGGCTCCACGAAGAATGGCCAGGGCGGCTTCCCAGCCTGACGTCATGACGTCATCACGTTTTCCCGCCGCTGGAGGATCACGTGATCAATGTGATGACGTCATCGCGTTTGGTCTCATTCTTAAAGGGACCGCGCTATGTACATGCAATAATATGAACAAGGATACAGATTCATTCTGCAGCTAATAATTTGTTAAAGATAATTATGTACATTAGATCAGAGTCCCCCGGTGGCTCTGCCACATGCGCCCCCCCAGAATTGTCTTTAACAGTAAAAGTCAATCGACTAGGAGGTCTGACAAGCCTGTCAGAGCGACTCCTGTATTCTTGGAGTGGACGTTGTTGAACAGCGAGCGGGCTGGCGGATGGAAGCCTTCGATCTGGCGTGGATGCAGTGGGAGGTCGACCACGTCGTGGTGGCTGTGCAGTCTCTACTGGCCGGTCGATGTCCAGGTGTGCCGGTTTGAGACGGTCAATGGATATGTGGTCGGGTTTACCCCGATGTCTACAGAGAAACTCTTGCCACCTGTCTCCAGTACGCGAAAAGGGCCTGTATAAGGGGCCTTGTGCGGATCCCTATGGGCATCATGACGAATGAATACAAATTCAGCATTCTTTAGCTCCACTGGTACTTGTGAAGATGGAAGGCCGTGATGCGAAGTTGGGATAGGCGCAAAAGTCTTGGCTGTTTCCCCGTGGCTGCTGAGTCGGTCGGCTGCGGACCACGGCTCAGTTGGAAGCGGCCGGAAATCTCCCGGTACGCGGAGTGGCTGGCCGTACACGAGCTCCGCGGCGGACGATTGCAGGTCCTCTGTGGGTGCCGTGCAGAGACCAACATGACCCACGGAAGCTTATCCACCCATCCAGCGCCTTGGAGGCTGGCCCTCAGCGATGCCTTTAACGATCTGTGGAAACGTTCGCATAAACCGTTTGCCTGTGGGTGATAGGCCGTGGTGCGGTGAAGCTTGGTGCTGAGACCCTGGGCCACTGCCTTCCAGAGCTCGGAAGAGAACTGTGGACCGCGGCCTGAAGAAATGTCCGCCAGAACGCCGAAACGTGCGACCCACAAGGAGAGGAATGCTCTGGCAACATCAGCGGACGTAGTAGACGCCAAAGGAACTGCCTCCGGCCATCTAGTAGTACGATCGACCATGGTGAGGATGTGTGTGAACCCCTGTGATGGTGGAAGTGGCCTGACGAGGTCCACGTTGACATGGTCGAATCGACGTTCTGGTACTGCGAACGTGGCCAAGTGTGCCTTGACGTTCTGTTGCACCTTAGACTTTTGACAGACGACGCAGGTGTTAGCCCAGTCGCGGATATCCTTACGCATTCCTCTCCAGACGAACTTAGCCAACATTAATTTTTGAGGTGCCTTCACGCCAGGATGCGAAAGCCCATGTATGGCATCAAAAACTTTGCGGCGCCAGGCAACTGGAACGATCGGGCAGGGATGTCCCATGGAGACATCGCAGAGTAACACGGTGCCTGCAGCATGGAATTGCACATCAGCCGGTTGGAGACTAGAGGTGTCGGTGCAATAAGCCTGTGTTTCAGGATCGGATGCCTGATCTGTAACCATGAGGGCATAATCGATGCCCAGCTGGACCGCCCGTACGGTCGCGCGAGAAAGGCAATCAGCTACCAAGTTGTCCTTGCCAGCTATGTGTTGGATATAGAGTCATAGAGTCATAGAGTTTTACAGCACAGAAAGAGGCCCTTCGGCCCATCGTGTCTGCGCCGCCCATCCATCCCTGTCCAGTCTAATCCCATTTTCCAGCATTTGGTCCATAGCCTTGTATGCAATGGCATTTCAAGTGCTCATCCAAATGCTTCTTGAATGTTGTGAGGGTTCCTGCCTCTACAACCCTTTCAGGCATTGAGTTCCACATTCCAACCACCCTCTGGGTGAAGAAGTTCCTCCTCAAATCCCCTCTAAATCTCCTGCCCCTTACCCTGAATCTATGCCCCCTTGTTATTGACCCCCCTACTAAGGGGAAAAGTTCCTCTTTATCTACCCTATCTATGCCCCTCATCATTTTGTACACCTCAATCAGGTCCCCCCTCAGCCTTCTTTGCTCCAAGGAAAACAACCCCAGCCTGTCCAGCCTCTCTTCATAGCTGAGGCGCTCCATCCCAGGTAACATCCTGGTGAATCTTCTCTGCACCCTCTCCAAAGCAATCACATCCTTCCTATAGTGAGGCGATCAGAACTGCACACAGTACTCCAGCTGTGGCCTCACCAGCGTTTTGTACAGCTCCATCATAACCTCCCTGCTCTTATATTCTATGCCTCTGCTAATGAAGGCAAGTATCCCATATGCCTTTTTAACCACCTTATCTACCTGTTCCGCTGCCTTCAGGGATCTATGTACATGTACACCAAGGTCCCTCTGACCCTCTGTACTTCCTAGGGTCCTACCACTCATTGTGTATTCCCTTGCCTTATTTGTCCGTCCAAAATGCATCACCTCGCACTTTTCAGGGTTAAATTCCATTTGCCACTTTTCCGCCCATCTGACCAACCCGTTTATATCGTCCTGTAGCCTGAGGCTTTCCTCCTCGCAATTTACCACCCCACCAATTTTCGTGTCATCTGCGAACTTACTGATCATACCTTTTACATTCTCATCCAAATCATTTATGTAGATCACAAACAACAGGGGACCCAGCACCGATCCCTGAGGTACCCCACTGGACACAGGCTTCCAGTCACAAAAGCAACCTTCGACCATCACCCTCTGCCTCCTGCCACTCAGCCAGTTTAGGATCCAACGCGCCAAGGCACCCTGGATCCCATGGGCTATTGCCTTCTTGACCAGTCTCCTATGCGGGACTTTGTCAAAAGCTTTACTGAAGTCCATGTAAACCACATCCACAGCATTTCCCTCATCCACCCCCCTAGTCACCCCCTCGAAAAATTCAATCAGATTTGTCAGACATGATTTCTGTTGTGAATTCTGAAATGAAAGTTAGCTGTTGCTGCTGTCGAGCCGACTACGGTTCGGCGGTCTTGGCCATGGCGAAGGTCAGTGGTTTGTGATCTACAAACGCAATGAAGGGACGTCCTTCTAACAGAAAACGGAAATGGCGGATAGTCAGGAACAGCGCCAGCAACTCCCGGTCGAAAGTGCTGTATTTGCATTCGTTGCGCCGGAGTTGGCGGCTGAAAAATGCCAGTGGTTGCCACGTCCCGTTGACCCACTGATTCTGTACGGCGCCTATGGCATAGTCGGAAGCATCGGTGGTAAGGGCGATGGTGGCACCTGGCAGAGGGTGCGCCAACATAGTTGCATTGGCTAGAGCGGTTCTTGTGTTGTCGAAAGCATTGTCCATTTCGACTGTCCAGGCTATTGTATCCTTCCCAGCCTTGCCTTTGAGGGCCTTGTAAAGGGGCTGCATGAGTTGCGCTGCCTTAGGTACAAAGCGGTGGTAGAAATTCACCATGCCCAGGAATTCTTGAAGAGCCTTGGTGGACTGCGGCCTTGGGAATGTCGTAATTGCTTCGACCTTTGACTGCAGCAGAATTGCGCCCTCCGAATTAATGCGGTGGCCCAAGAAGTCAATCTGGTGTAGGCCGAACTGACACTTGGCCGGGTTGATTATGAGGCCATGTTGGCTGAGGCGCCGAAAGAGGGTGCGGAGATGGCAGACGTGTTCCTCTTTGGTAGAGCTGGCTATCAGGATGTTGTCAAGCTAGACAAATAAAAACCGAAGATCCCGCAGGACCGAGTCCATTAGTCGCTGAAAAGCCTGTGCAGCGTTCTTGAGTCCAAATGGCATCCGTAGGAACTCGAACAGTCCAAAGGGAGTGATGACTGCAGTTTTCTGGATGTCCTGCGGGTGTACGGGAACTTGGTGGTAGCCACGGACGAGGTCGACCTTGGAGAAGATTGAGTTTCCCGCCAAATTGGCGGAGAAATCCTGAATATGCAGGATCGGGTACCGATCGGGAGTAGTGGCGTCATGAAGGCGTCGGTAGTCCCCGCATGGTTGCCATCCGCCGCCGGGCTTCGGGACGATGTGGAGCGGCGAGGACCAGGGACTATTCGACCGGCGAATAATCCCCAGCTGTTCCATCGTGGCAAACTCTGCTTTCGCAGCCGCGAGCTTGCCGGATTCCAGGTGCCGAGCTCGTGCGTAAACTGGAGAGCCAGTCGTAGTAATGCGGTGCTCGACACCATGCTTAGTGGCCGAGGAGGAGAAAGTGGGCTTGGTCAGCTCCGGGAATTCACCTAATAGGCGAGTAAACTCGTCCGGCGAGGACAACATGCAGGAGAGAATGTGCAACGTTGCGGAACTGCGGAAGCAAGGGATAGAGTGGAAGGTGGCCGTGTTAACCAATCGGCGATTTCTTACATCCACCAAGAGGCTGTTGGCGCATAAGAAATCCGCGCTGAGGATGGCTTGCGAAACCTTGGCTGTGATGAATTCCCACTGAAACCGTTGCCCGCCGATGCACACCTGGACCCGCCGTTTGCCAAAGGTACGAATGGCCCCGCCATTAGCTGCCTCGAGGGAGAGGCCGTGCCTCCCAGACTGAATATCGAGTGCTGAGGCGGGAAGGATGCTACACTGTGCCCCGGTGTCGCATAAAAAGCGCCGGCCCGAGAGGGAATCTGTAATGTAGAGGAGCTTCCCAGAATTCCCAATCGCCATCGCGGCCGCGGAACGTCCCTTAGACTCGGTCCTCCTTTTCTGGAGTTGCTGCTGGTTTTATTTAGGCGCGAAACTGCAGGGAGGACGGCAGCCTCTGGCTTTCGCGCTGAAATGGGCATGGTAAAAGCACAAGCCGGGGGATGGAGGCGTCGTGGCGGCGTTCGCGGGGGAGGGGTGCCTCGTGGTGGCACAGATTTGCTGCGTGACCGCATAAACCATGTCTGCTTCTGCAGCCAGTGCTGCGCAATCCGTGGCATCCGATCTGGCGAGGGCAGCCTGAACCTGCTCGGGTAGTTGACTCAGGAATAACTCCCGAAAGAGGAAACATTGTGGTTCTGAGCCAAGGAGTGTGAGCATCTGGCTCATTAACTCGGATGGCTTGGAATCGCCAAGCCCTGGCATAGCGAGTAGCCGGCGGGCACGCTCCGCCTTCGTGAGCCCGAAGACCTGTATTAACCTCGCTTTAAGAAACATAGGAGATAGGAGCAGGAGTCGGCCATTCGGCCCCTCGAGCCTGCTCCGCCATTCAATGAGATCATGGCTGATCATCCAAACTCAGTACCCGGTACCTGCCTTCTACCCATATCCCTTGATACCTTTAGCTCTAAGAAATATATCTAACTCCTTCTTCAATATATTTAAAGACTTGTCCTCAACCGCCTTCTGTGGTAGATGTAGTGCATGTGCCTTTAAGCCAGAACTACTTTTACAGCTCCTGTATACTGTAGTACCGGCAGTGACCACACCTGTATATAAGCTTTGCGCATGCCTCTGTACCCCCAGTCTTGAGACTACCCTCCTCCAGTAAAGACCTGTTTATTGTTAATGTACAGCATCCGTGTGATTATTTAATAACAGCATATCCACTGAACCACGGATCCAACAGTGGTGACGAGTGTCGATTCGAATCTACCTGCAACATAAAAAAAAAATAGTCGAGGCCAGGAACACGGGCGTCGACCACGAGCAACTGCCCAGCAGTCAGGCAGAGATTGAACTTCGCAGGGGAGGCTGTGGAGAGCCGGGCTTGGTTCCCCAGCCACGACGAGCAGCAAGAGACTGACGACAGGTCCAGCGCAGACCCTTCCCGAGCAGCGGCGGCTGGAGCCGACCGACGGCGGAGAGAAAGCCGAGCAGCGTCGACGGGGTAAGAAAGAGGGTGAAGAGCGCAGGGCGCAGCCGGGGGTTGAACACCGAGCGGCGTCGAGAAAAATAAAACAAACCGGAGAGAGAGAGGGTAGAGAAACAGCCGGGTTCTAGACTGAGCGGCGTCGAAAAATATAAAAAGAAGAACACGCAGAGCACAGCCAGGGCTCACGGGCTGAACAGGGTCCGCGGGGCGAAGAAAGAGGAGCGCGGGAGACGCCATTAAGCCACGGGGAAGAAGAAAGAGCGCGGGAGACGCCATTTTTAGAAGCCGCAGCGGAGAAGAAGGGCGAGCGCGGGAAGGAAGGAAAGCACGGGAGACGCCATTTTGTGCCAGCGGAGGAGAAGGGGAAGCGCGGGAGGCGCCATTTTTGACAGTTAACTCACACCCAAGGATGCCGAAGAGTGGCAGTATCTCTACGTTCGACAATGAAGTCAAAGATTGGGCGACATATGTGAAACGTATTGAGGTGTACTGCAGGGCGAATGAAGTGCCAGATGCTAATAAAGCACTGGTTCTGTTAAATTCCATGGGTGCAAAAACTTATGGGTTACTGCAAAATCTAATAACCCCAGAGAAGCCGGTAAACAAGAATTTTGAAAGCATAGTAGAAATCCTACAGGACCACTTAAACCCCACACCGCTGCTGATAGCAGAACGATTTAAGTTCCATAAAAGGAACCAACACAAAGACGAAAGCAATGCTGAGTACCTAACGGAACTGCGCAAGCTATCGAAACACTGCCAGTTTGGAGCGGGACTAGCAGATACGTTAAGGGACAAGTTTGTGTATGGGCTACAAAGTGATGGAACCCAGAAACGGCTTCTATCAGAAAAGGACCTTACGCTGGACAAAGCTTTCAGTATGGCAGTATCACATGAAGCAGCCGCAAGGGGCGCTGCAGAGATACAACGGAGACCACAAGAATATGGCACCAATGAAATGTCCTATGGAACAGGGAAGTGCTATCGCTGCGGCAGAACAACACATGACCAGAAAGATTGTTGGTTCAAGGACCAAGTGTGCAGACAGTGTGGGAAAGCAGGACACATAGCAAGAGTCTGCAGGTCTGGGAAGAAAACCAACAGTAAGAAATCTCCACAGGAGAAGTACAAAAAGGTACACCAGGTGATGGACAGTGGTTCATGTAAAGTCCGCGCCTCAATAATACACGGACTTCGGGAGAACAGTTTAACAGGTACTTTACTGAACAAGAGGCAGCTTGAAACTGAAACTACATAAGCCTGCTAGGGCCTTTTATACAGGGGTGGTCACTGCCGGTACTGCAGTCTAAGACCAGTTATTCCCTTGGAGGTACATACACAACAATTCCTCCCCTTTTAGATAAACAGTACATAACATTCATTTAACAACTAAATAATAACTAATTACAATTACAATTTTCTCAGTAATATATACATCAACTGAAATAGTCATTTATAAGTTCAGTCTTTGAGGAGGCTTCCTGATCCGGACTGGATCGCGCCTTTCTCGAGTACCCTGTTCTGGCGGTGGAGTCAATTCTGGCTCATTGTCCTTTGTTGGTTCGTCAGCTTCCAAACCCCTGCTTCTGAGGTAGATGCAACCTGTACTTCGGGCTCATTACCAGGTGCACATGCTTGTGGTACAGGTTTGGCTTGTTCCTGTGACTCTAGAATCTGGTCAGCATGGCGTCTCACGATGCTCTCTCCAACATCCACTGTGTACATTAGTGGTCCCTGCTGTGTGCATATCATGCCTGGCTGCCATTTTTCTGCTCGGTAGTCGTGGGCCATGACTGGTTGCCCTATCTTGAAGCTCCTGGTTGGCTTCTCATTTATGTGCTGGAACTGCTTATCCTCAACATCTCGTCTTATGTTTGGTTTGAGCAAATCCAAGCGACATCTTAGTCTCCGGTTGAAAAACAGTACGGCTGGAGTTTGGTTGGTTACTGCATGTGTCGCATTCCGGTAAGCAAACAGGAAGTTATCCACCTTGTGTTGCAGTGGTATGTCGTCATTATACATTGCCTTTATGGCCTTTTTAAAGGTCTGAACAAACCTCTCAGCCAATCCATTTGTGGCTGGATGATATGGGGCAGATGTGTAATGTTTCACCCCATTATTCTTCAGGAAACTCCGGAAATCCTCAGACCCAAACTGTGGGCCATTGTCGGAACAGATCTGTTCTGGCAACCCATTCCTGGCGAAGATGGTCCTTAGGACTGCAATAGTTTTCTCCGTGGTGGTGGAGAACATTTTAATGACCTCTGGCCATTTCGAATGGGCGTCCACAGCGATTAGAAACATTGAGTCCATAAATGGACCAGCGAAATCAATGTGTACCCGTTGCCATGGAGATGAGGGCCACTCCCATGGATGTAGCGGGGCCTGTGGTGGAGCGTTTTGGACCTTCTGGCATCCTGTGCATCTCTTGGTCGTATCCTCGATTTCTTTATCGATTCCCGGCCACCACACAAACGCCCTGACTAGGCTGTTCATTTTTACCCCTCCCAGATGACCCTCGTGAAGCTCATTGAGTACTCTATCTCTCAACTTGGGTGGAATTACCACTCGGGATCCACACATCAAGGTTCCCCGGCACACTGACAGCTGTTCCCTCCTTGGCGAGAATGCTGGCAACAGTGAGTCTTCATATGCTGGCTATCCCTTCACCGTCAAATCATAGACCCGAGAGAGTGTCGGGTCATTTCGGGTTTCCTTCTCAATACTTGCGTTTGTAACAGGCAAACATTCGACTATGGTCGCATGGAATATCTCCACAGGGTCCACTGCAGGTGCTTCTTCCGCCATAGGCGCGACAGCCCATTAGCGTTTCCATGTTGTTTCGTACCTTTGTACTCTATGTCATACTGATGTGCCCCTAGAAAAAGTGACCATCTTTGCAGCCGTTGCGCCGTCATCACCGGAACGCCCTTCTTTGGGTTAAAAATTGAGACCAGGGGTTGATGATCAGTCAGTAGGGTGAATTTCTGCCCGTGCAGATAGTGATTGAACTTCTTCAGCCCCCACACCAGGCTGAGGGCCTCCCTGCCAATCTGGGCGTAGCTACGCTCGGCTGAGGTTAGCGAGCGCGATGCAAAGGCTATTGGCCTCTCTGAACCGTCATGGAATTTGTGTGACAGCACCGCTCCAATGCCGTAAGGTGACGCATCACATGCCAACAGAATCGGTAGTGTTGGGTTGTAGTGGGCCAATACTTCTTTTGAAGTGATTTGGCATTTACATTCCTGAAAGGCACGCTGACACTCATCACTCCATTTCCATGTTACACCAGTTTGAAGGAGGGCGTTCAGTGGGTGCAGAATTGTAGATAAATTCAGCAAGAGCTTATGGTAGTAGTTCACCAACCCGAGGAACGATCTCAGTTGCGACACATTTTCTGGTGCTGGAGCCTTGACTACAGCCTCAATCTTGTCCAGCAACTTATGCAACCCTTCCTCATCAATCATGTGGCCACAATACGAGATTTGTCTCCTGAAGAACTCGCATTTGGGATGGTTGGCTCGTAGCCCATATTCCTGCAATCTCGTGAGCACCTGTTCCAGGTTGGCAAGGTGTTCATTGTCATTTTCGCCCGTAACCAGGATGTTGTCCAAATAACACTGGGTCCCCGGGATCCCTTGCAGGACTTGTTCCATTGCCCTCTGCCACATAGCCGGGGCCGATGCTACCCTAAATACCAGTCGATTGTACTGGTAAAGGCCTTTGTGAGTGTTTATCGTGGGATATTTCCTAGATGCTTCTTCCACTTCCATTTGTAGATACGCTTGAGCCAGGTCAATCTTTGTAAAACGTTTCCCTCCAGATAGTGAGGCGAAAATATCTTCTATCCGCGGAAGCAGATATTGTACTGTGTGCAGGACTGGGTTCACAGTCACCTTGAAGTCCCCACAGATGCGAACCTTCCTTGGCTCCCCAGGCGTGCTGCTCAATGCTTTCTTCATTACAGGAACGATGGGTGTGGCCCACTCGCTCCAGTCCACCTTAGACAGCACCCCCGAACGCTCCAGACTCTCCAGTTCAGCTTCCACAGCTGGGCGTATCGCATATGGCACCGGTCTGGCCTTGAAAAACTTTGGGGTTGCGTTATTCTCAATCTTTATGGTTGCCTTTACTCCTTTTAGAGTCCCAAGTCCTTGTTGGAACACCTCTTCCGCGTCAGATAGAATTTGTGACAGACATCCAGGTGCGACGTCATCATCTTTTTTGTCAGTCACAGTTAGTTCCAGAATGGAATGCCAATCCAACTGTAGTCTTCGGATCCATTCACATCCCAATAATGGTGATCCTCCATCTCGTAGTATATACATGTATAGTTTCTGTGTTTCCTTTCCGTTATATTCAACTGGCACCCTTATTTTTCCTCTGGGGTAGACCTTTTGCCCCGTGTATTTCTTCAATACATACCTATTCGTCTAGCTTGTGATGCTTCCCCTTATGGTATTGGAGCAGTACTCTCACACAAGTTGCCAAATGGCTCGGAAAGGCCAGTCGCATTTGCATCCAGATCATTGACCTCCGCTGAGCGCAACTATGCTCAGATAGATAGGGAGGCTCTCAGCCTTGTGTGGGGAGTAAAGAAGTTCAATCATTACCTGCAGGGCAAGAAGTTTACACTGCTGACAGACCACCAGCCGTTGGTATCCATATTCAACCCTAAAAAGGGCATTTCCATTATGACAGCGCAAAGGCTACTGAGGTGGTCCCTTTTCCTAGGGGCACACCAATATGACATAGAATACAAAGGATCAAAACAGCATGGGAATGCTGACGGTTTATCGCGCCTACCGTTGCCAACGGTAGAAGAGGCGCCTACAGTGGACCCAGTGGAGATGTTCCACTCAACCATAGTGGAATGTCTACCAGTAACAAATTCTACCATTGAAAAGGAAACGAGAAATGACCCGACTCTCTCACGAGTCTACGATTTAACGGTGAAGGGATGGCCAGCACATGGCGATCCACTGTTGCCAGCATTCTCGCAAAGAAGAGAACAGCTGTCAGTGTGCCGAGGAACCTTGATGTGTGGATCCAGAGTGGTGATTCCACCCAAACTTCAGCATAAAGTGCTAAAGGAGCTTCACGAGGGGCATCTGGGTGGAGTGAAAATGAAGAACCTAGCCAGAGCGTTTGTGTGGTGGCCAGGTATCGATGGAGACATCGAAGAAATGACCAAGAGCTGTCTAGGATGCCAGAAGGTCCAAAACGCCCCACCACAAGCCCCTCTACATCCATGGGAGTGGCCCTCATCTCCATAGCAAAGGGTACATATTGACTTTGCTGGTCCATTTATGGACTCAATGTTCTTAATCGCGGTGGATGCACACTCCAAGTGGCCGGAGGTAATAAAGATGTCCTCCACCACCACGGAAAAAACCATCACAGTATTAAGGACCATATTTGCCAGGAATGGGCTGCCGGAACAGATCTGTTCTGATAATGGACCACAATTTGTGTCCGAAGAATTCAGGAAGTTCTTAAAAAACAATGGGGTTAAGCACTACACGTCCGCCCCATACCATCCCGCCACCAATGGATTAGCTGAAAGGTTTGTCCAGACCTTCAAGAAGGCCATAAAGGCCATGGGTAATGAAGACATAAATCTACAACATAAGGTAGATAACTTCTTGTTGGCGTACAGGAATGCAACACATGCGGTCACAAACCAAACTCCCGCCATGATGTTTTTCAATAGAAGACTAAGATGCCGGCTGGATTTGATCAAGCCAAACATCAGAAGGGACGTAGAGAACTGGCAATTTCAAGGCATGAATGAAAGGCCAACTAGAACCTTCCAGATAGGTCAACAAGTTTTGGCCCGGGATTACCGTGCCGAGAAATGGCAGCCTGGAACTATTTGCACACGACTAGGACTGCTGATGTATACCGTGGACATTGGTGAAAGCATAATAAGGCGCCATGTTGACCAGATCATAGAGTCATCCGAAAAGGGCCAACCTACTCCACAACTCTATACGCCTAATGATGAAGCAGAGATACCCATAGTATCTACCTCCGATCCGATAATACTGGAATCAGATGAACCCGACACTGGCATTCAAGCCGAATCGACCTTGCCAAAAGAACCTGCTACACCACCGAAAACTACTACACCACCGAGGCGTTATCCGGACCGAGTCAGGAAGCCTCCAGAGAGACTGAATCTGTGAACTGTGTTTACATGAAGTTGTGTATATATGTTATGATGTTATGTTTAATGAGGAATATATACTGTTAAGCTAAAAAGGGAGGATTGTAGTGTATGTAACCGTTCCACCTTTAAGAGAACTATTTTAAGGGTTGCACTACTTTATCTTGGCTGCTGTATAGTGTAATACCGGTGGTGACCACACCAGTATATAAGTGCTGTGTAATGATTTATTGGGTAGTTCCGCCCTGACCCTCGACTAGTAAAGACCTGTTAAAGTTTACTCTTGTGGTCTGTGTAGTAATTCTCACTATAACACACAGACTTAACACTGGGGACCCTGCTATCATGAGGGTGACCCAAATGGTTTGGTGATCTTCTTTTGCGATCACATTGTGTAACTTTAAACAACTTAGTCGCCTGCTCCCGGAGTCCTTATCACTCTCCTGATCTTCTGAACTACTATCTGTCAGTTTCTTTACTTTCCTGTACTGTTCCTTAGTAGTTCTTGTCGTGTTGGTCTTCTTTCCCGACCTGCAGACTCTTGCTATATGTCCCATTTTCCCGCATTGCCTGCATATTTTGTCTTTAAACCAGCAGTCCTTCTGCTCATGGGTTGTTCTGCCACAGTGATAGCACTTTTCGGCTCCATACGCCATTTCGTTAGCGCTGTATTCTTGTGGTTTCTGTTGTATTTCTGCAGCTCCCCGTGCTGCTGCTTCGTAGGATACTGCCACGCTGAAAGCCTGTTCTAGCATCAGGTCCTTTTTTGAAAGTAGTCGTTTCTGGGTTCCTTCGCTCTGGAGGCCGCAGTCAAACTTATCCCGTAAGGTGTCTGCCAGTCCTGCTCCGAACTGGCAGTGCTTCGATAACTTGCGTAGTTCCGTAAGATAGTCAGCATTGCTCTCATCTTTGTGCTGGTTTCTTTTGTGGAACTTGAATCTTTCTGCTATCAGCAGTGGTGTAGGGCTTAGGTGTTCCTGTAAGATATGAACAATCTCCTCAAAACTTTTCTCCATTGGTTTAGCTGGGGTAATTAAATTCCGCAATAGGCCGTACGTACTCGCACCCATCAGATTTAATAACACTGACGCCCTCTTTCCATCCGCCACCTCATTTGCCTTGCAGTACACTTCGATTCTTTCTACATACGTGGTCCAGTCTTCTACCTCATTGTCGAAAGCAGTGATACTGCCACTTTTCGGCATCTTGGGTGATTTAAAATGGTGCCTCCCGCACTTTTGCTTCTTTCCCAATGGAATAAAATGGCGCCTCCCGCGCTTTTGCTTCTTCCCAACGGGATAAAATGGCGCCTCCCACGCTTTTGCTTCTTCCCCTTACTGCCACGCTGCTCCTAGTGTTCTACGGGCTAATGGCGGTGACCCGCAGCTTCGGCGCATCTCGCTTTCCTTCCCCCCCGTTTAGTTTCTCTCCGCTGTCCTGTTCTCGAGCACCGACCGCGCCCTGTGCGCTCCACCTTCTCTCTCTTGTTTTCTTTTCCCGGCGACGCTGCGCGGCCCGATTTGTAGAGCCGCTCGATCGAGCTTGAGCCCGCCGCAGTCCGGAAGGGTCAGTGCGCTACCTGTTACCAGCACGATTCGCTGGAACCACAGTCTCTCCCGCAATGCTCCAAACACCGATAGATTCTTTGGGCGGTTGCCCTCGGTCGACGCCCGTTGCTCAGACTACGACCTTCCAGGACCTTCCTTTCAGCCGAGATCCCCGTGAGATGATGCCACACTGCAGGTGAGTTCGAACTTACTCGTCGCCACTGTAAAGTCCGCGCCTCAATAATACACGGACTTCGGGAGAACAGTTTAACAGGTACTTTACTGAACAAGAGGCAGCTTGATACTGAAACTACAGAAGCCTGCTAGGGCCTTTTATACAGGGGTGGTCACTGCCGGTACTGCAGCCTAAGACCAGTTATTCCCTTAAAGGTACATACGCAACAGTTCAGACGAACAGAAAAGTGACACAGACTCCGGAATCAAGGAGCTGGGTTGTCTGAAACTACATAAGGTAACAGAAATGGAGGATCACCAGACTATCTGGGTTACACTCAAGATAGACGGAGTCCAAGTGAAAATGGAATTGGACACAGGGTCAGCTCTAACAGTCATAAATCAAAGAGACTACAAGCGACTATTTTCACACATACCCTTGAAAGCTACAGAGATTGTCTTGAAGACGTATACGGGGCAAAAAGTCTACCCCAAAGGAAAAATAAGGGTGAAAGTGATATATAAAGGCCAGGAAATACCTAAAATGGATATATATGTATTGCCAGGTGGAGGACCACCACTGCTAGGACGTGATTGGATCCGGAAGATACAATTAGATTGGCATTCCATACAGGCACTGAAAGTTGAGGCCATAAAGGATGACGACGTCACACCTGGACGACTGTCAAAAATGCTAACTGATGCAAAAGAAGTGTTCCAGGAGGGACTAGGAACACTAAAAGGAATAACAGCAACGATTAAAATAGAGGAAAATGCAAGCCCAAAGTTTCTGAAGGCCAGACCAGTGCCTTATGCGATCAGACCAGCTGTTGAAGCAGAGCTGGAAGGGTTGGAACGTTCAGGAGTACTGTCCAAAGTGGACTGGAGTGAGTGGGCTACACCCATCGTTCCTGTAATGAAGAGGTCATTGAGTAATACGCCTGGGGAACCAAAGAAGGTCCGCATCTGTGGGGATTTTAAGGTGACAGTGAACCCAGTCCTTCACACGGTACAATATCCTCTTCCACGAATTGAGGATATTTTCGCCTCGCTATCTGGAGGTAAACGCTTCACCAAAATTGATCTAACCCAGGCGTACTTGCAAATGGAGGTAGAAGAAGCTTTGAAACAATACCTTACGATCAACACTCATAAAGGTCTCTATGAATACAACCAGCTGGTGTTTGGAGTAGCCTCGGCTCCGGCTATCTGGCAAAGGGCGATGGATCAGGTGCTGCAAGGGATTCTAGGGACCCAGTGCTTTTTGGACGACATCTTGGTCACGGGCGAAAATGACGATGATCACCTTGCCAACTTGGAGAAGGTGCTCACCAGATTAAATGAGTATGGGCTACGAGCTAATCGCCACAAGTGCGAGTTTTTCCAGAAACAGATCTCGTATTGTGGCCACGTCATCGATGAAGAGGGGTTACATAAGTCCCCTGACAAGATTGAGGCAGTAGTCAAGGCTCCAGCACCAGAAAATGTGTCACAACTGAGGTCGTTCCTCAGGCTGGTAAACTACTACCACAAGTTCTTACCAAATTTGTCTACAGTATTACACCCACTGAACACCCTACTGCAAACAGGGGTACCATGGAAGTGGGATGACGAACGTAGATGAGCTTTCCAGAAGTGTAAAGAATTGATCGCATCAAAAGAGGTGTTGGCCCATTTCAACCCAGCACTACCAATTCGTTTGGCATGTGATGCATCACCCTATGGTATTGGAGCGGTGCTGTCGCACAAATTCCCTGACGGGTTGGAGGGGCCAGTAGCCTTTGCGTCTCGGTCACTAACCTCAGCTGAGCGCAACTACGCCCAGATTGACAGGGAGGCCCTCAGCCTAGTATGGGGAGTAAAAAAATTCAACTACTATCTGCATGGGCAGAAGTTCACCTTGCTGACTGACCACCAACCACTTGTCTCCATCTTTAATCCTAAGAAGGGCGTTCCAGTGATGGCTGCACAGCGGTTACAAAGGTGGTCCCTGTTTCTAGGGGCGAATCAATATGAAATAGAATATAAAGGCACGAAACAGCATAGGAACGCTGATGGGCTATCGCACCTGCCACTGCCTACTGTGGAGGAAGCACCAGCAGTGGACCCTATTGAGATATTTTATTCGTCAATAATTAAACGATTGCCAGTAACGAACGCGGATATAGAGAAGGAGACCCGCAATGATCCGAAGCTGTCTCGGGTGTATGAATTTACGGTGAGGGGATGGCCAACTCATGGCGACTCACTGTTGCCAGCATTCTCATCCAGAAGAGAACAGCTGTCAGTATGCCAGGGGACAGTGATGTGTGGATCCAGAGTGGAGATTCCACCCAAGTTAAGGGAGAGAGTGCTAAATGAGCTACATGAAGGTCATCTGGGGGGGAGTGAAAATGAAAAGCCTTGCTAGGGCTTATGTGTGGTCGCCGGGAATCGATCAACAAATCGAAGACCTAACTAAGAGCTGCTTAGGATGCCAGAAGGTCCAAAATGCACCACCACATGCCCCTCTACACCCATGGGAGTGGCCCTCCTCTCCATGGCAATGGGTGCATATTGATTTTGCTGGTCCATTCATGGACTCAATGTTCTTGATAGCAGTGGATGCTCATTCAAAGTGGCCTGAGGTGATAAAAATGTCTTCAACCACTACAGAGAAAACGATTGCAGTCCTACGGACCATATTTTCCAGAAACGGTTTGCCAGAGCAGATTTGCTCTGATAATGGACCACAGTTTGTGTCCGACGAGTTCCAAAAATTTATGAGAAAGAATGGGGTAAGGCATTACACATCCGCCCCATATCATCCAGCCACAAATGGATTGGCTGAGAGTTTCGTACAAATGTTTAAGAAGGCGATAAAGGCCATGTGCGACGATGAAATTCCACTACAGCATAAGATGGACAATTTCTTATTAGCCTACCGAAACGCGACACATGCAGTTACCAACCAGACCCCGGCCATGATGTTCTTTAACCGAAGGTTGAGATCTCGTCTGGACTTGCTCAGACCAAATGTGCGAAGAAATGTTGAGGACAAGCAATTCCAGCACATCAATGAGAAGCCGACAAGGAGCTTCAATGTAAGGCAACCAGTCTTGGCCCGTGACTATCGAACAGAGAAATGGCAACCCGGAACGATATGTACAAGGCAGGGGCCATTAATGTACACAGTGGATGTCGGGGAGAACATTGTGAGACGCCACGTCGATCAGATCTTAGCGTCACAGGAACACGTCAACCCCATGTCTCGAGTACTTGGGGATGAACCCGACATACCGGTAGCATCTACCTCAGACCCAGTAGCAGTGGAACCCGATGAACTACCCGATGAAAAGGTGTCAGAATCGCTTCTGCACCAAGAACAAGAACCTCCAGAAAGGCGCTATCCCGTAAGGGTCAGGAAGCCGCCCCAAAGACTGAGGCCTAGAAATTGAGTGCCCTTAGCGCCGATTTTGCGGCGCTAGAGGGCCTAGCGCTGCAATTGGCGCCGGTGCCGAAATTGCCTGGGGCCCTTCCGCCGCGGTAGACCGGTAGCGCTGCGCCGGCACTGATGACGTCATCGGTGTGCGCAGCGTCCCGGTTGCCATGCCGACGGGCCCCAGCGCCGAAATTCTGTTGCGGCCGCCTCGCCCGTGGCAGCCGCAACTAAGACTCTGGCAACAGAGTCTTACAAGTCTTTGCGCCGGCGCATTAAAGGCCCCGCGGCGGCCGGCCGCTTTCCCGCCGGCCGCCTGGCCGCAGCTCCCTCCCCGGACTTCCCCCCAACCCCCCCCCGGAACAGAAGCAAGCCCGGCACTTGTCCGAGGTGCCGGGCTCATTTTTAAAAAGATTTTCGCGGGCCGTGGCCGGGTGCAGGCAGCTCCTCCTTAAGGGAAGGAGGAGGCCTGCACTTCCCGAGCCTGCCGCATCGCATCGGGTGCCGCAGCGCCGGAATTGCGGCGCGAAACGGCAGTTAGCGCCGATTTACCGCTGCAAAGACCCTTCAGTAGCGCCGGCAGCCGTTTGGGTGCGGCCCTGCTGAATTTTTGGCGCGCGCAGGGGGACTTAGCGCCGGCACTAACTTCCGGCGCTAAAGCCCTGGCTAAGCCAAAACTCAATTTCAAGGCCTGAATCTATAAATGGACTTTTGTTGTTTAATGTACATGTTGAAATGTCAATTGTTATTTGAATATTAGGGGTACTACTAATCTAAAAGGCGAGGAATGGTAGTGTATGTGCCTTTAAGTCAGAACTACTTTTACAGCTCCTGTATACTGTAGTACTGGCAGTGACCACACCTGTATATAAGCTTTGCGCATGCCTCTGTACCTCCAGTCTTGAGACTACCCTCCTCCAGTAAAGACCTGTTTATTGTTAATGTACAGTATCCATGTGATTATTTAATAACAGCATATCCACTGAACCACGGATCCAACAGTAGAGAATTCCACAGGTTCACCACTCTCTGGGTGAAGAAATTCTTCCTCATCTCTGTCCTAAATGGCTTACCCCTTATCCTTAGACGATGACCCCTGGTTCTGGACTCTCCGACCATCGGGAACATTCTACCTGCATCTAGTTTGTCCAGACCTGTCAGAATTTTATAAGTTTCGAAGAGATCCCCTCTCATTCTTCTAAACTCCAGCGAGTATAAGCCCAATCGTCCCAATCTCTCCTCATACGTCATTCCTGCCATGCCAGGGATCAGCCTTGTGAATCTTCGCTGAACTCCTTCCATGGCAAGAACATCCTTCCTCAGATAAGGTGACCAAAACTGCACACAGTACTCAAGGTGTGGTCTCACCAAGGCCCTGTACAACTGCAGCAGGACATCCTTGCTCCTGTACTCAATCCCTTTTGCTATGAAGGCCAACATACCATTTGCCTTCTTCATACTTGCTGTCAACCGGGGGGTTTTCGAGCAGGCTGAGGATCCCTGAGGCCGTGGAGCTGTCGAGTGCGGAGACCACGTGAAGGTAACGGGTCTGATCCGCAACGATGTTTCGGAGCTCGAATTGTGCTTCTGCTTGTACGAACCAGGAGGCCGCCTGTTGTTCCCAAAACTGTGGGAGCTTCAAAGCCACGGAGTTCACTTCCATGTTTCGTTTCGCTTCGCATCTTCCGCGAAAATTGTTCATGAAAATTCGGGGTCACCACTGTAGGAATGGCTAGATTCCTAACTAAAGGACTGAGATCGAGGCACTCTATCAAACAAACGATGTTTAATACTATTCAACAGAGTTTAACACGAAAAAACAGGAGAACTAAATTACAGTTCTGTACTCTTTGCTGGCTCCACGAGGACTGGCCAGGGCGGCTCCCCAGCCTGACGTCATGACGTCATCACGTTTTCCCGCCGCTGGATGATCACGTGATCAACGTGATGATGTCATCGCGTTTGGTCTCATTCTTAAAGGGATCGCGCTATGTACATGCAATAATATGAACAAGGATACAGAGTCATTCTGTAGCTAATAATTTGTTAAAGATGATTATGTACATTAGACCACAATGTAATATTTTTGACGTAATAAAACTCACTACGCACTTGATTTGAGTATAAAGCAAGGCTTTAATCAACTTGTTTCAAAACATGGACGTCCAGTTGCACTTCACAATTCCTGTCTTACAAAATGTCCCAGGGCAAGCTGGACCCACGCCCGAGTATTTATACTCCTTGGCCGGCGCCACCAGCTGGCTGTCCAGTGTTATTTCATGAGTTGTTTCTTCATGATGATGAGATTTATAACAATTTTCATTAGTTTGAGGGGATGTATTGATTTGAAGGGCTGTATTAGTTTGAGGACCCATCGAATAAAGTTCCCCAACGTTAAGTACTAACTGAATGGCTGCAGTTCAACAGGGCAACCACATCCCAGAGTGGAACAGAGCAGCCGTGAGAGGGCGATCAAACATTGGGATTTTATTTACTGAAAGGCCACAGCAGAGTGAAGGGCATTACTGGATCAAGGCGAGATCTAGAGACGGGCCTGATGGTGTTTGACACAACAACACCATCGCTGGGAGAATACAGCTGGCAATCTCCATTAGAGAATTGACATGATCAGAATTCTCCAGTCTTTGGGGCTCTACAATCTCAGCACTAATCGTGTTCTGTCACAACAGGGACTTAACATGGTTGTCGTCATCTGTTTGTTCAAATTTTTTAAATAACTCTCTTGAACGATGTTGCAAGCTCAATGCCCCATGGAGATCCCGCAGAGTATAAATTAAAGGCTCTGGGAATGCATCACTTTAGTGTTTCATTCAGAGAGATTGCCTGCAGCTCAAAGGGAGACATCGCTTCACAGAGAAGATGCATCTGCCAATACAACGTGCCATGAAATTATACTACATGATACTTGCTGTCATTGGGGTACCTGGTAAGTGACTGAAACCAATGAGGTTGTGTAAATCTGTGTGTGAGTTGCTCTCGTGTTTTGCTCTGCGTCTGACAATGTAACCTGCTATTCGAGTGGTCCCCGTTATACAGGCACCCGGTCAGTGTTATCATTTCCTTAATGTCTTGAATCACTCTGCAGGTGGTCGAGAGAAAGCGGGGAATTACAGACCGGTAAGCCTGACATCGGTAGTGGGGAAAATGCTAGAGTCCATTATAAAAGATGTAATAGCAGAGCACTTGGAAAACAGTGACAGGATCGGACAAAGTCAACCTGGATTTACAAAAGGTAAATCGTGCTTGACTAATCTACTGGAATTTTTGAGGATATAACTGGTAGAATAGATAAGGGAGAACCAGTGGATGTGGTGTATTTGGACTTTCAGAAGGCTTTCGATAAGGTCCCGCATAAGAGATTAGCGTGTAAAGTTAAGGCACATGGGATTGGGGGCAAGGTACTGACTTGGATAGAGAACTGTTGGCAGACAGGAAGCAAAGAGTTGGAATAAACGGCTCTTTTTCCGAGTGGCAGACAGTGACTAGTGGGTTACCGCAGGGATCGGTCCTAGGACCCCAGCTATTCACTGTGGTAAACCACTTTTATCGTTCACTATCGTTACACTATAGTTATCACTGTTATATCGTTACTCTATGGTTACCACTGTTCACACTGTTGTATCACTATACGAGGTCGCCTCTTGTCACGCTGCTATACCTGGGCTGACCACTGCTGACTCCGCCCATGACTCCACCTACCTGCCCAGGTATAAAGGTAGTCGACTGGCTGGCATTCCTCCTTGTTGTATCCGATCACCCACGAGGGTGGGCTCTGTTATTTAGCCAATAAAAACCTATAGTTACTTTCTTAACTCGTCGCTTTTCATTGGATGAATTGATAGGCATATCAATTTTATTGGCTAAATTTTAAAATGTCGACACTTGAGCAGTCAAACGACCAGCCAAGCGACCAGCCAGATGCCCAGCTACAACAGCCACAGCAGCCGGCCTGGCTGCGAGCCCTCAGACCACCGTACCTGGACCTAAACCCACAGGCAGCAAACTCAGCCCTCGACTTCGAACACTGGCTGAGCTGCTTCAAAGCCTACCTGGGAGAATCCGGCGTGCCTCAGAAATCTATGCTAAGAGTTCTGAACGCCCAAGTGAGCCCTAAAGTATTCGCACTCATCCGGGACCTTAAAACATACGAGGACGCCATCAACCGGCTGAAAAGACAGTACCAAACCCCGGTAAATTCCATGTATGCCAGACACCTCCTAAGATCCCGCCCGCAACAGCCAGGAGAGCCCGTGGAGGAATTTTTACGGGTGCTACAAGCACTCGGCAGAGACTGTAACTTTAAAGCGGTAACGGCGGCAGAAAATACTGAAGACAATGTCCGCGATGCCTTCGTGAAAGGCCTACGGTCCGACTACTCACGGCAAAGACTACTGGAAGCAAGGGACCTCGACCTGGACAAAGCTGCAGCCCTCGCTCTCTCTCTAGAGGTGGCCCATCGGGACCTCGAGGCATACTCAAGGTACTGTAACTCGCGACCCTGGGACTTGGGACCGACCCCGACCGCGATACCCCCCGCAGCAACCCCCCTGGGACCTACCTCAGCGTTGGCGTCCCGGACCCGATCGAGACCGCCACCCCCGGTACCGGCTCCGACATCGGACCCCCGCGATCGGGCCGCCGGCTGCTTCTTCTGCGGCCAGGCGAAACACCCGAGGTCGCGCTGCCCAGCCAGGAACTCTACCTGCTCAAACTGCATGAAGAAAGGCCACTTCGCTAAGGCCTGCAGAGGTGGATCATCAGAGGCCAGCAGCGCCTCATGCGAGCTGTGGGGGCGGCCATCTTCCTTCAAGGCAACAGAGGCCAGCATCCCCACATGTGAGTCATGGGGCGGCCATCTTTGATACAGGCAACCGACACCAGCAGTGCCTCATGTGAGTTATGGGGGCAGCCATCTTCTCCGCCATTTTGTCCAACCTCGTGGGAGACGCCATTTTACCCACCACGCCCGACCGCCACCGTGCCTCTAGACCCGACTACCGCCTCAACCGCAGACTACAACAACTCGCTCAGCTATACACTAGCCTCCGTCAAACTGGACCAGGCCCGCCCGCATCGCCTGTCCAAGTCGATGATGGACATCAAAGTAAACGGCCACGCCACGACCTGCCTGTTCGACAGCGGAAGCACGGAGAGCTTCATCCACCCAGACACGGTGAGCCACTACTCCCTCCCTGTCCTGCCAACGCGCAACCGGATCTCGATGGCATCGAGGTCACACGCCACAGACATCAGCGGCTACTGTGTTGTGACCCTGTCGGTTAAGGGTACGGAGTATAAAAATTTTAAACTCCTCGTCCTGCCCCAGCTATGCGCTGCCGTCCTACTAGGCCTAGACTTCCAATCCCACCTCCAAAGCATCACGCTAGCATACGGCGGACCCCTCCCCCCACTCACAGTTGACAACCAGCAGATTTTAAACCGCCCACCGCGTAACACCTGCGGCCTATCCACCCTCAAGGCCCCGCCACCTTCCCTATTCACTAACCTCACCCCCGACTGCAAACCCGTCGCTACCAAGAGCAGGCGGTACAGCGCCGGGGACAGAGCTTTCATTAGCTCTGAGGTGCAGCGTCTCCTGAAGGAGGGCATCATCGAGGGGAGCACCAGCCCCTGGCGTGCCCAGGTCGTGGTCGTTAAGACCGGCAATAAAAACCGCCTGGTCATCGACTACAGCCAGACCATAAACAGGTACACCCAGCTGGACGCATACCCCCTTCCCCGCATATCTGATATGGTCAATCAGATTGCGCAGTACCGGGTATTCTCCACCATTGACCTTAATTCGGCCTATCACCAACTCCCTATCCGCCCTGAGGACCGCCAGAATACAGCCTTTGAGGCGAACGGCCGCCTCTACCACTTCCTTAGGGTTCCCTTCGGCGTCACCAACGGGGTTTCGGTCTTCCAAAGGGAGATGGACCGGATGGTTGACCAGAACGGGCAGCACGCCACGTTCCCCTATCTAGATAACGTCACCATCTGCGGCCGCGACCGGCAGGACCACGATGCTAATCTGGAGAGATTCCTCCGTACGGCCCAACGGCTGAACCTCACCTACAATAAGGATAAATGTGTGTTTAACACCTCGCGCCTTGCCATCCTCGGCTGTGTAGTAGAGAACGGAGTCATCGGCCCCGACCCCGAAAGAATGCGCCCCCTCATGGAGCTACCCCTCCCCCACTGTCCAAAGGCACTGAAGAGAACCCTGGGGCTCTTCGCCTACTATGCCCAATGGGTGCCCAATTATGCGGACAAAGCCAGACCCCTCATGAAGTCCACATCCTTCCCCCTTACGGAGGAAGCGTGCGCAGCCTTCTCCCTCATTAAGGGAGACATTGCCAAGGCCGCAATGCACGCAGTGGATGAGTCCATCCCCTTCCAAGTCGAGAGCGATGCATCCGACTTCGCCCTAGCCGCCACCCTTAACCAGGAGGGGAGACCGGTGGCCTTCTTCTCAAGGACCCTACAGGGCCCTGAGATCCGACACTCCTCGGTCGAGAAGGAGGCCCAGGCGATTGTGGAGGCGGTACGACGCTGGAGGCACTACCTGGCAGGCAAACGATTTACCGTCCTTACCGACCAACGTTCGGTCGCTTTTATGTTTAATAACAAGCTGAGGGGCAAAATCAAGAATGACAAGATCTTGAGGTGGAGAATCGAGCTCTCCACCTATGATTATGATATCTTGTACCGGCCAGGTGATACGCTTATCAATTACTTCATAAAAGGTGATGAGTCGAAGAAGAGATGACGAGTCGAAAGAAGAGATGAATAAGGCTTTTATTAGCTAAGAAGAGACCATGCTTCTTCGTGAGTGACTGAACAAGTCTGAACGAAACCCACACAGTGGTGGGTGGAGTCAGCTGAGGCATGCCTCCATACACAGCGCCACCCAGAGGTGGCAATATACAATACAGTGGTTTACCACATTCACCCCTTGTTTAATGTGAAGTCCGGCGGGGTGAAGGGTACTACAAGTTAAGTCTATCAGGAGGCCTTGTCTGACGTCCTGATCGTCGTGGTGGCGGCGGTGGTGTTGCAGCATCCGACGTCGGGTCTGGTGTCTGGGTGGTTGGCGAAGATTCCTGGGGCTTTGGCATGCCGTCTGCAGGGGTTGGGTTGGGAGGGGTGGTGGGGGATAACAGTGGTAAGGGGGATAACGGTGGTAAGGGGGATAACGGTGGTAATTCAGGGGTACCCGAGGGTGCGAGATCTCGTATGGAGACCGTGTCCTCCCGCCCGTCTGGGTATGTCACCCAGGCATACTGGGGGTTGGCGTGTAGGAGGTGCACCCGCTCGACCAGGGGGTCCGTTTTATGCGTCCTCACGTGCCTCCGCAGTAGGACGGGCCCAGGAGAAGTCAACCATGCCGGTAGCGAGGTTCCCGATGTAGACTTCCGGGGGAAAACGAACATTTTCTCATGAGGGGTCGCATTAGTGGCAGTACAAAGCAGTGACCGAATGGAGTGGAGCGCTGCAGGGAGGACCTCCTGCCAGCGGGAGGTCGGAAGGCCCTTAGATTTTAGTGCTAAGAGGACTGCCTTCCAAACCGTCGCGTTCTCCCTTTCCACCTGGCCGTTCCCCCGGGGGTTGTAACTGGTGGTCCTGCTCGTGGCGATACCTCTTGTTAGCAGGTACTGCCGAAGTTCGTCGCTCATGAACGATGAGCCCTGTCGCTATGTATACAGCTGGGGAACCCGAACAGAGCGAAGATGTCATTCAGACACTTGATGACCGTGGTACTGGTCATGTCTGGGCAAGGGATGGCAAAGGGGAAACGGGAGTACTCATCAACTATGTTGAGGAAGTACACATTGCGGTCAGCGGAGGGGAGGGGCCCTTTAAAATCGACGCTCAGGCGTTCGAAGGGGCGGGTGGCCTTGATCAGGCTTGCTCTGTCCGGCCTATAGAAGTGCGGTTTGCACTCGGCGCAGATTTGGCAGCTCTTGGTCATGGTCCTGACCTCCTCGATGGAGTAGGGCAGGTTACGGGATTTGATAAAATGGAAAAACCTGGTGACCCCCGGGTGGCAGAGGTCATTGTGGAGGGACTGCAGCCTATCACTCTGCGCGTTGGCACATGTACCACGTGATAGGGCATCTGGGGGCTCATTGAGTTTCCCTGGCCGATACAAGATATCATAATTGTAGGTGGAGAGTTCGATTCTCCACCTCAAGATCTTGTCGTTCTTGATTTTACCCCTCTGCTTATTATTAAACATAAAAGCTACTGAACGCTGGTCAGTGAGCAGGGTAAATCGTTTCCCGGCCAGGTGATGCCTCCAGTGACGCACCGCTTCTACAATAGCCTGGGCCTCCTTTTCGACGGAGGAGTGTCTCGTCTCGGGGCCCTGGAGGGTCCTTGAGAAAAAGGCCACGGGTCTGCCCGCCTGGTTAAGGGTCGCGGCTAGGGCGAAGTCGGAGGCATCGCTCTCCACTTGGAAGGGGATGGACTCATCCACCGCGTGCATTGCGGCCTTCGCGATATCGTTCTTGATAAGAGTGAAGGCTGCACACGCCTCTGGTGTCAGGGGGAAGGAGGTGGCTTTGATGAGGGGCCTGGCTTTGTCTGCATAGAGGGGCACCCACTGGGCGTAGTAGGAGAAAAACCCCAGGCATCTCTTCAGTGCTTTTTGGCAGTGGGGAAGGGGTAGCTCCATTAGGGGGCGCATTCTGTCGGGGTCGGGCCCGATGACTCCGTTCTCCACCACGCAGCCGAGGATGGCCAGGCGCTTGGTGTGAAACATACATTTTTCCTTATTGTACGTTAGGTTCAGCCGTTGGGCCGTACGGAGGAAATTTGCTAGATTAACGTCGTGGTCCTGCTGGTCGTGGCCGCAGATGGTGACGTTATCCAAATAGGGGAAGGTTGCCCGCAGCGCGTTCTGGTCAACCATTCGGTCCATCTCCCTTTGGAAGACCGAAACCCCGTTGGTGACGCCGAAGGGGACCCTAAGGAAGTGGTAGAGGCGGCCGTTTGCCTCGAAGGCAGTATACTGGCGGTCCTCATGGCGGATGGGCAGCTGGTGGTACGCTGACTTAAGGTCGATGGTGGAGAATACTTTGTATTGCGCAATCTGATTGACCATATCAGATATGCGAGGGAGGGGGTACGCGTCCAGCTGGGTGTACCGGTTTATGGTTTGGCTGTAGTCGATTACCATGCGGCGTTTTGCAGTGGTTTTAACGACTACAACCTGGGCTCGCCAGGGGCTAGTGCTACCTTCGATAATGCCCTCCTTCAATAGCCGCTCCACCTCAGAGCTGATAAAAGCTCTGTCCCCGGCACTGTACCGCCTGCTTTTGGTAGCGATGGGTTTACAGTCGCGGGTGAGGTTAGCGAACAGGGGAGGGGGGGGGACTTTTAATGTGGAAAGGCTGCAGACTGTGAGTGGGGGGAGGGGTCCACCGTATGCTAGTGTGACACTCTTAAGGTGGCACTGAAAATCCAACCCTAGCAGGACGGCAGCGCAAAGACGGGGCAGGACTAGCAGTTTAAATTTTTTATATTCAGTGCCCCCTACTGACAGGGTCACCACACAGTAGCCGCTGATGTCCATTGACTGGGACTTGGACGCCATAGAAATGCGATGGTGCGTTGGCAGAATCGTGAGGGAGTGGCTACGTACCGTGTCGGGGTGGACGAAACTCTCTGTGCTCCCGCTGTCGATCAGGCAACTGGTGGCGCGGCCGTTTACCGTGATATCCATCATGGAGCTGGATAGATGGTGAGGGAGGGCTTGATCCAGCGTCACGGAGGCCAGTATGTGGCTTAGTGAGTCACTATAGTCATCCGCCGAGACGGTGGTCGGTTCCGGTGACGAAATGGCGGTTGAGTGCGTTGGATACGATGGCGGCGGATGCCATGCGGCCGGGGGTACACAAAATGGCGGATAAGATGGCTGCTCCCACGGCCCGCACGCTGCGCTGCTGGCTGGCTTCCCCTTGCAGGCGTTAGCGTAATGGCCTTTCTTCCCGCAGCCCGAGCAGGTAGCTGTCTTAGCTGGGCAGTGCGCTCTGGGATGTTTTAACTGGCCACAGAAATAGCATTTTTGGGCCTGGTTACTGGGCATCGAAGCAGTTCTTACCGGAGGCTGCTGTCTCGGTTGGGTCGCTGCAGCGGTTGGTGCCGGGGGCGGCGGTCCCGTGTCCCACGGTTTCGATTGCCATGTCTCGGCGCCGTTACGGGGGTATGCCTCGAGGTTTCGGTGGGCCTCCTCTAACGAGAGCGCAAGGGCAATGGCCGTCTTCAGGTCGGGTTCCTTGCTTTCTAGCAGTCTCTGCCGGGTGTGGTCTGACTGGAGGCCCCTGACGAAGGCATCACAGGCGAGTCCCTGCGCGTGCTCCACAGCCGTTACCGCTTTACAATCGCAGTCTCTGCAGAGTGCCAGTAGCGCCCGTGCAAATGCCCCTACCGATTCTCCCGGTTGCTGCCTGCGGGATCCCAAGAGGTGTCGGGCGTAAATTGTGTTCACTGGGCGCGTATATTGCCCTTTTAGTAGCTCGAGGGCCGCCACGTACGTATTAGAGTCCCGGATTAGCATATATACTTGATGGCTCACCTGGGCGGTCAAAATTTTCAGTTTGTGATCCTCCTCTGTAACCTGTGAGATTGCGAGGAAGGATTCAAAGCAGCTCAGCCAGTGTTCAAACTTGGCTGATGCACCCACCTCTTGAGGGTCGAGGTCCAGGCGTGGTGGTCTGAGGGCTCTCAGCAATGTCTGCTGTATCCGTTGCTGTTGTTGCTCCTCAGGTGTCGCCATTTAACTTTTAGCTAATAAAATTGATACGCTTATCAATTACTTCATAAAAGGTGATGAGTCGAAGAAGAGATGACGAGTCGAAAGAAGAGATGAATAAGGCTTTTATTAGCTAAGAAGAGACCATGCTTCTTCGTGAGTGACTGAACAAGTCTGAACGAAACCCACACAGTGGTGGGTGGAGTCAGCTGAGGCATGCCTCCATACACAGCGCCACCCAGAGGTGGCAATATACAATACAGTGGTTTACCACACCAGGTAAGCTGAACGAACCCCCCGATGCTCTGTCACGAATTACATGCGCCAGCACGCAAAGTGATAGACTTCAGACCCTCCACAATGACCTCTGCCACCCCGGGGTCACCAGACTTTACCACTTCATTAAGGCCCGCAACCTGCCCTACTCCATCGAGGAGGTCAGGACCATGACCAGGAACTGCCAGACCTGTGCCGAGTGCAAACCGCACTTCTTTAGGCCGGACAGAGCAAGCCTAATCAAGGCCACCCGCCCCTTCGAGCGCCTGAGCATCGACTTTAAGGGGCCCCTCCCGTCCTCTGACCGTAATGTGTACTTCCTCAACATTGTTGATGAGTACTCCCGTTTCCCCTTTGCCTTCCCCTGCCCAGACATGACCAGTACCACGGTCATTAAATGCCTGAACGACCTCTTCGCCTTGTTCGGGTTCCCAAACTATATACATAGTGACCGGGGCTCCTCCTTCATGAGCGAGGAACTCCGTCAGTTCCTACTAGCGAGAGGTATTGCTGCAAGCAGGACCACCAGCTACAACCCCCGAGGGAACGGCCAGGTGGAAAGAGAGAACGCGACGGTATGGAAGGCCGTCCTCTTAGCCTTAAAGTCTAAGGGCCTCCCAACCTCCCGCTGGCAGGAAGTCCTCCCGGCAGCGCTGCATTCCACCCGGTCACTACTTTGCACTGCCATCAACGCCACCCCCCATGAACGAATGTTTGCTTTCCCCAGGAAGTCGACTACGGGAACCACGCTACCAACCTGGCTGACCTCTCCGGGGCCCGTCTTGCTGCGAAAGCACGTGAGGGCCCATAAAACGGACCCCCTGGTCAAGAGGGTGGACCTCCTGCACGCCAACCCCCAGTACGCCTATGTGGCATACCCAGACGGGCGGGAGGACACAGTCTCCTTACGAGACCTCGCACCCTCGGGCACTCCGGAGACACCACCTTCACCCCCCCCACCACCCCCCCAATTCCAGCCCAGGTAGACGGCATGCCGGAACCCCACGAGCCTTCGCCGACCACGCAGACACCAGCATTAACACCGGATAATGCAACACCGCCGCTGCGACGATCAGAAAGGCTTACGAGGCCTCCGGACAGACTGACATACCAGAACTGGTAGTACACTTCACCCCGCCGGACTCAAATCTAAACAAGGGGTGAATGTGGTAAACCACTTTTATCGTTCACTATCGTTACACTATAGTTATCACTGTTATATCGTTACTCTATGGTTATCACTGTTCACACTGTTGTATCACTATACGAGGTCGCCTCTTGTCACGCTGCTATACCTGGGCTGACCACTGCTGACTCCGCCCATGACTCCACCTACCTGCCCAGGTATAAAGGTAGTCGACTGGCTGGCATTCCTCCTTGTTGTATCCGATCACCCACGAGGGTGGGCTCTGTTATTTAGCCAATAAAAACCTATAGTTACTTTCTTAACTCGTCGCTTTTCATTGGATGAATTGATAGGTATATCATTCACAATATATATAAATGATCTAGACGAGGGAACTAGATGTAATATCTCCAAGTTTGCAGATGACACAAAGCTGGGTGGGCGTGTGTGCTGTGAGGAGGGTGCAGAGAAACTCCAATATGATTTGGACAGGTTGGGTGATTGGACAGATGCATGGCAGATGCAATATAATGTGGATAAATGCGAGATTATCCACTTTGGTGGCAAAATCAGGAAGACAGATTATTATCTGAACGGCAATAGATTGGGAGAAGGGGAAGTGCAACGAGACCTGGGTGTCCTTGTGCACCAGTCGCTGAAGGTAAGCATGCAAGTGCAGCAGGTGGCTAAGAAGGCAAATGGTATGTTGGCCATCATAGCGAGAGGGTTCGAGTACAGGAACAAGGATGTCTTGCTGCAGTTGTACAGGGCCTTGGTGAGACCACAGCTTGAGTATTGTGTGCAGTTTTGGTCACCTTATCTGAGGAAGGATGTTGTTGCCATGGAGGGAGTGCAGCGAAGATTCACCAGACTGATACCTGGGAGGGCAGGAATGACATTTGAGGAGAGATTGGGTCGATTGGGCTTATACTTGCGGGAGTTTAGAAGAATGAGAGGGGATCTCATTGAAACTTATAAAATTCTAACAGGACTGGACAGACTTGATGCAGGAAGGATGTTCCCGATGGCCGGGGAGTCCAGGACCAGGGGTCACAGTCTAAGGATAAGGGGTAAGCCATTTAGGACAGCGATGAGGATGAATCTCTGCACCCAGAGAGTAGTGAAGTGGAATTCTCCACCACAGAAGGCAGTAGAGGCCAATTCATTAAATATATTCAAGAAGGAGTTGGATATCTTTCTTAAGGCTAAAGGGATCAAGGGATATGGGGAGAAGGCAGGGACAGGGTACTGAGTTTGGATGATCAGCCATGATCTCATTGAATGGCGGAGCAGGCTCGAAGGGCCGAATGGTCTACTCCTGCTCCTATCTTCTATGTTTCTATGTTTAATCCATTGCCACAACATAAACAAAATCTCTGTTTATAACTCACAGCTCGAAGATATGCAATTATTGCCTTTAATGGAATATCTTGTAATGTTGAGTCAGACCTCAGTGCGGGCAGATCTTTGAGAGAAGCTATTACTGGGAGTATTTGTCACTGTAGAACTGTACAGGGTGTGGGTCACAAACCAGAGTGGTACACCTGACCCCAGTGACCATGTATTACTGGGAGTATCTGTCACTGTAGGACTGTACAGAGTGTGGGTCACTAGCTGGAGTGGAACACCTGACCCCAGTGACCATGTATTATTGGGAGTATCTGTCACTGTAGAACTGTACTGAGTGTGGGTCACAAACCAGAGTGGCACACCTGACCCCAGTGACCATGTATTACTGGGAGTATCTGTCTCTGTGGAACTGTACTGAGTGTGGGTCACTAACTGGAGTGGAACACCTGACCCCAGTGACCATGTATTACTGGGAGTATCTGTCACTGTGGAACTGTACTGAGTGTGGGTCACTAACTGGAGTGGAACACCTGACCCCAGTGACCATGTATTACTGGGAGTATCTGTCACTGTAGAACTGTACTGAGTGTGGGTCACTAACTGGAGTGGAACACCTGACCCCAGTGACCATGTATTATTGGGAGTATCTGTCACTGTAGAACTGTACTGAGTGTGGGTCACAAACCAGAGTGGCACACCTGATCCCAGTGACCATGTATTACTGGGAGTATCTGTCACTGTAGAACTGTACTGAGTGTGGGTCACTAGCTGGAGTGGAACACCTGACCCCAGTGGCCATGTATTATTGGGAGTATCTGTCACTGTGGAACTGTACTGAGTGTGGGTCACAAACCAGAGTGGCACACCTGATCCCAGTGACCATGTATTACTGGGAGTATCTGTCACTGTAGAACTGTACTGAGTGTGGGTCACTAGCTGGAGTGGAACACCTGATCCCAGTGACCATGTATTACTGGGAGTATCTGTCACTGTAGGACTGTACTGAGTGTGGGTCACTAACTGGAGTGGAACACCTGACCCCAGTGACCATGTGTTACTGGGAGTATCTGTCACTGTAGAACTGTACTGAGTGTGGGTCACTAACTGGAGTGGAACACCTGACCCCAGTGACCATGTGTTACTGGGAGTATCTGTCACTGTAGAACTGTACTGAGTGTGGGTCACTAACTGGAGTGGAACACCTGACCCCAGTGACCATGTGTTACTGGGAGTATCTGTCAATGTAGAACTGTACTGAGTGTGGGTCACTAACTGGAGTGGAACTCCTGATCCCAGTGACCATGTGTTACTGGGAGTATCTGTCACTGTAGAACTGTACTGAGTGTGGGTCACTAACTGGAGTGGAACACCTGACCCCAGTGACCATGTGTTACTGGGAGTATCTGTCACTGTAGAACTGTACTGAGTGTGGGTCACTAACTGGAGTGGAACACCTGACCCCAGTGGCCATGTATTATTGGGAGTATCTGTCACTGTGGAACTGTACTGAGTGTGGGTCACAAACCAGAGTGGAACACCTGACCCCAGTGACCATGTGTTACTGGGAGTATCTGTCAATGTAGAACTGTACTGAGTGTGGGTCACTAACTGGAGTGGAACACCTGACCCCAGTGACCATGTGTTACTGGGAGTATCTGTCACTGTGGAACTGTACTGAGTGTGGGTCACTAACTGGAGTGGAACACCTGACCCCAGTGACATGTAGTACTGGGAGTATCTGTCACTGTAGAACTGTACTGAGTGTGGGTCACTAACTGGAGTGGAACACCTGACCCCAGTGACATGTAGTACTGGGAGTATCTGTCACTGTAGGACTGTACTGAGTGTGGGTCACTAACTGGAGTGGAACACCTGACCCCAGTGACCATGTATTACTGGGAGTATCTGTCACTGTAGAATTGTACTGAGTGTGGGTCACTGGCTGGAGTGGAACACCTGACCCCAGTGACCATGTGTTACTGGGAGTATCTGTCACTGTAGAACTGTACTGAGTGTGGGTCACTAACTGGAGTGGTACACCTGATCCCAGTGACCATGTATTACTGGGAGTATCTGTCAATGTAGAATTGTACTGAGTGTGGGTCACTAACTGGAGTGGAACTCCTGACCCCAGTGACCATGTAGTACTGGGAGTATCTGTCACTGTAGAACTGTACTGACTGTGGGTCACTAACTGGAGTGGAACACCTGACCCCAGTAGCCATGTAGTACTGGGAGTATCTGTCAATGTAGAATTGTACTGAGTGTGGGTCACTAACTGGAGTGGAACACCTGACCCCAGTGGCCATGCATTACTGGGAGTATCTGTCACTGTTGAATTATATTCGGTGTGGGTCAGTAACCCTAATTGAACGAACCTGTTCTAATTTGAAATCTTTTTGTCGGGTGACCGATCTCTTCCCTCCGTGAATCAAGGAGAAAGTAGAACATTTTTTGGATGCTAAAATCCAGCCCTTACTATCTGGGCTCAGACACGGAGAATGCTTGATCAGTCAATTACTGTCTCTTTTCCCTTCTCTGTTTCACAGTGAATTTAGTGGCGATTGTGGTCCTGTCCCGGGGAAAGTGCGGGCTCTCCACCTGTACCACTCGCTACCTGGTGGCCATGGCCGCGGCGGATCTCCTGGTCATCGTCACCGAGGTCATCCTGCGCCGGATCAACTGGTATTTCCTCCCGGAGTCTTTCCTGGACATCACTCCTGTGTGTAGTGTTCTCTCTGTCCTGGTTCGCGCAGCCACCGACTGTTCTGTCTGGTTCACCGTCACTTTCACCTTTGATCGATTTGTGGCCATTTGTTGCCAGAAGCTGAAAACAAAATATTGCACCGAGAAAACCGCGGCCATGGTTCTGGCAACAAGTTGCGTTCTGCTCTGTTTAAAAAACATTCCCTTCTACTTTATATATGAACCTGGAAAGATAATCGACAATGTACCGTGGCTTTGCTACACGATCCCAAGCTATTATACTGAGCCCGGATGGGTGGGATTTAGCTGGCTGGATAAGGGTTTAACCCCATTGCTCCCATTTGTTTTAATTCTGTTGCTCAATGCTCTGACAGTCAGGCACATTTTAGTGGCCAGTCGCGTCCGTAAGGGACTGAGGGGCGAGAACAAGGGAGCGAATCGCATTGACCCAGAGATGGAGAGCAGAAGGAAGTCTATGATTTTACTCTTCGCCATATCCGGCAGCTTCATACTCCTGTGGTTGATGTTTGTTATAGAATTCTTATATTATACCATTGCAGGAGGAGATAATTACAATATGTCTTTATATATCCTTCAACAAGTCGGAGGAATGTTGCAGAATTTGAGTTGCTGCATAAACACATTTATTTATGGGGTGACCCAGTCCAAGTTCAGAGAGCAGGTGAAGAGCGCGGTGAAATATCCGTTTACTTGTTCAATTAATTAATAATTAGAAGAACTGAGCACGGCCCGGAGGCGGGTCACAGTGTTTCCAGTCCATGAATGTAATATTTAGCCCCAGACTGCCAGCCACGGAATTAGAACAGGAATCGCCGGTGATCTGACAATGCAACCAGCGATGGGGCATGCACTGTCTTCAGGACACGGCACTATTTCTGACTGACAGTTCCCACGTTGTACAGGGCCTTGGTGAGACCACACCTTGAGTATTGTGTGCAGTTTTGGTCACCTTCTCTGAGGGCAGATGTTCTTGCCATGGAGGGAGTGCAGCGAAGATTCACCAGGCTGATAACTGGGATAACAACAGAAAATGCTGGAAAAACTCAGCAGGTCAGGCAACATCCGTGGAGAGAAATTAGAGTCAACGTTTTGGGTCAAAACCCTTTATCAAGACTTATCAAAACGTTGACTCTAATTTCTCTCCACGGATGTTGCCTGGCCTGCTGAGTTTTTCCAGCATTTTCTGTTGTTATTTCAGATTTCCAGCATCTGCAGTATTTTGCTACTGATACCTGGGATGGCAGGAATGACGTATGAGGAGAGATTGGGTCGATTGGGCTTAGACTCGCTGGAGTTTAGAAGAATGAGAGGGGATCTCATTGAAACTTATAAAATTCTAACAGGACTAGACAGACTAGATGCAGGAAGGATGTTCCCGATGGTCGGGGAGCCCAGAACCAGGGGTCACAGTCTAAAGATAAGGGCTAAGCCATTTAGGACAGAGATGAGAAGGAATTTCTTCACCCAGAGAGTGGTGAACCTGTGGAATTCTCTACCACAGAAGGCAGTTGAGGCCAATTCATTAAATATATTCAAGAAGGAGTTCGATATATTTCTTAAAGCTAAAAGGATCAAGGGATATGGGGAGAAATCAGGGGCAGGGTACTGAATTTGGATGATCAGCCATGATCTCATTGAATGGCGGAGTAGGCTCGAGGGGCCGAATGGCCTACTCCTGCTCCTATATTCTATGTTTCTATGGGACAGGACCACTAGTTTCTTGCATTCCGTCTATAAAGAGTCACTTTAGCTATTGAGTGCAGCAATTCATTTGCAGTTTCCAAATTCAGAGCCTTGCCAACAGATAGGCAGACAGAGCTAAGCTGCCGCTCAGAGGATTCCATGACATAGAATATAGAGCAAAAAAAAACATTCCGCCCAACTAGTCTGTGCCAGTAGCCAGTCCGTAAGGGGGACCCCGAGCTCCTAGTGGCCTGTCACTTTAATTCACCGCCCCATTCCCACTCAGACCATTCCGTCCTCGGCCTCTTGCACTGTTCCACGGAAGCTCAGTGTAAGCTCGAGGAACAGCACCTCATCTTTCGATTAGGCACTTTACAGCCTTCAATACCGAGTTCAACAATTTCAGATCATAACCTCGGCCCCTGTCGCATATATATATTTTCCCTTTCTTTTTTTTAATCCACACTTTCGCCTGGGATTTTTTTCATTCCAATATGCCAGCTGTCCTTCATTCTGCCAGGGCCATTCACATTTCATCTAGAGCCACCTTTTGTTCCTTGAATATCTCTTAATGTCTCTCAATGTCTCTTAATCTCGCCTGCTTTCGATCCGATCTCTGACCTTCCCTTTTGTTCTTTCATCCCCTCCCCCTTTTCCCAGCTCCCACTTGCTTTAAAATCTATCCCTCTTCCTGCTTTCTTTTTCTCAGTTCTGACGAAGGGTCTTCGACCTGAAACGTTAACTCCGTCTCTCTCTCCATGGATGCCGCCCTGGCCTGTTGAGTTTTTCCAGCGTTTTCTGTTGTTATTTCGGATTTCCAGCATCCGCAGTATTTTACTATGGTAGTCTGTGCCGGTCTTTATGCTTCGCATGTGTCTACCTCATCTCAGACTCTCAGTACTTCGTTCTGTTCCCTTTTCTCTCATGCACTCGTCTAATTTCCCTTTGATAGCATCTAAGCTATTTGCCTCAACCACTTCCTGTGGTACTGACTTCACATTGTATACACTCTCTGAGTAAAGTCATTGCTCCCTATTTCCCTAATGGATTTATTAATGACTATCTTGTATTTATGGACCCCTATTTTTGGATTCTACCACGAGTGAAAACATTCTCTCCACAGCGACTCTGTTCAAAACATTGATAATTTACAAATCCTCTATCAAGCCTCCTAAAATCCATTGGCCCAGAAATTCGGGTCGGAGGTTTCCCGCGGGCGCAAGCCCCCGACCTGCACTTACCTAGCGCGCCGGCCGTTGAGCTGTGGGCCCGCGTGGGATTCCGATCCTGGGCCTCCTCCAACTGCAGGCGCGCAGTGCCTGCGTATCCCAGGGGCGCAGCTAGTTCGAAGCGTCCCCTGGGATCACGTGGGTCATGGAGAGCCAATGGTAGCAGGGAATCTGTATTCATAGATTTGACAGGAGGAGCTGTCAAATCTATGAATAGAGATCGTCCCCAAAACATAACAAAATTTCAAATAATTTTTTTTTTTAAATCACATTTTTAAAATAGCTATAAATTACATAAAATAACTATTTTAAACAATAATGCAGTTTTGGTCACCTTATCTGAGGAAGGATTTTCTTGCCATGGAAGGAGTGCAGCGGAGATTCACCAGACTGATACCTGGGATGGCAGGAATGACGTATGAGGAGAGATTGGGTCAATTGGGCTTGTACTCGCTGGAGTTTAGAAGAATGAGAGGGGATCTCATTGAAACTTATAAAATTCTAACAGGACTAGACAGACTAGATGCAGGAAGGATGTTCCCGATGGCCGGGGAGTCCAGAACCAGGGGTCACAGTCTAAGGATAAGGGGTAAGCCATTTAGGACAGAGATGAGGAGGAATTTCTTCACCCAGAGAGTGGTGAACCTGTGGAATTCTCTACCACAGAAGGCAATTGAGGCCAATTCATTAAATATATTCAAGAAGGAGTTAGATATATTTCTTAAGGCTAAAGAGATGAAGGGATATGGGGAGAAGGCAGGGACAGGGTATTGAGTTTGGATGATCAGCCATGATCTCATTTAATGGCGGAGCAGGCTCGAGGGGTGGAATGGCCTACTCCTGCTCCTATTTTCTATGTTTCTATGTAGACAGCGACTCAATCCCTCTGCCGGAAACCTGTCTTAGGATGAACCAGACCATTCGCAAGCTTGGTATGGTATTTGACCGCAGGATGATTTTCCGATCACATATCCACTCCATCTCCAGGACGGTCTACTTCCAGCTCACTGAACTCCACCGCTGCCTCAGATCATCTGCTGCTCAAACCTTCATCAATGACTTAGCGAGCTCTAGAATTGGCACCTCCAATGCCCTTCTGACCGTCTTCCCATCTCCCGCCCTCCATAAACTTGAGCTCATACAAAGCTCTGCTGCCCGTATGCCAACTCTCCAGCAAATACCAATACGCCACCACCCCTGTGCTTCCTGCCCCACTTTGACTCAGGTCTGGCAAAGCCTCAATTTTCAAATTATCATCAAATCTCTACATGGCCTCCCTGCCTCTGTAACCCCCACCATCTCTACGAACCCCCGAGATCTCAGCCCGGTCAATCTGGCATCTTGCACATCCCCGGTTTTAACCACTCCACCATTGGCGGCTGTGCCTTCAGCTGCCCTCTCCCTAAGCTCATGGGATCACCTCCCCAATCCTCTCTGCCTCTCGAAATCTCTCTCCTCCTTTTAAGATGCTCCTTAAATCTTACCTCTTTGACCAAGCTTTTGGTCACCTTTCCTAATACCTCCTTATTTGGCTCGGTGTCAAACTGTGTTTGGTAAAGCTCCTGTGAATCACCTTGGGACGTTTCTCTAAATTAAACAGGACATATAAATACAAGTTCTCGTTGTTGTTGCAAATATTGATGTTCTTTTTCCAATTACAAGCCCATTCTGCAACTTTAATAGTATCTTCCTGTATCCTGTCGCAGTCCTCCTCTGTATTAACTATATACCACCATTTTGGAGGAATCCGCAAACATTGAAATTGCACTCCTGGTTCTCAAGCCCAAATTGTTCAAATAAATGGTGAACAAGAGTGGTCCCAGTACCAATCCTTTTGGAAAACCACAATCCATCAGCTGCCAACTAAGCTCACTAAGCTCATGGTCTACAGGGCAGCAGTGATACCCGCCCCGCTGTATGCCTCAGAGACATGGACCATGTACAGCAGGCACCTCAAAGCACTGGAGAGGTACCACCAATGTGGCTTCCGCAAGGTCCTGCAATTATATTGGCAGGATAGGTGCACCAACATCAGTGTTCTTGCTCAGGCCAACATCCCCAGCATCAAAGCTTTGACCACGCTCAATCAGCTCCGATGGACAGGCCACATTGTCCGCATGGCCTATACGAGACTCCCAAAACATGTTGGCCTTCGTAGCGAGAGGGTTCGAGTACAGGAACAAAGAGGTCTTGCTGCAGCTGTACAGGGCCTTGGTGAGACCACATCTTGAGTATTGTATGCAGTTTTGGTCGCCTTATCTGAGGAAGGATGGAGGGAGTGCAGCAAAGATTCACCAGACTGATACTGGGATGGCAGGAATGAAGTATGAGGTGAGATTGGGTCGATTGGGCTTATACTCGCTGGAGTTTAGGAGAATGAGAGGGGATCTCATTGAATCTTATAAAATTCTAACGGAACTAGACAGACTAGATGCAGGAAGGATGTTCCCGATGGCCGGGGAGTCCAGAACCAGGGGTCACAGTCTAAGGATAAGGGGTAAGCCATTTAGGACAGAGATGAGGAGGAATTTCTTCACCCAGAGAGTGGTGAACCTGTGGAATTCTCTACCACAGAAGGCAGTTGAGGCCAATTCATTAAATATATTCAAGAAGGAGTTAGATATATTTCTTAAGGCTAAAGGGATCAAGGGATATGGGGAGAAGGCAGGGACAGGGAACTGAATTTGGATTATCAGCCATAATCTCTGAATGGCGGAGCGCGCTCGATGGGCCGAATGGCCTACTCCTGCTCCTATCTTCTATGTTTCTCTGTAAGTTGCAAGTGATAATAGAATCCTAGAATGATACAGTGCAGAAGGAGGCCATTCAGCCCATCATGCCCATGCCGGCACTGTGGGAGAGCTATTCAATTAATCCCACTCTTCCGCTCTTTCCCCGGTATTTTTTTGCTTTACATCAAATATTCTTACCAAATCCGTTGTGAATGTTGCTATGTATCTGCTTCCACCAGCCTTTCAGGCAGTGCATTCCAGATCACAACAACTCGTTTGTTAAAAAAAAAGCCTCCTCATGTCGTCTCTGGTTCTTTTACCACACACATTGATTCTGTGTTCTCTGGTTACTGACCTATCTGCCACTGGAAACAGTTGCTTCTTATTTACGCTGTCAAATCAATTTCAGCGTTTGATCTCCTCTATCAAATCTCCACTTAACCTTCTCTGCTCGAAGGAGGACAACCCCACATTCTCAAGTCTCTCCACGTAACTGAGTCCCTCATCCCTGGTACCATTCTGGTCAATCTCACCTTAACCTTCTCTGCTCCAAGGAGAACAACCCCAGCTTCTCTAGTCTCTCCACGTAACTGAAGTCCCTCATCCCTGGTACCATTCTGGTCAATCTCCTCATAACCTTCTCTGCTCTAAGGAGAACAACCCCAGCTTCTCCAGTCTCTCCACGTAACTGAAGTCCCTCATCCCTGGAACCATTCTGGTCAATCTCCCCTTAGCCTTCTCTGCTCCAAGGAGAACAACCCCAGCTTCTCAAGTCACTCCACATCACTGAAGCCCCTCATCCCTGGTACCATTCTGGTCAATCTCTCCTTAACCTTCTTTGCTCCAAGGAGAACAACCCCAGCTTCTCCAGTCTCTCCACGTAACTGAAGCCCCTCATCCCTGGTACCATTCTGGTCAATCTCCCCTTAACCTTCTCTACTCTGAGGAGAACAACCCCAGCTTCCCCTGTCTCTCCACGTAACTGAAGCCCCTCATCCCTGGAACCATTCTGGTCAATCTCTTCTGCTCACGCTCCAAGGATTTGATATCTTACATAAAGTGTGGTGCACAGAACTGAACACAATCCGCTGAAGCCTCGCCAGTGTTTTATAAAGATTTACCATTAATTCCTTGCTTTAGGTCTCTATTGATATATTAATAAAGCCAAGAATCCCATATGCTTTTTTAACAACGTTCTCAACTTGTCATGCTACCTTCAAGAAGGCAAATGGTATGTTGGCCTTCGTAGCGAGAAGGTTTGAGTACAGGAACAAGTATGCCTTGCTGCAGTTGTACAGGGCCTTGGTGAGACCACATCTTGAGTATTGTGTGCAGTTTTGGTTGCCTTATCTGAGGAAGGATGTTCTTGCCATGGAGGGAGTGCAGCGAAGATTCGCCAGACTGATACCTGGGATGGCAGTAATGACGTATGAGGAGAGATTGGGTTGATTAGGCTTATATTCGCTGGAGTTTAGACAAATGAGAGGGGATCTCATTGAAACTTATAAAATTCTAAAAGGACTAGACAGACTAGATGCAGGAAGGATGTTCCTGATGGTTGGGGAGTCCAGAACCAGGGGTCACAGTCTATGGATAAGGGGTAAGACATTTAGGACGGAGATGAGGAGGAATTTCTTCACCCAGAGAGTGGTGAACCTGTGGAATTCTCTACCACAGAAGGCAGTGGAGGCCAATTCATTAAATATATTCAAATGGAGTTAGATATATTTCTTAAGGCTAATGGGATCAAGGGATATGGAGAGAAGGCAGTAACAGGGTACTGAATTTGGATGATCAGCCATGATCTCATTGAATGGCGGAGCAGGCTCAAGGGGCCGAATGGCCTAATCCTGCTCCTATCTTCTATGTTTCCATGTTTCAAAGATTTGTGTACATACACTGCTATGTCTCTTTGATCAACATCCCCTTTAAAATTTTATCGTTTAGATCATCTTGCCCCACCCCCCATTCACCCTACCAAAATGCAGCGCTTCACAATTCTCTGTGTTAAATTTAATCTACCATGTGCCTGCCCATTTGAAACATAGTTCGGGTTATGTTGTAAGCGAAGGGGTTGGATTTGGAAAGAAACTCATTCAGGGAAACATAGAAACATAGAAACATAGAAGAAAGGCTCAGGAGTTGGAATAAATGGGTCTTTTTCTGAGTGGCAGGTAGTGACTAGTGGGGTACCACAGGGATCGTTGCTAGGACCCCAGTTATTCACAATATATATTAATGATCTAGGCGAGGGAACTAGATGTAATATCTCCAAGTTTGCAGATGACACAAACCTGGGTGGGCGTGTGTGCTATGAGGAGGATGCTGAGAAACTCCAGTATGATTTGGACAGGTTTGGTGATTGGGCAGATGCATGGCAGATGCAGTATAATGTGGATAAATGTGAGGTTATCCACTTTGGTGGCAAAAACAGGAAGGCAGATTATTATCTGAACCATAATAGATAGGGAGAAGGGGAAGTGCAACGAGACCTGGGTGTCCTTGTGCACCAGTCGCTGAAGGTAAGCAGGCAGGTGCAGCAGGTGGTTAAGAAGGCAAATGGTATGTTGGCCTTCGTAGTGAGAGAGTTTGAGTACAGGAACAAGAATGTCTTGTGTAGGGGTTCGCAAAATTCCCCTATTTTCCCTGAAGATCGGGAAATATTGGTTCACATCGTGGATGAAGAATTATGTGTTTTGAATTGCCGCTGGGTAGGACAGTGTTTTTAAATCATGCCCAGAATCGTGAAAGGCTGTGTTGGGCAGAGCAGCACTTGGGCAACATCAGGATCTAAGACAGTACAGTTTATTAAAAATGGTACCTCTGAGTTTCGAGCTGTGCATATTTCAAAGAGGTTTGAAAATGGCCATCAGAAAGCATGGCCAAAAGACAAAAGAAAGCAGCTCGCAGCTCCTGGAGTATGTCTGTGAAAAAGTGGGAGGATCAAATACAGTGGCAGTCAGACCTGCCAATCAAAGGGAGTTCCCTTCTCAGAAGCAATCAATGTTTGTTTATTGACTTAAGGGATTAACCCACTTGAACTCAACCGCAGAACAATCGGCTCTGTATACACAGCAATCTAGCCCCATTTCAACACCTCTTACACACAATGGATACATCTAAACCCCGGAAAAAAGGACTTTGATAGGGAACAGATCAGTATGGATGGGATTGAATCACCCATCACTCAGAACAATAGAGCAGTTGGATTCCCTTTTGTTTTAGCCCCGTGTAAACTCCGGATGTGGGTGGGTACACTTTGGCCCCAGAGTGCAGACACATTAAACCACTCCAACCCATTTGGGTCAGCCAATCACGGTCTTTCTCTTGTGTATTCGGACTTTTGGGCGCGAATTTTGCACACAGACTTTTTCAGCGCCAAACAGGAGTTGGCAGGATATAAAAGATAGCTCCTGAGAAGCTATCTCTCTCTTACTTCGCTGGACCACAGGTGAGCAGGGTTTCTGACTCCTCAGCAAGGCAACCTAGTAAGGAGTTAGGGGGTGGTAATTAAGGGGAAATTGCTAAGATTGTTTAATCAACATTGTAGCCATTAATCCCTCATTTTTGCCATCTGCCTTCCCTCATTTAAGCAATTTTACTGTAATTACTGTGTTCGTGTGGTGTCGTTTAAAATTTGATTATAGTTTCTTTAGTTTAAATACAGTTGACTTATTCACATCAAAACCACTTGTTCAGTTTTAATATATCATTAATTATAAGTCCTTCAGTCAGAACTGGAAGGTTGGGTAGCGATTCGAAACTGCTGTTTAAATTGCTTTACAGTGTAGAAGCAAAAGGCTGCCTGACCAGGTGAATTGCCGTAAACCAGGTAAAAGGTTGGAATTGGTCAGAGTGCAGGCAAAGGCTGCTGGTGAGGTAAATTACCGTAAACCACAGAAAAGATGCCCCCCTACAAATTGGCAACCGCAGCAGGACTGGAGGCAGATCTTGATTTGATAAGTGGTCTGGATCTGGAGAAAGCATCAGCTCTTGTTTCTCTCATTTTCAGTATGTGGGTAGCCCTGCGGATGTTAGCGGAAGCGTGTAGGCTGACCTATCATGGTATAGGTGGCTGGGTTAAGGAGGGTGAGATGAGGGTGCAGGAGGAGGTTAAAGAGGCCAAGAATCGGGAGTCCCAGCTTGAAAAATGCCAGAAGGAGGTAGAACGCCTCACAACAGAGGTGAACGAGGCCAGAGATAGCGGGATGAAGGTGCGGGAAGGGAATGCACGCCTCACACTAGAGGTCACGAAATGCCAGGCATTTACGGAGCGCCTTGTGCAGGAAGTCCCAGAGGTGAGGGACGGTGAGATGAGGCTCCAGGAGGAAAATGCACACCTCACCCAAGAAGCTAGCGAGGGCAAAAGCCACGCGAGGAACAAGATAGAGTTCCTAAAGTGCCAATTTACAGTTCAAAGAGGAACGAGATGAGACTGCGGGAAGAGAATGCCCGCCTCACCTCAGAAGTAACAGAGCAGGAGGAGGTGGTTAGGGAGGTAAAGGCAGCTTATAAGCTGGCCTGTGACCAAAGGTTTAGTGGAGCAGATCATACCCCCTGTAACAGAAAGATAGAGAGTTTGGGTATGGAGTTAAGGAGGACTGGGCTGCTTAAGCAGGGGAACAGGGAAGGAGAGTTCTGGGACCCCTGTAGAGCAGGTCCGGTAGCAGAAATCCGGGACAAGGGAGGCACACAGGGGATAGTTTTGGCCCCAGACCAAAGGCAGGTCAAGTCCAAAATTCCCCATTTAAAGCCACCCGGGTAAGAGAACATGAGTTTGCTGACCAGACAAGTACAAGTTCACAGCCTGTGAAGACAGGAGCTGTGGCTTGTTTCCAGGGAATAGTTGTGCAGCCTGCAATTTGGGACACTTCCCTGCCCCAGTGGAACCTATGGTTTGGTCAAAGCTTAAATACAAACCAAAGTTTAAATTTAAACAAGTTATGGGGCTCAAAAACAGAGAAACAGCAACCTGCAGGCTGCTGCCGATCCATTCACAGAAAATCACCTGCGGGGCTCCAGGGAGGAGCAGCCCTTTGAAAAGACTCCCCATGCGTGCGTAGTCGCTGGTCTGGAGACAGGAATTCCCCAGTCTTTTAAACAAGAGGTCCGTGCCGGCACAGTCGCGCGCCTGAGGGGAGAGGTTTCTCAAGACCAGGTTTGCGCAGGCACAGCCGCACACCTGAGAGGAGAGGTTTCTCAACACCGGGTTCGCGCAGGTGCATTCGCGGACTCAGAACCCCGAGCGGCTCTTGCTCACTGTGAGGCCAAGCGCGCAGGCGCAGTTGGCTGTTTAAAGCTTCTCGCTTCCCAATACATACGCGCAGGTGCAGTAGCCTGCTTGGAAGACACAGCGGTTCTGCCTTCCCTTTACAGCGAGATTGTTCGCGCAGGCGCAGTTACCTGCCGGACCCCAGCGGCTCCTCATCGGTTTTCCCGCGCAGGCGAAATCGCCTGGTTGAAGCCAGAGGCTTCACAGCCTCTGCCGCGGGACTCCGAGGAGGAGGTTCATGCAAGCGCAGTAGCCGGCGGCACCACAGTGGCTCTTTTCCAGTTTTCCCGCGCAGGCGCAATCACCTGTTTGAAGCCAGAGGCTTCACAGCCTCTGCTGCGGGACTCCAAGGAGGAGGTTTGCGCAGGCGCAGTTGCCGGCGGAACCACCACGGCTCTTTATCAGTGTTCTCGCGCAGGCGCAGTCACCTGTTTAAAGGGACCAGCTTCCCAGGCCGCTTCTAGAGTGGTTCCCCCATGATGTGGGACCCTAGGGAGGCAGGGAGAGCAAATCCTCTTGCAGGGGAGCTGGTAACAGGTTTTGGACATGGGGAGGAAAATTTCCAGCCACCAGCAGTGGGTGGTGAGGGAATACCTGCCCCCAGTACAGGAGTGGGCAGGGAAAAGGAGACAAACCCGGAGTACTGGCAGGCTGCCAGGTATCTTATACAGTGTTTGCACCAGGGGGAGAAGGTTCCCAGCCAGCTAGGGCTGTGGCCCAGGCTCAGGGTCCGCCAGCCAACGTTTCCCCCACAGAGACGCCCCTCAGAAATTCTCAGCGGATCTGTAAGCCCAAGAAAAGATGGTCACCAGTGTACCTGCCACAGAGAGCAAGCTCCCGAACTGGGGAGAAGCCAAAGAACAGAGGTCCCCAACCAGCAGCCATAAGCCGCGAGGGACCAGAGGCGGGAGGCAGTCCAGCTTCGCTGCAGCCAGCAGTAATCTGCAACAGTGCCAGAGATTAGCCTGGACGTCCGGAGACGGGCGGCATTTGTATTATAGCTATGTGTGTATATAGCTTGCTTTAAGGTGTAAATTGTAAGTTTAGAATTAACTGTTGTAGTTTAAATTAAAGTTTAAATTTACAAGTGTGCCAAATGTTTGTCTTATGGTCCGAGGTCGAGGGACCCGACCACGCCTCCACCTAAGGCAGCAGGTCAGTGAGACCTGGCTGCATGTCCTTTTAAGTTCTTTTGCAGGAGAGTGGAAGAAGAAGCAGCCCTGTTCGCCCAGCCTGAGCTGGGCATCGAAGGAAGATATGGATACAGAATGTTGGGGATCACCTCGCCACTGGACAAATCCAGAGAGAAACCCCACAGCACCCTTCGGGAGAAACCGGACAGGGTCCGGAGGAACTTGCCTACTCCTCCTAAGTGGAAGAGATGGCCCCAGCTGGGTGGGGCATGGCCCCCAACCCAGCACTATCCTGACCAAAGTTCACTTATGGGAGACCTCGCTGTTGAGGAGTCATGGTGGGGAAGCGTGGTCGCCTTGTCAGATAGGGACGCGTTCCCCGGGAGTGGGTGGTGATGGCCCAGGAAAGATTGTAAAGGGGAGGGGGAGACCCAAGAGTCAAGTGGGTGCATTCGGGGAAGGGAGGAACTCACCCGGGGGCCCACGGGCAAAGTTAGAGTGTAAGTGTGGCTGGGGAGGCTGAGTGATTGGCCGGATCTGGGATCCAAGTTTGAGTGTGGGGCCAGTGAGAGCCGCCACACAGGCACCCATCATTTTCTGCAGCCAGTCGAGGGAAGACAGGAGGGGGAGGGACTGGGAGTCGCGATCCCATACTCCCCGGTCTCGGTCTGTGCCAAGGTAATTTTAAACATGAGGGGTACCCCGCCTCCTCTAAGGGACAAGGTAACGGCTCAAGGCTGGCGGAGCAGGCTGGTCTGTAAATCCATTCTGCATGTTTTAAACGTCCAAGGCCATTCAAGGGGAGTAGAAGGAACATTTACTGCCCGAGTGGGAGGAGCAATACCCACTCAAATTTCGTGACCCATCATTGGCACATGATGGTCGGGATTTGTTTAAGCATGTTGTTCAAGTATTTTTGTATTTTGTGTGACAGCCCCAAGTTGAGCAGAGGCATAGGATCCTCTGCATGCTGGGATCATTTTGTGACAACTCCAAGTTGAGCAGAGGCATAGGACCCTCTCCATGCTTGGGATCATTGTGATTACATTGCATGACTAAGATTGCAATATTTTGTAATAAGTTGTAATGTAACAAGTAATGCAGGGGTATGAGACCCCTTATTGTAAATTGATGCATCTGTAAGATGCCTACCGTACTATGGTTTTTTCCTTGAATTTGAGGGGAAGAGACGGGATGGGGTTCAGTGGTAGGTAGCTGTTAGGTAAATGCAGGGGATGGTTGTTTGTCAGGGGGGGTCAGAAATTTTGCTTACTCCTTCGAGTGGATACTACAATCAAGTTAGGAGTATCAAAAGGTGGGAATGTAGCGGTTCGCAAAATTCCCCCATTTTCCCTGAAGATCGGTAAATATTGGTCCACATCGTGGATGAAGAATTATGTGTTTTGAATTGCCTCTGGGTAGGACAGTGTTTTTAAAACATACCAAGAATCATGAAAGGCTGCATTGAGCAGAGCAGCACTTGGGCAACATCAGGATCTAAGGCAGTGCTGTTTATTAAAAATGGTACCTCTGAGTTTCGAGCTCTGTATATTTCAAAGAGGTTTGAAAATGGCCATCAGAAAGTATGGCCAAAAGACAAAAGAAAGCAGCTCACAGCTCGTGGAGTATGTCTGTGGAAAAGTGGGAGGATCAAATACAGTGGCAGTCAGGCCTGCCAATCAAAGGGTGTTCCCTTCTCAGAAGCAATCGATGTTTGTTTATTGACTTAAGGGATTAACCCACTTGAACTAAACCACAGAACAATCGGCTCTGTTTACACAGCAATCTAGCCCCATTTCAACACAACTTACACACAATGGATACATCTAAACCCCGGAAAAAGGACTTTGATAGGGGGCAGATCAGTATGGATGGGTTTGAATCACCCATCACTCAGAACAATAGGGCAGTTGGATTGCCTTTTGTTTTAGCCCCGTGTAAACTCTGGATGTGGGTGGGTACACTTTGGCCCCAGAGTGCAGACACATTAAGCTACTCCAACCCATTTGGGTCAGCCAATCACGGTCTTTCTCTTGTGTATTCGGACTTTTGGGCGCGAATTTTGCAAACAGGCTTTTTCAGCGCCAAACAGGAGTTGGCAGGATATAAAAGATAGCTCCTGAGAGGCTATCTCTCTCTTACTTCGCTGGACCACAGGTGAGCAGGGTTTCTGACTCCTCAGCAAGGCAACCTCGTAAGGAATTAGGGGGGGTAATTAAGGGGAAATTGCTAAGATTGTTTAATCAACATTATAGCCATTAATCCCTCATTTTTGCCTTCTGCCTTCCCCCATTTAAGCAATTTTACTGTAATTAATGTGTTCGTGTGGTATAGTTTAAAATTTGAACATAGTTTCTTTATTTAAATAAAGTTGACTTTCTCACATCAAAACCACTTGTTCAGTTTTAATATATCATTAATTATAAGTCCTTCAGTCAGAACTGGAAGGTTGGGTAGCGATTCTGAACTGCTGTTTAATTTGGTTTACAGTGTAGAAGCAAAAGGCTGCCTGACCAGGTGAATTGCCGTAAACCAGGTAAAAGGTTGGAATTGGTCAGAGTGCAGGCAAAGGCTGCTGGCCAGGTAAATTACCGTAAACCACAGAAAAGATGCCCCCCTACAAATTGCCGACCGCAGCTGGACTGGAGGCAGTTCTTGATTTGATAAGTGGTCTGGATCTGGAGAAAGCATCAGCTGTTGTTTCTCTCATTTTCAGTATGTGGGTAGCCCTGCGGATGTTAGCGGCAGCGTGTAGGCTGACCTATCATGGTATAGGTGGCTGGGTTAAGGAGGGTGAGATGAGGGTGCAGGAGGAGGTTAAAGAGGCCAAGAATCGGGAGTCCCAGCGTGAAAAATGCCAGGCGGAGGTAGAACGCCTCACAACAGAGGTGAACGAGGCCAGAGATAGTGGGATGAGGGTGCGGGGAGGGAATGCACGCCTCACATTAGAGGTCATGAAATGCCAGGCATTTATAGAGTGCCTTGTGCAGGAAGTCACAGAGGTGAGGGACGGTGAGATGAGGCTCCAGGAGGAAAATGCACACCTCTCCCAAGAAGCTAGCGAGGGCAAAAGCCACGCGAGGAACAAGATAGAGTTCCTAAAGTGCCAATTTACAGTTCAAAGAGGAACGAGATGAGACTGCGGGAAGAGAATGCCCGCCTCACCTCAGAAGTAACAGAGCAGGAGGAGGTGGTTAGGGAGGTAAAGGCAGCTTATAAGCTGGCCTGCGACCAAAGGTTTAGTGGAGCAGATCATACCCCCTGTAACAGAAAGATAGAGAGTTTGGGTATGGAGTTAAGGAGGACTGGGCTGCTTAAGCAGGGGAACAGGGAAGGAGAGTTCTGGGACCCCTGTAGAGCAGGTCCGGTAGCAGAAATCCGGGACAAGGGAGGCACACAGGGGATAGTTTTGGCCCCAGACCAAGGGCAGGTCCAAGTCCAAAATTCCCCATTTAAAGCCACCCGGGTAAGAGAACATGAGTTTGCTGACCAGGCAAGTTCAAGTTCACAGCCTGTGAAGACAGGAGCTGTGGCTTGTTTCCAGGGAATAGTTGTGCAGCCCACAAATTGGGACACTTTCCTGCCCCAGTGGAACCTAAGGTTTGGCCAAAGTTTAAATTCGAACCAAAGTTTAAATTTAAACAAGTTATGGGGCTCAAAAACAGAGAAACAGCAACCTGAGATTAGATATCTGCAGGCTGCTACCAATCCATTCACAGAAAATCACCTGGGGGGCTCCAGGGAGGAGCAGCCCTTTGAAAAGACTCCCCATGCATTCGCAGTCGCTGGTCTGGAGACAGGAATTCCCCAGTCTTTTAAACAAGAGGTCCACGCCGGCACAGTCGCGCGCCTGAGGGGAGAGGTTTCTCAAGACCAGGTTCGCGCAGGCTCAGCCGCGCGCCTGAGAGGAGAGGTTTCTCAACACCGGGTTTGCGCAGGCGCAGTCGCGGACTCAGAACCCCGAGTGGCTCTTGCTCACTGTGAGGCCGAGCGTGCAGGCGCAGTCAGCCGTTTAAATGTTACCAATTCCCAATACATACGCGCAGGTGCAGTAGCCTGCTTGGAAGACACAGCGGTTCTTCCTTCCCTTTTCAGTGAGATTGTTCACGCAGGCGCAGTTGCCTGCGGGACCCCAGCGGCTCCTCATTGGTTTTCCCGCGCAGGCAAAATCACCTGTTTGAAGCCAGAGCCTTCACAGCCTCTGCCGCGGGACTCCAAGGAGGAGGTTCGTGCAAGCGCAGTAGCCGGCGGCACCACAGCGGCTCTTTTCCAGTTTTCCCGCACAGGCGCAATCGCCTGTTTGAAGTCAGAGGTGCCGCGGGACTCCGAGGAGGAGGTTTGCGCAGGCGCAGTTGCCAGCAGAACCACCACGGCTCTTTTTCAGTGTTCTCGCGCAGGCGCAGTCGCCTGTTTAAAGGGACCAGCTTCCCAGCCCGCTTCTAGAGTTGTTCCCCCCATGATGTGGGACCCTAGGGAGGCAGGGAGAGCAATTCCTCTTGCAGGGGAGCTGGTAACAGGTTTTGGACATGGGGAGGAAAATTTCCAGCCACCAGCAGTGGGTGGCGAGGGAATACCTGCCCCCAGTACAGGAGTGGGCAGGGAAAAGGAGACAAGCCCGGAGTACCGGCAGGCTGCCAGGTATCTTATACAGTGTTTGCACCAGGGGGAGAAGGTTCCCAGCCAGCTAGGGCTGTGACACAGGCTCAGGGTCCGCCAGCCAACGTTTCCCCCACAGAGACGCCCCTCTGAAAGTCTCAGCAAATCTGTAAGCCCAAGAAAAGATGGTCACCAGTGTACCTGCCACAGAGAGCAAACTCTCGAACCGGGGAGAAGCCAAAGAACAGAGGTCCCCAACCAGCGGCCATAAGCTGCAAGGGAACAGAGGCAGGAGGCAGTCCAGCTTCGCTGCAGCCAGCAGTAATCTGCAACAGTGCCAAAGATTAGCCTGGCCGTCCGGAGACGGGCGGCATTTGTATTATAGCTGTGTGTGTATATAGCTTGCTTTAAGGTGTAAATTGTAAGATTAGAATTAACTGTTGTAGTTTAAGTTAAAGTTTAAGTTTACAAGTGTGCCAAATGTTTGTATTTTGGTCCGAGGTCGAGGGACCCGACCATGCCTCCACCTAAGGCAGCAGGTCAGTGAGACCTGGCTGCATGTCCTTTTAAGTTCTTTTGCAGGAGAGTGGAAGAAGAAGCAGCCCTGTTCGCCCAGCCTGAGCTGGGCATCGAAGGAAGATATGGATACAGAATGTTGGGGATCACCTCGCCACTGGACAAATCCAGAGAGAAACCCCGCAGCGCCCTTCGGGAGAAACCGGACAGGGTCCGGAGGAACTTGCCTTCTCCTCCTACACAGAAGAGATGGCCCCAGCTGGGTGGGGCATGGCCCCCAACCTAGCACAATCCTGACCAAAGTTCACTTGTGGGAGACCTCGCTTTTGAGGAGTCATGGTGGGGAAGTGCGGTCGCCTTGTCAGATCGGGATGCGTTCCCTGGGAGTGGGTGGTGATGGCCCGGGAAAGATTGTAAAGGGGAGGGGGAGACCCAAGAATCAAGTGGGTGCATTCGGGGAAGGGTGGAACTCACCCGGGGGCCCACGGGCAAAGTTAGAGTGTAAGTGTGGCTCGGGAGGATGAGTGGGTGGCCGGATCTGGGATCCAAGTTTGAGTGTGGGGCCAGTGAGAGCCGCCACACAGGCACCCCTCATTTTCTGCAGCCAGTCGAGGGAAGATGGGAGGGGGAGGGACAGGAAGTCGCGATCCCATACTCCCCGGTCTCAGTCTGTGCCAAGGTAATTTTAAACATGAGGGGTACCCCGCCTCCACTAAGGGACAAGGTAACGGCTCGGGGCTGGCGAGCAGGCTGGTCTGTAAATGCATTCTGCATGTTTTAAAAGTCCAAGACCATTCAAGGGGGGTAGAAGGAACATTTACTGCCCGAGTGGGAGGAGCAATACCCACTCAAATTTCATGACCCATCATTGGCACGTGATGGTCGGGGTTTGTTTAAGCATGTTGTTCAAGTTTTTTTGTATTTTGTGTGGCAGCCCCAAGTTGAGCAGAGGCATAGGATCCTCTGTGTGCTCGGGATCATTTTGTGACAACTCCAAGTTGAGCAGAGGCATAGGACACTCTCCGTGCTTGGGATCATTGTGATTACATTGCATGACTAAGATTGCAACATTTTGTAATAAATTGTAATGTAACAAGTGATGCAGGGGTATGAGACCCCTTATTGTAAATTGATGCATCTGTAAGATGCCTACCGTACTATGGTTTTTTTCTCAAATTTGAGGGGAATAGATGGGATGGGGATCAGTGGTAGGTAGCTGTTAGGTAAATGCAGGGGATGGTTGTTTGTCGGGGGTGTCAGAAATTTTGCTCACTCCTTCGAGTGGATACTACAATCAAAAGGTGGGAATGTAGCAGTTTGCAAAATTCCCCTATTTTCCCTGAAGATCGGGAAATATTGGTTCACATCGTGGATGAAGAATTATGTGTTTTGAATTGCCTCTGTGTAGAACAGTGTTTTTAAAACATACCCAGAATCATGAAAGGCTGCGTTGGGCAGAGCAGCACTTGGGCAACATCAGGATCTAAGACAGTGCAGTTTATTAAAATGGTACCTCTGAGTTTCGAGCTGTGTATATTTCAAAGAGGTTTGAAAATGGCCGTCAGAAAGCATGGCCAAAAGTCAAAAGAAAGCAGCTCATAGCCCGTGGAGTATGTCTGTGAAAAAGTGGGAGGATCAAATACAGTGGCAGTCAGACCTGCCAATCAAAGGGAGTTCCCTTCTCAGAAGCAATCGATGTTTGTTTATTGACTTAAGGGATTAACCCACTTGAAATAAACCGCAGAACAATCGGCTCTGTTTACACAGCAATCTAGCCCCATTTCAACACCACTTACACACAATGGATTCATCTAAACCCCGGAAAAAGGACTTTGATAGGGGACAGATCAGTATGGATGGGTTTGAATCACCCATCACTCAGAACAATAGGGCAGTTGGATTGCCTTTTGTTTTAGCCCCGTGTAAACTCCGGACGTGGGTGGGTACACTTCGGCCCCAGAGTGCAGACACATTAAACCACTCCAACCCATTTGGGTCAGACAATCACGGTCTTTCTCTTGTGTATTCGGACTTTTGGGCGTGAATTTTGCACACAGACTTTTTCAGCGCCAAACAGGAGTTGGCAGGATATAGAATATAGCTCCTGAGAAGCTATCTCTCTCTTACTTCGCTGTACCACAGGTGAGCAGAGTTTCTGACTCCTCAGCAAGGCAACCTAGTAAGGAGTTAGGGGGTGGTAATTAAGGGGAAATTGCTAAGATTGTTTAATCAACATTGTAGCCATTAATCCCTCGTTTTTGCCATCTGCCTTCCCCCATTTAAGCAATTTTACTGTAATTACTGTGTTCGTGTGGTATAGTTTAAAATTTGATTATAGTTTCTTTAGTTTAAATAAAGTTGACTTTCTCACATCAAAACCACTTGTTCAGTTTTAATATATCATTAATTATAAGTCCTTCAGTCAGAACTGGAAGGTTGGGTAGCGATTCGAAACCGCTGTTTAAATTGGTTCACAGTGTAGAAGCAAAAGGCTGCCTGACCAGGTGAATTGCCGTAAACCAGGTAAAAGGTTGGAATTGGTCAGAGTGCAGGCAAAGGCTGCTGACCAGGTAAATTACCGTAAACCACAGAAAAGATGCCCCCCTACAAATTGGCGACCGCGGCAGGACTGGAGGCATTTCTTGATTTGATAAGTGGTCTGGATCTGGAGAAAGCATCAGCTGTTGTTTCTCTCGTTTTCAGTATGTGGGTAGCCCTGCGGATGTTAGCAGCAGCGTGTAGGCTGACCTATCATGGTATAGGTGGCTGGGTTAAGGAGGGTGAGATGAGGGTGCAGGAGGAGGTTAAAGAGGCCAAGAATCGGGAGTCCCAGCTTGAAAAATGCCAGGCGGAGGTAGAACGCCTCACAACAGAGGTGAACGAGGCCAGAGATAGTGGAATAAGGGTGCGGGAAGGGAATGCATGCCTCACACTAGAGGTCACGAAATGCCAGGCATTTATGGAGCGCCTTGTGCAGGAAGTCACAGAGGTGAGGGACGGTGAGATGAGGCTCCAGGAGTAAAATGCACACCTCACCCAAGAAGCTAGTGAGGGCAAAAGCCACGCGAGGAACAAGATAGAGTTCCTAAAGTGCCAATTTACAGTTCAAAGAGGAACGAGATGAGACTGCGGGAAGAGAATGCCCGCCTCACCTCAGAAGTAACAGAGCAGGAGGAGATGGTTAGGGAGGTAAAGGCAGCTTATAAGCTGGCCTGTGACCAAAGGTTTAGTGGAGCAGGTCATACCCGCTGTAACAGAAAGATAGTGAGTTTGGGTATGGAGTTAAGGAGGACTGGGCTGCTTCAACAGTGGAACAGGGAAGGAGAGTTCTGGGACCCCTGTAGAGCAGGTCCAGTAGCAGAAATCCGGGACAAGGGAGGCACACAGGGGATAGTTTTGGCCCCAGACCAAAGGCAGGTCAAGTCCAAAATTCCCCATTTAAAGCCACCCGGGTAAGAGAACATGAGTTTGCTGACCAGACAAGTTCAAGATCACAGCCTGTGAAGACAGGAGCTGTGGCTTGTTTCCAGGGAATAGTTGTGCAGCCCGCAAATTGGGACACTTCCCTGCCCCAGTGGAACCTAAGGTTTGGTCAAAGCTTAAATACGAACCAAAGTTTAAATTTAAACAAGTTATGGGGCTCAAAAACAGAGAAACAGCAACCTGCAGGCTGCTGCTGATCCATTCACAGAAAATCGCCTAGGGGGCTCCAGGGAGGAGCAGCCCTTTGAAAAGACTCCCCATGCATGCGCAGTCACTGGTCTGGAGACAGGAATTCCCCAGTCTTTTAAACAAGAGGTCTGCGCCGGCACAGTCGCGCGCCTGAGGGGAGAGGTTTCTCAAGACCAGGTGCGCGCAGGCGCAGCCGTGCGCCTGAGAGGAGAGGTTTCTCAACACCGGGTTCACGCAGGCGCAATCACGGGCTCAGAACCCCGCGCGGCTCTTGCTCACTGTGAGGCCAAGCGCGCAGGCGCAGTCGGCTGTTTAAAGGTTCTCGCTTCCCAATACATACGCGCCGGTGCAGTAGCCTGCTTGGAAGACACAGCGGTTCTGCCTTCCCTTTTCAGCGAGATTGTTCATGCAGGCGCAGTTGCTTGCGGGACCCCAACGGCTCCTCATCGGTTTTCCCGCACAGGCAAAATTGCCTGTTTGAAGCCAGAGGCTTCACAGCCTCTGCCGCGGGACTCCGAGGAGGAGGTTCATGCAAGCGCAGTAGCCGGCGGCACCACAGCGGCTCTTTTCCAGTTTTCCTGCACAGGCGCAATCGCCTGTTTGAAGCCAGAGTCTTCAAAGCCTCTGCCGCGGGACTCCGAGGAGGAGGTTTGCGCAGGCGCAGTTGCCAGCAGAACCACCACGGCTCTTTTTCAGTGTTCTCGCGCAGGCGCAGTCGCCTGTTTAAAGTGACCAGCTTCCCAGCCCGCTTCTAGAGTGTTTCCCCCCATGATGTGGGACCCTAGGGAGGCAGGGAGAGCAATTCATCTTGCAGGGGAGCTGGTAACAGGTTTTGGACATGGGGAGGAAAATTTTCAGCCACCAGCAGTGGGTGGTGAGGGAATACCTGCCCACAGTACAGGAGTGGGCAGGGAAAAGGAGACAAACCCGGAGTACCGGCAGGCTGCCAGGTATCTTATACAGTGTTTGCACCAGGGGGAGCAGGTTCCCAGCCAGCTAGGGCTGTGACCCAGGCTCCGGGTCCGCCAGCCAAAATTTTCCCCACAGAGACGCCCCTCAGAAAGTCTCAGCAGATCTGTAAGCCCAAGAAAAGATGTTCACCAGAGTACCTGCCACAGAGAGCAAACTCCTGAACTGGGGAGAAACCAAAGAACAGAGGTCCCCAACCAGCAGCCATAAGCTGCGAGGGACCTGAGGCGGGAGGCAGTCCAGCTTCGCTGCAGCCAGCAGTAATCTGCAACAGTGCCAGAGATTAGCCTGGCCATCCGGAGACGGGCGGCATTTGTATTATTGCTATGTGTCTATATAGCTTGCTTTAAGGTGTAAATTGTAAGTTTAGAATTAACTGTTGTAGTTTAAGTTAAAGTTTAAGTTTACAAGTGTGCCAAATGTTTGTATTTTGGTCCGAGGTCGAGGGACCCAACCATGCCTCCACCTAAGGCAGCAGGTCAGTGAGACCTGGCTGCATGTCCTTTTAAGTTCTTTTGCAGGAGAGTGGAAGAAGAAGCAGCCCTGTTCGCCCAGCCTGAGCTGGGCATCGAAGGAAGATATGGATACAGAATGTTGGGGATCACCTCGCCACTGGACAATTCCAGAGAGAGACCCCGCAGCGACCTTCGGGAGAAATCGGACAGGGTCCAGAGGAACTTGCCTACTCCACCTACACGGAAGAGATGGCCCCAGCTGGGTGGGGCATGGCCCCCAACCCAGCACTATCCTGACCAAAGTTCACTTGTGGGAGACCTCGCTGTTGAGGAGTCATGGTGGGGAAGCGCGGGCGTCTTGTCAGATAGGGACACGTTCCCCGGAAGTGGGTGGTGATGGCCCAGGAAAGATTCTAAAGGGGAGGGGGAGACCCATGAGTCAAGTGGGTGCATTCGGGGAAGGGAGGAACTCATCCGGGGGCCCACGGGCAAAGTTAGAGTGTAAGTGTGACTGGGGAGGATGAGTGGGTGGCCGGATCTGGTATCCAAGTTTGAGTGTGGGGCCAATGAGAGCCGCCACACAGGCACCCATCATTTTCTGCAGCCAGTCGAGGGAAGACAGGAGGGGGAGGGACTGGGAGTCGCGATTCCATACTCCCCGGTCTCGGTCTGTGCCAAGGTAATTTTAAACATGAGGGGTACCCCACCTCCACTAAGGGACAAGGTAACGGCTTGGGTCTGGCGAAGCAGGCTGGTCTGTAAATCCATTCTGCATGCTTTAAAAGTCCAAGACCATTCAAGGGGGGTGGAAGGAACATTTACTGCCCGAGTGGGAGGAGCATTACCCACTCGAATTTCACAGCCCATCATTGGCACGTGATGGTCGCGGTTTGTTTAAGCATGTTGTTCAAGTTTTTTTGTATTTTGTGTTACAGCCCCAAGTTGAGAAGAGGCATAGGATCCTCTCCGTGCTTGGGATCATTTTGTGACAACTCCAAGTTGAGCAGAGGCGTAGGACCCTCTCCATGCTTGGGATCATTGTGATTACATTGTATGACTAAGATTGCAACATTTTGTAATAAGTTGTAATGTAACCAGTGATGCAGGGGTATGAGATGCCTTATTGTAAATTGATGCATCTGTAAGATGCCTACCGTTCCATGGATTTTTCTCGAATTTGAGGGGAATAGATGGGACGGGGATCAGTGGTAGGTAGCTGTTAGGTAAATGCAGGGGATGGTTGTTTGTCAGGGTGGTCAGAAATTTTGCTCACTTCCTTGGAAGTATTAAAAGGTGGGAATGTAGGGGTTCGCAAAATTCCCCTATTTTCCCTGAAGATCGGGAAATATTGGTCCACATCGTGGATGAAGAATTATGTGTTTTGAATTGCCTCTGGGTAGGACAGTGTTTTTAAAACACACCCAGAATCGTGAAAGGCTGTGTTGGGCAGAGCAGCACTTGGGCAACATTAGGATCTAAGACAGTACAGTTAATTAAAAATGGTACCTCTGAGTTTCGAGCTGTGTATATTTCAAAGAGGTTTGAAAATGGCCATCAGAAAGCATGGCCAAAAGACGAAAGAAAGCAGCTCGCAGCTCGTGGAGTATGTCTGTGAAAAAGTGGAAGGATCAAATACAGTGATAGTCAGACCTGCCAATCAAAGGGTGTTCCCTTCTCAGAAGCAAACGATGTTTGTTTATTGACTTAAGGGATTAACCCACTTGAACTAAACTGCAGAACAATCGGCTCTGTTTACACAGCAATCTAGCCCCATTTCAACACCACTTACACACAATGGATACATCTAAACCCCAGAAAAAGGACTTTGATAGGGGACAGATCAGTATGGATGGGTTTGAATTACCCATCACTCAGAACAATAGGGCAGTTGGATTACCTTTTGTTTTAGCCCAGGTGAACTCTGGATGTGGGCGGGTACACTTCGGCCCCAGAGTGCAGACACATTAAACCACTCCAACCCATTTGGGTCAGCCAATCACGGTCTTTCGCTTGTGTATTCGGACTTTTGGGTGCGAATTTTGCAAACAGGCTTTTTCAGCGCCAAACAGGAGTTGGCAGGATATAAAAGATAGCTCCTGAGAAGCTATCTCTCTCTTACTTCGCTGGACCCCAGGTGAGCAGGTTTTCTGACTCCTCAGCAAGGAGCTGTACAAAATGCTGGTAAGGCCACAGCTGGAATACTGTGTGCAGTTCTGGTTGCCTCACTATAGGAAGGATGTGATTGCTTTGGAGAGGGTGCAGAGAAGATTCACCAGGATGTTACCTGGGATGGAGCGCCTCAGCTATGAAGAAAGACTAAACAGGCTGGGGTTGTTTTCCTTGGAGCAAAGAAGGCTGAGGGGGGACCTGATTGAGGTGTACAAAATGATGAGGGGCATAGATAGGGTAGATAAAGAGGAACTTTTCCCCTTAGTAGGGGGGACAATAACAAGGGGGCATAGATTCAAGGTAAGGGGCAGGAGGTTTAGAGGGGATTTGAGGAGGAACTTTTTCACCCAGAGGGTGGTTGGAGTCTGGAACTCAATGCCTGAAAGGGTGGTAGAGGCAGGAACCCTCACAACATTCAAGAAGCATTTGGATGAGCACTTGAAATGCCATTGCATACAAGGCTATGGACCAAATGCTGGAAAATGGGATTAGATTGGACAGGGCTTGATGGATGGCGCAGACACGATGGGCTGAAGGGCCTCTTTCTGTGCTGTAAAACTCTATGACTCTATGGCAACCTAGTAAGGAGTTAGGGGGTGGTAATTAAGGGGAAATTGTTAAAGATTGTTTAATCAACATTGTAGCCATTAATCCGTCGTTTTTGCCACCTGCCAGCCCCCATTTAAGCAATTTTACTGTAATTACTGTGTTCGTGTGGTATAGTTTAAAATGTGATTATAGTTTCTTTAGTTTAAATAAAGTTGACTTTCTCACATCAAAACCACTTGTTTGGTTTTAATATATCATTAATTATAAGTCCTTCAGTCAGAACTGGACGGTGGGGTAGCGATTCGAAACCGCTGTTTAAATTGGTTTACAGTGTAGCAGCAAAAGGCTGCCTGACCAGGTGAATTACCGTAAACCAGGTAAAAGGTTGGAATTGTTCAAAGTGCAGGCAAAGGCTGCTGACCAGGTAAATTACCGTAAACCACAGAAAAGATGCCTCCCTACACTTTCTGCAGATGTGCAGGGCCCTGGTGAGACCACACCTCGAGTATTGTGTGCAGTTTTGGTCGCATTATGTGAGGAAGGATGTTCTTGCCATGGAGGGAGTGCAGTGAAGAAGCACCAGACTGATACCTGGGATGGCAGCAATGACGTATGAGGAGAGATTGGGTCGATTGGGATTATACTCGCTGGAGTTTAGAAGAATGAGAGGGGATCTCATTGAAACATATAAAATTCTAACAGGACTAGACAGACTAGATGCAGGAAGGATGTTGCCGATGGCCGCGGAGTCCAGAACCAGGGGTCACAGTCTAAGGATAAGGGGTAAGCCATTTACGACTGAGATGAGGAGGAGTTTATTCACCCAGAGAGTGGTGAACCTGTGGAATTCTCTACCACAGAAGGCAGTGGAGGCCAATTCATTAAATATATTCAAGAAGGAGTTAGATATATTTCTTAAGGCTCAAGGGATCAAGGGATCAAGGGATATGGGGAGAAGGCAGGGACAGGGCACTGAGTTTGGATGATCAACCATGATCTCATTGAATGGTGGAGCGGGCTCGAGGGGCCGAATTGCCTCCTCCTGCTCCCAGCTTCTATGTTTCTATGTTTCTATGTAAACTGAGTAAGGAGATAACTGTATATGCAGGAAAGAGTGTCAGTTAGAAGGTGTTCCATGATTGTGTTTTCAACTGAGGACCTGCCATGAACTTATTGAATTGTGGAGCAGGCTCGAATGTCCGAATGGCCTATTCCTGCTCCTATTTCTAATGTTCTTAATTGGCCAGTCAGTCTATGTCCTCCTGAAGTAAAAACAGGAATTGCTGGAAATGCTCAGCAGGTCAGGCAGCATCTGTGGAGAGAGAGAAATAGAGTTAACGTTTCAGGTCGATGACCCTTCGTCAGAACTGGAAAAAGCTGGAGATGGAACAGGTTTTTAAGCAAGTGCAGGGGCAGGGAAATGTGGGAGGGGAGGAATGAACAAAATGGAAGGTCTGTGATAGGGTGGAAGGCAGGAGAGATTAAGAGACATTAAGGGAGGTTAAGAGATGGTTCAAGGCAAAAGCAGATGGTCATGGGACAAATTGAAAAACAAACGATGGCTTTAGGTGTAGTGTAAATGGCACTGGCAGAATGAAAGACAGCTGCCATGTTGGAGAGAGAAAAAATATATAAAAGGAAAGGAAACAAAAGGATTGGGGCAGAGGTTATATTCTTAAATTGTTGAACTCTATGTTGAGTCCAGAAGGCTGTAAAGTGCTTAATCGGAAGATGAGGCGCTGTTCCTCGAGCTTACGTTGAGCTTCTGTCCAGTCCTGTCAGAATAAAGTTCTGACAGGACTGGACAGACTAGATGCAGGAAGGATGTTCCCGATGGTCGGGGAGTCCAGAACCAGGGGTCACAGTCTAAGGATAAGGGGTAAGCCATTTAGGACAGAAATGAGGAGGAATTTCTTCACCCAGAGAGTGGTAATCCTGTGGAATTCTCTTCCACAGAAGGCAGTAGAGGCCAATTCATTAAATATATTCAAGAAGGAGTTGGATATATTTCTTAAGGCTAAAGGGTTCAAGGGATATGGGAAGAATGCAGGGACAGGGTACTGAATTTGGATGATCAGCCATTTTTGCATTGAATGGCGGAGCAGGCTCGAGGGGCCGAATGGCCGACTCCTGCTCCTATATTCAATGTTTCTATGTTTCATTGGAACAGTGTAAGAGGCCGAGGATGGTGAGGCCTGAGTGGGAATGGGGCGGTGAATTGAAATGACAGGCGACCGGAAGCTCGGGGTCACCCTTACGGACTGAACGGAGGTGTTCCTCAAATCGGTCACCCAATCTGCGTTTGGTCTCCCTAATGTAGAGGTGATGAATCGTGAGCAGCGAATACAGTATACTAAATCACAAGAAGTACAAGTAAATCGCTGTTTCACCTGGAAGGGGTGTTTGGGGCCCTGGACAGTGGGAAGGGAGGAGTTATAAGGGCAGGTGTTGCATCTCCTGCGCTTGCACGGGAAGGTGCCGGGCGAAGGGGAAAGGGTGTGTCCTCCTGAAATCTGTTACTGTCCTCCTCATTGTGGACTACATTTTAGAGTTTTGTATCATTTGCAAACTATAAAATGATGTTGTGTATACCCAACTCCAGGTCATTAATATATATCAAAAAGGGCAGAACTCTACTGGCGTTCCCTGGAGTACGACATTGTATACCTCCATCCATCAAGATAAAAAACCGATCACCGCTACTCTCTACATTCCGTCCCTTCCCCAATTTTGAATCCATGCTGTCCTGTCCCTTTAACCCCATGGGCTACACTTTTACAAACAATCTATTAGAAGCCACCTTTTGAAACGTCTTTTTAAAGTCCATATACACAACATCAACCACACTGCCCTCAAGATGGTTCTATTTTCCTAACAAAGTGCATCACCCTGCTTTTATCTATATTAAAGTTCATTTGCCACTGATCAGCGCAGACTGCAAGTTTTGTAATGTCTATTATGAGATGAGCTTTAGAGAAATGTTCCTTCAATATTTGAAGCAAAGCATCAGCCTTATTGTGTACATACAATAACAATGAATAAAGGCAGCCATCTATAGCTGTGTGCGTTTTGGGAATTTTATCAGACAACCTGAAGATTTATTGCTCAGTAAACTCCTTGCTTATCTCTTTTAACTAGTGCTTTTCGAAGAACCGAGAGAAGTTATTACTTATATAAACAAACAGAACCACTGTCCTGTTTGCTCCAGCCTCTCTATGTAATTTTCAGTGTATATTTATGCATCTCACATCCTCAAATCCACCACACCCCATCTAACATCCTCAGCTCCACCACACAACACCTAATATAAGAACATAAGAAATAGGAGCAGGAGTCCATTTGGCCCCTCGAGCCTGCTCCGCCATTCAGTAAGATCATGGCTGATCTTCTACTTCATTCCTGAACTATCCTCATATCCCTTGATTCCCTTAATATTCAAAAATCCATCGATCTCTGTCTTGAATATACTCAACGACTGAGCCTCCACAGCCCTCTGGGGTAGAGAATTCCAAAGATTCACCACCCTCTGAGTGAAGAAGTTCCTCCTCATCTCAGTCCTAAATGGCTGACCCCTTATTCTGAGACTGTGACCCCTGGTTCTAGACTCCCCAGCCAGGGGAATCATCCTCCCTGCATCTACCCTGTCAAGCCCTGTAAGAATTTTGTGTGTTTCAATGAGATCACCTCTCATTCTTCTAAACTCTAGAGAATATAGGCCTAGTCTACTCAATCTCTCCTCATAGGACAATCCCCCCATCCCAGGAACCAGTCTGGTGAACCTTTGTTGCACTCTCTCTATGACAAGTATATCCTTCCTTAGGTAAGGAGACCAAAACTGTACACAATACTCCAGGTGTGGTCTCACCAGGGCCCTTTATAATTGCAGTAAGACCTCTTTAATCTTGTATCAAATCCTCTTGCAATAAAGGGCAACATATTATTTGCTTTCCTAATTGCTCGCTATTACCTGCATGTTAAATTTCAGCGATTCGTGTACAAGGACACCCAGATCCCGCTGAACACCAACATTTCCCAATCTCTCAACATTTAAAAAAATACTCTGCTTTTCTATTTTTCCTATATAAGTGGATAACTTCACATTTCACCACATTATATTCCATTGCCATGTTATTACCCATTCACTTAGTCTGCTTATATCCCCTTGAAGCCTCCTTGCAACCTGTTCAAAACTTACATCCCCACCCAGCTCGGTATCACCAGCAAACTTGGATATATTACATTTGGTCCCCTCATCCGAATCATTGATGTAGATTGTGAATAGCTGAGGTCCAAGCACAGATCCTTGCTCATCCCCGCCTAACATGAGAAGCTCCTCCGAAAATCCGCACCTAATATCCGCATCACTGCCCCAACCATTCTAATTTACTCAGGTCATCCTCAACTCCACCAAGTATCCTCAGCGCTTCCACGCCCCACGTAACATCCTCTGCTCTTTACCACTCCACCTAATATCCTAATTTCCCCCCCACCGCCAACGAACATCACCTCTCCACCCCACCTTACATTCTCAGCGACTCAACAGTCCCCCAGCCGCCAAACTTCCTCAGCAACTCCCCACCCTACCTCACGTAACCGCCTCTGATTTTCCATATCCCACCAGCTCCTCCGCACACACACAGCAAACATCCTCAGCTCCTCCCCACCCTGAACCTAACATCCTCAGCTCCTGCACAATCCATCTAATATTCTCAGCTATGCCAGACCTCCAGCTAACAGGTTGGGTGATTGGGCAGAAACATGGCAGATGCCATATAACGTGGATAAATGTGAGGTTATCCACTTTGGTGTCAAAAACAGGAAGGCAGATTATTATCTGAACGGCAATAGATTGGGAGAAGGGGAAGTGCAACGAGACCTGGGTGTCCTTGTGCACCAGTCGCTGAAGGTAAGTATATGAAGGTGCAGCAGGTGGTTAAGAAGGTAAATGGTATGTTGGCCTTCGTAGCATTAGGGTTCGAGTACAGGAACAAGGATTTCTTGCTGCAGTTGTACAGGGCCTTGTTGAGACCACATCTTGAGTACTGTGTGCAGTTTTGGTCGCCTTATCTGAAGAAGGAAGTTCTTGCCATGGCGGGAGTGCAGTGAAGATTCACCAGACATACCTGGCATGGCAGGAATGATGTATGAGGAGAGATTGGGTCAATTGGGCTTATACTCGCTGGAGTTTAGAAGAATGAGAGGGGATCTCATTGAAACTTATAAAATTCTAACAGGACTAGACAGACTTGATGCAGGAAGGATGTTCCCGATGGCCGGGGATTCCAGAACCAGGAATCACAGTCTAAGGATAAGGGGTAAGCCATTTAGGACAGAGATGAGGAGAAATTTCTTCACCCAGAGAGTGGTGAACCTGTGGAATTCTCTACCAAATCAAATCAAATCAAATCAACTTTTATTGTCATTGTTAGTGCACAAGTGCAGTACAACGAAATGTAGGCTTGCGGCTCCCGAGAGTGTACATTTAGATTAAGACATTTAAACATTCAACATTCATTTGGCTTGTAATACATTAACATAAACATAACCATAATAATGTGCATTGGCAGATGTGCAGGCTTTAGAGTTTATTTGTGGAGTTCAGTAGGATGACAGCCCTGGGAAAGAAGCTGTTTCTAAATCTGGTCGTACGGGTGCGAATGCATCTGTAGCGTCTCCCAGATGGCAGGAGGGCGAACAGACTGTGGCTGGGATGGGTAGTTTCTTTGATGATGGACCTTGACCTCTGTAAACAGCGTTTCTGGTATATGTGCTCTATGGTCGGTAGCCGGGTGCCGGTAATGCGTTGGGCAGTTTTGACTACCCGCTGCAGGGCTTTCCGGTCATAATAGCTACAGCTGCCATACCATACTGTGATACAGTTCGTCAGGATGCTCACTATTGTGCAGCGGTAAAAGTTAGAGAGGATCAGGGGTGACAGGTTACATCCCTTCAGCCTCCTTAGGAAATATAGGCGCTGCTGGGACTTCTTCACCAGAGTGGAGGTATTGAGAGACCAGGAGAGGTTTTCCATGATGTGGACTCCGAGGAACTTAAAACTGTCCACCCTTTCCACCACAGCCCCATTGATGTGGACGGGGGTGTGACTTCCGCCTTTAGACTTCCTGAAGCCCACAATGATTTCTTTGGTTTTCTTGATGTTAAGGGCTAGGTTGTGGCCTCCAAAGAAGGCAGTGGAGGCCAATTCATTAAATATATTCAAGAAGGAGTTGGATATATTTCTTAAGGCTAAAGGGATCAAGGGATATGGGGAGAAGGCAGGAACAGGGTACTGAGTTTGGATGATCAGCCATGATCTCATTGAATGGCGGAGCAGGCTCGAGGGGCCGAATGGCCTACTCCTGCTCCTATCTTCTATGTTTCTATGTTTCTATGTAACATCCTCAACATCTCTCCACTTATCTCTGCATAAACTCTGCAGCTGTCAATCACATACTCTCTGCCGGGGACTGTCAGGGAACTGCCTGTACGTATTTCTGCCTACAGTCTGTCAATCCAGTGGGTGCGATGTGCTATCACAGATTATCAACCAGAGAGAACAACAACAACTTGCTGCAAATTTTTTTGCAATTCCGAACAGAGTTTACGAATTGTGTGCAGAGAGATAGAAACATAGAAACATAGAAGATAGGAGCAGGAGTAGGCCATTCGGCCCCTCGAGTCTCCTCCACCATTTAATGAGATCATGGCTGATCATCCAAACTCAGTACCCTGTCCCTGCTTTCTCCCCATATCCTTTGATCTCTTTAGCCTTAAGAAGAATATCCAACTCCTTCTTGAATATATTTAATAAGTTGGCCTCAACTGTCTTCTGTGGTTGAGAATTCCACAGGTTCACCACTCTCTGGGTGAAGAAATTCCTCCTCATCTCTGTCCTAAATGGTTTACCCCTTATCTTTAGACTGTGACCCCTGGTTCTGGACTCCCCAACCATCGGGAACATCCTTCCTGCATCTAGTCTGTTCAGTTCCTGTCAGAATTTTATAAGTTTCATGAGATCCCCTCTCATTCTTTTAAACTCCAGCGAGTATAAGCCCAATCGACCCAATCTCTCCTCGTACGTCATTCCTGCCATCCCAGGTATCAGTCTGGTGAATCTTTGCTGCATGGCAAGAACATCCTTCCTCAGATAAGGCGACCAAAACTGCATACAATACTCAAGGTGTGGTCTCACCAAGGCCCTGCACATTTGCAGCAAGACATCTTTGTTCCTGTACTCGAATCCTCTCGCTACAAAGGCCAACATACCATTTGCCTTCTTAACCACCTGCTGCACCTGCATGCTTACCTTCAACGACTGGTGCACAAGGACACCCAGGTCTCGTTGCACTTCCCCTTCTCCCAATCTATTGCCGTTCAGATAATAATCTGCCTTCCTGTTTTTGTCACCAAAGTGGATAACTTTGCATTTATCCACATTATACTGCATCTGCCATGCATCTGCCCAATCACCCAACCTGTCCAAATCATACTGGATACGTGCAAGTAGTTCTCTAACAGTTCCCAGGAGGAGAGTTTACTATAAAGTATTACCAAATGTCATTCACATGGAAATGACTTATGAAGTAATACTGGGCGGCCTACTGGTGGAGCTGTCCAGGGGCAGTATAAATACTCGGGCATGGGCCCAGCTTGTGCAGGACATTCTTTAACAGGAACTAGTGAAGGACACAACTAGATCTCCATGTTGAAAAACAGTTGATTAAAGCCTTGTTTAATACTCAGACCAAGGGCCTCGTAGTTTTCTGACATCACCAAGAATTTACAGTACTGAAATTATCCTTTCAGCCCAACAGGTGTATGCCGGTGTTTATGCTCCACTCGACCCTCCTCCCAACTTTCTTCGTAAACACCTTCAACATATCCTGCTATTCATTCATCGACCATGTGCTTATCTAAATTCCCCTTGAATGTGTCTATGCTGTTTGCTTCAATTATACCTTGTGACAGCGCCATCCACCACAGGGCGGCCATGTTTGTGTCAGCTGCAGGCGGCCATGTTTGTGTCACCCACAGACGGCCATGTTTGTGTCACCCACAGATGGCCATGTTTGTGTCACCCACAGACGGCCATGTTTGTGTCACCTACAGACATGTTTGTGTCACCTAAAGACGGCCATGTTTGTGTTTTGTGCGGTCGGCCATATTTGTGTGTCTCGAGGCCAAAACATATCATCAGTTTCTTTTAATATAGCTTTCCATGTAATGTATTTAATGCAAATGGTATATTGAAGGGCTTTAATAAAAATATGAATAAAAATACTGTTTTCAGGCTCTGTTTTGTGATTTCCCCTGCAGGCCTTCCATTTTAAATTTGAGAACAAAAATAAGAAATTTCCCACCCCAAAGAAAGTCATTGCTCTGTACGGGGTGATGTACAAAGACTACTGAGCACCTGGTTTGAGTATAAAACAAGGCTTTAATCAACTGTTTCAAAACCATGAGATTTCTGGTAACATCACTAGTTCCTGGTTACAGAAACATCCTGAGCAAGCTGGGTCCATGCCCGAGTATTTATACTCCTAGGATGGTGCCACCAGCTGGCCGCCCAGTGTTACCTCATGAGTCATGATAAGATTCATGACACGGGGATGGAACCCTCGACATTGGCCTTGTTACAAAATGAGCTGATAACTCCCTGGAACTGTCAGAGAAATCCTTGCATATTCTCTCAGCAAACAGTCTGCAGCTGTCAGTCACATGCTTTACCTTCCCGGGAACTGAGAATAAACTGTCTGCACCGATCACCAATCACTCTGCACAGAGTCTGCAGCTGTTCAGAAACAGTGGGCTAGATTTTCAGTATAGACAGTTTTGGGGCGCTAACCTTAGCGCCCGCCCGAAGTTAGCGCCCGCCCCAAAGTAGCGCCCCGTTGCCAGAAATTCAGTGGCTTCGCCCTAAGAGAGTGGTGGAGCGCTAAAAGAGGCGTTGCACTCCTACCTTTAGGCGCTAAGCCGGCGGTCCAGAGGGATAGCGCCCAGGCGGGGCGCAGCACGGGTGCGGTCATTTTTGCACTGACAGCAGACCCCGTGGTGCCGACCAGCTCTTAAAGGGGGAAGGGACGAATTGGTCTGCTGCCACGCCCTGCACACTGCAGCCTTGCAAAGAGGCCTCAACACTACTGCTCAGCCCCAGGGAGTCATGGCAACGCCAGAGAAGGCCCGTCAGCGTGCCCTGCGCTTCTCAGAGGGTGATCTGGACATAATGGTCACAGCTCTGGAGGTGAGGCGCAAGATCTTGTTTCCAGAGAGTGGGAGGAATCCAACCCACCACGACTACACCAAAGCCTGGAAGCAGATCGCCCAGAGGGTGACGTTCACCGGCGAGGCCCCCAGGACCCACAAACAATGCCGTAAGAAATACAACGATCTGACCAGGATTGTGAGGGTGAGTAGCCTTTCCAGTCTCCTCCTCATTCTTGCATGTACACCTGACATGATGGGCAAAGGGACCTGAAAGTCCTATTGGCCAGCCCTCAGCCAGCAGCATTGGGACAGTCATGAGCATCAAATGGCCATTCGGCACTCTACACTTTGGCCAAGCTATTCCACCATGGGAGGCAGTGGACAGTACATCAGGGCTTCACTCTGTCCAAGCTATTCCACCATGGGAAGCAGTGCACACTACATCAGGGCTTCACTCTGTCCAAGCTATTCCACCATGGGAGGCAGTGCACAGTACATCAGGGCTTCACTCTGTCCAAGCTATTCCACCATGGGAGGCAGTGCACACTACATCAGGGCTTCACTCTGTCCAAGCTATTCCACCATGGGAGGCAGTGCACACTACATCAGGGCTTCACTCTGTCCAAGCTATTCCACCATGGGAGGCAGTGCACAGTACATCAGGGCTTCACTCTGTCCAAGCTATTCCACCATGGGAGGCAGTGCACACTACATCAGGGCTTCACTGCGCACTTACAGCCCGTCCTTTCTCTTGCAGGCTAAAGTAGCGTTTAATCGCCAGGCCCGTGCCAGGGGTGGCCGCGCCAAGCTGCAGAAGCTCACTCGGCTGGAGGAGCGCGTGTGTGTGCTCATGGGAGCCCGTGTGATTGTCCCCACAGCGTGCGGTGTATCCGACCCTCCACTGCCCGGCAATGGTAAGGACCTCGCCTTTTGGCCCTCTCGCGTTGCACTGGCCCATCCGAGCTACCTCCTTTGCCACTGTCCCACCAATGCGCTGAATCCCACCAGTCCTAACTCCCTCGCTGACGCCGTCTCCTCACTCTGAAGCTACTCTTGTGCATTCCTGCTTTCAGCTGGTGACGACCAGGACCCTGAGGCTGCCAGTGACAGCACCTCCGACCAGGAGGAGGAGGAGGAGCAAGCCGGACCTTCGGGGGAACAGTCACGTCCCGCAGGAGAGGAGGAAATGCTTGACACCTCCTCACTGGACGAGTGCCTGGAGGAACTGTCGCAGGGCAATGCAGCTTCTGGGACCAGTGGCGTCCAGCCACCCAGCAGCCGTGCGCGTGGCCCGCGGCCTTCCCCCCAAAGGGGGGAAGGATCAGAGGGGAGTGCTGCTGCTCGGCACACTCGCCGTCACCAACGCGGCAAGGGTCCCCTAGTTCGGCCCCCGCTGGATAAGATGGCCGACGACTCGGACCGGCGCCACACGGAGCTCATGAGCGTGGTGGGGCGCATGCCTGAGGCCATCGAGTCGCTGGCGACCAGTGTGCGCGAGTTCGGGGCAGCAACTGCCGCGACTGGCCGCATGCTGACTGATGCCGTCAAGACCCTGGCGGATGTGATGCGCGCGCACACCAGGACCACAGGGCCACTCACTGCTGCCACACGCGCTGTCTCAGGCAGGCATCGCCAGGGCAGGCGCCGCGCTGGACCATCCCAGCAAGCCGCCCGTCGGCTGATTGCTGCGGATCCTGCAGTGCGGGCCCGGCCGAGTGCCACCGTGCCACAGCACCAGCCAGCGCATCCCAGACGCCAGCTGGCCCACATTGCGCCATCCGTCGCCGCCATTCCCCCTCTGGGGCGTCAACGGCAAGCGGCTGCAGCTGATGGTGGCCAGGCTCAGGTGCGCCACTCAGCAGACGGCCCCTCGAGGCCCAAACGCCGTGTAGGCCGCCCCCCAGCGGCATCTGGCGGAAGGGCATCTGAGCCTCAGGCGCCTTCCCCCAGCCTCGCAGCAGCCACTGGGCAGAGCTTGCGAAGGAGCAGCAGGCAGGGCAGGGGAGGCAAAATGCTGGCCAAGGTCTCGCCCTCGCGGGCCACTCAGTAGAGGGTGTGGCCAGCTTTCCTTTAATATGGCGGTGGCCATCTTTATTTTGCCCATGGTTGTGCTTTTGGAGGGCTTTTTTTTTGCGTTAGGCCGACGTTGAGGCCCGGTTTCAATAAAGGTGGAGTGGCTCCTCCCCAGTTTGTGCGAGTGAGTCGTTTGTTGGGCTTTTTGTGGGGCCCGTTTATTGTTTTTGGGGATTCATGTGGGAAGGGCTTTTCATTTTTGTGCAATAAAAAATTATCTTTATTCATGCAGTCTCCATGGTTGTTCTTCTTAGTGTTTGTTGGCTTCGCCGGCTGAGGGGTTGCGGAGCGGCTGCATTCATCTTCCCTCATGGCCCCTGGCCATTCCCTGACAGGGGGCTTAGAAGTACCGTGTAATAAGGTGGCGTCGTGCGGCCCTTGGCCCTGGTCGCTCCCTCCTGGGAACGTACTCCTGCTCCTCCTCCTCCTCCTCATGCTCCTCCTGCTCCTCCTCCTGAGGTGCTGGTCCAACGTCAGGTGGCAGTGCCTGAGTCCTGCGGATAGCCAGGTTGTGTAGCATGCAGCAAACCACCACAAATTGGGAGACCCGGTCCGGCGAATACTGGAGAGCTCCTCCGGAGCGATCAAGGCAGCGGAACCGCTGCTTGAGGACCCCAATAGTTAGCTCGATGATGTTGCGGGTGGTTTGATGGCTCTCGTTGTAGGCCTCTTCAGCAGCGGTCCTGGGCGCGCGAAGCAGGGTCATGAGCCAGGTGCACAAAGGATAGCCTTTGTCCCCAATGAGCCATCCTCTTGGGGAAGGCTGTGCCTGGAACATGTCATGCACAGTACTCTGCCGCAGGATAAAGGCATCGTGGCTGCTGCCTGGGAAGCTGGCATTGACTGCCATGATGCGCTGCTTGTGGTCACAGACCAGCTGCACATTCAGAGAATGGTAGCCCTTCCTGTTGCGATACTGCTCGCCATGCTCCAGAGGGGCCCGCAAAGCCACATGCGTACAGTCAATGGCGCCCTGCACCAAGGGGAATTCCCCGAGTCTGGCAAATCCCAATGCGCGCTGATGCTGGCTCTCGAGGGCCATGGGGAAGGAGATGAATTGGCTTCTCCTTCTGAACAGTGCTTCGGTCACGTGGCGGATGCAGCGATGCGCGCCATACTGGTAGATGTTTGCTATGTCCCCAGCAGCGTATTGGAAGGAGCCGGTGGCATAGAAGTTCAATGCCACCGTCACCTTCACTTCCACCGACAGAGACGTCCTGCACCTGAGCTTTGGCCGCAGATCTCGGTGAAGCAGGTGGCAGATCTCTGCAATCACCTCCTTTCGGAATTGGAGCCTTCTAACACATCGCGCGGCACTCATGTTTAGGTAGGAGCGCTGCTGGCGGTATAGCCTGACTGGGTAAGGCCTACATGGCCGACGCCTGTAGCCCCCTCTGCCTCTAGCCAGGGCTGCCCCTCTCACAATGCGTCTGCGAGCCCTACGGATATGGCGCTGCAGCTGCGCGTTGGCACCCCATGCAGCCCCCATCAAATCCTGGCAAACAGTCTAATTTCCAAATGGCCACTTGCAGCGCTATTGCCTGAGTCCAAAAATACCTGCCTCTTGCTGCTTGAAACCAGTTAGCTATCCTCCTTGTTGTGTCTCCAGAAATGCGTTGCACAAGACTGTTTTCTGAAAAAAGGATGGCCTTTATACTGGAGAGGACGTTCCCTTTAATTAGCGCCCCCCGGGGCCCGCGCTGGTTGTGTTGCGTTCCTTTTTCCAAACGCTCCGGCTGCCCACCGCACAATGGGGCGGTCCGACTGAAGTTTGCAATCGGGGCGGCCAAAGGGCGTTGCACGAGGATGTGACGTCATTTTCTGCGCGCGCATCCGGGCGGGCGCTAAACTTTGCGCCAGCGCTAACGGGCAACTTAATTTGGGGCGGAGCGCAAACTGCGCTGCGCCCGGGCGCTACACGCATAGCGCCCGGAAATCACTTCTCTTAAGGCGCTAACTGCTGGCGCAAGCTACTGAAAATCTAGCCCAGTGAAACATAGAAGATAGGAGCAGGAGTAGGCCATTCGGCCCCTCGAGCCTGCTCCGCCAATCAATGAGATCATAGCTGATCATCCAAATTCAGTACCCTATCCCTGCCTTCTCCCCATATCCCTTTAGCCTCAAGAAATATATCCATCTCCTTCTTGAATATGTTTAGTGAATTGGTATCAACTGCCTTCTGTGGTAGAGAATTCCACAGGTTCACCAATCTCTGGGTGAAGAAATTCCTCCTCAACTCTGTCCTAAATGGCTTACCCCTTATCCTTAGACTGTGACCCCTGGTTCTGGACTCGCCCGCCATTGGGAACATCCATCCTGCATCTAGTCTGTCTAGTCCAGTTAGAATTTTATAAGTTTCAATGAAATACCCTCTCATTCTTCTAAACTCTAGCGAATATAAGCCTAATCGACCCAATCTCTCCTCATACATCATTCCTGCCATCCCAGGTATCAGTCTGGTGAATCTTCGCTGCACTTTCTCCATGGCAAGAACATCCTTCCTCAGATAAGGCGATCAAAACTGCACACAATACTCAAGGTGTGGTCTCACCAAGGCCCTGTAAGACTGCAGCAAGACATCCTTGTTCCTGTACTCAAATCCTCTCGCTATGAAGGCCAACATACCATTTGCCTTCTTAACCGCCTGTTGCACCTACATGCTTACCTTCAGCGACTGGTGTAAAAAGACACCCAGGTCTCATTGCACTTCCCCTTCTCCCAATCTATTGCCATTCAGATAATAATCTGTCTTCCTGCTTTTGCCACCAAAGTGGATAACCTCGCATTTATCCACATTATACTGCATCTGCCATGCATCTGCCCAATCACCCAACCTGTCAAAATCATAATGGAGTTTCTCGGCATCCTCCTCACATCACACATGCCCACCCAACTTTGTGTCATCTGCAAACTTGGAGATATTACATCTAGTTCCCTCGTCTAGATCATTAATATATATTGTGAATAGCTGGGGTCCTAGGACCGATCCCTGCACTACCCCACTAGTCACTGCCTGCCACTCGGAAAAATACCCATTTATTCCAAATCTTTGCTTCCTGTCTGCCAACCAGTTATCAATCCAAGTCAGCACCTTGCCCCCAATCCCATGTGCCTTAACTTTGCACACTAATCTCTTATGTGGGACCTTATCGAAAGCCTTCTGAACGTCCAAATACACCACATCCACTGGTTCTCCCTTATCTATTCTACCAGTTACATCCTCAAAAAATTCCAGTAGATTAGTCAAGCACGATTTACCTTTTGTAAATCCATGTTGACTTTGTCCAATCCCGTCACTGTTTTCCAAGTGCTCTGCTATTACATCTTTTATAATGGACTCTAGCATTATCCCCACTACTGATGTCAGGCTTACTCATTTATTTAATTGCTAGTTGTGGGAGCTTGCTGTGCTCAAAATTCCAGGCTTCCTACTTTGCAACAGTTGATATGGTAGATTGAGAGAGACTCTTTCATCTGATGGGGGAGTCAAGAGCAAAAGGTGCACGACCTGAAAATTAGAGCTGGGCTGTTCAGGGCTGAGTTCAGAAAGCACATCTTCAGACAAAGAAACATAGAAACATAGAAGATAGGAGCAGGAGTAGGCCATTCGGCCCCTCGAGCCTGCTCTGCCATTCAATGCGATCATGGCTGATCATCCAAATTCAGTACCCTGTCCCTGCTTTCTCCCCATATCCCTTGATCCCTTTCGCCTTAAGAAATATATCCAACTCCTTCTTGAATATATTTAATGAATTGGCCTCAACTGCCTTCTGTGGTAGAGAATTCCACAGGTTCACCACTCTCTGGGTGAAGAAATTCCTCCTCATCTCTGTCCTAAATGGCTTACCCCTTATCCTTAAACTGTGACCCCTGGTTCTGGACTCCCCAGCCATCGGGAACATCCTTCCTGCATCTAGTCTGTCTAGTCCTGTTAGAATTTTATAAGTTTCAATGAGATCCCCTCTCATTCTTCTAAATTCCAGCGAGTATAAGCCCAATCGACTCAATCTCTCCTCATACGTCATTCCTGCCATCCCAGGTATCAGTCTGGTGAATCTTCGCTGCACTCCCTCCATGGCAAGAACATCCTTCCTCAGATAAGGCGACCAAAACTGCACACAATACTCAAGGTGTGGTCTCACCAAGGCCCTGTACAACTGCAGCAAGACATCCTTGTTCCTGTACTCAAACCCTCTCGCTACAAAGGCCAACGTACCATTTGCCTTCTTAACGAAGGCGCACAACCTGAAAATTAGAGCTGGGCTTTTCAGGGCTGATGTCAGAAAGCACATCTTCAGACAAAAGTGGTGGATATCTGAAATTCTCTTTCCAAAAAAGCTGTTGAGGCTAGATCAATTGAAAACCTCATAACTGAGATGGAGAGATCTTTGTTAGGTTAGGGTATTAGGGTTTATGGATCCAAGGCGAGTGCTTGAAGTTAAGATGGAGATCAGCCATGATCTAATTGAAGAATGTAACAGGCTGAAGGGGCTGAATGGCCTACTCCTATTCTAATGTTCTGACCAGCAAAAGCACGTGATTTGAGTGCTTTGGGACGTCCTGAGATTGTGAAAGGCGCTGAATAAATGCAAATTCTCTCTTTTTAAGCCCACTCTTCTTTGTGATGGACGTGGTTCCTCCATGCAGTTCGTGCTTAGCTCCGCTGCACACGAGAAGTCCATTGCTGACAGCCATGAGCATTGGTTACAAATCCATCGGCCAGCATTTAGGTCAATGTCCTTCTTCCGACTGCCACTGATACTTTTTTGTTACTCCTATTTGCTTCTGATGTTTAGTTCAGCGTCAGCCGATTTTGATCGCTGAGTGATACAATTGCACTTCAACTATATCCGATTGTGGGCATTCTCACTATTGTTTGACTTATACTCAACAGAAAGCAACCTTGAAATTCCGTAGCCCTGCCCAAGCTATCTATGACCAGCATGACAATGATAAGCCTTTTAGCACATTGGAGAGGACAAAGTATTCTGGCTGAAATTGCAACATTGCGGGCGGACAGTATGTTGGATTCCACACTGACATCACTTGAGACCAGAAATCAGCCGCACTTGGCACTTTATGTAGCAAGTTAGAGATCTCAACCGCACAACAATAACTTATATTTAGAACTAGCCCTGGAATTTGAGAGTCAGCCCCAACCCAAGCGCTTTGGCACAACTCGAATCGGAAACAGACGAGCGAGCGAGCGAGTGCTGGTGAGATTTCTTCCGCGGAGTTTGGGGACTGTGTGTTAACGCAGGCGCAAGGCAAAGGTGGAGAGGTTTTGGGAGGAAGTAGGAGGGAGGAACTGACTGTTCTGCTGAAAATTTCGGTGGAAGGAAGGCTTAAAACAGAGCGTGCGAAAGTCAGAGGGGCGTGGTGTTCTGCAATAGATGGAGGAGATGCAGAAATAAGGCTAAACGAGGGCGTGAGATGATATTAAGATGATTTGCATTTTTGTAAGAATGAATGGTTTCGGGTGAAGTGTTAATGGAGGTCATGAAAGACAATTGGCAAGCGGGTAAAGATACGTGCGAGTGTGCTCTTTTAGCAGGCAGTAAACCTTATTGGGGGGTGGAAAGAGAGAGAACAGAAAGTAGAGCAGGAGAACCGCACCAACAACTTGCATTTGTATAGCGCATTTAAGGCAGTAAAACGTCCCAAGGCGTGTTACCAAAACAACAATTGGCACCGAGCCACATAAGGATATACTTGGACAGGCGAGCTCATTCATAAGTAAAGAGATAGGTTTTGGAATAAACGGGTCTTTTTACAAGTGGCAGGCAGTGACTAGTGGGGTACAGCCGGGATCGGTGCTAGGACCCCAGCTATTCACAACATATATTAATGATCTAGACAAGGGAACTAGATGTAATATCTCCAAGTTTGCAGACGACACAAAGCTGGGTGGGTGTTTGTGCTGTGAGTAACTCCAGGATGATTTGGACTGGTTGGGCGATTGGGCAGATGTATGGCAGATGCAGTATAATGTGGATAAATGCGAGGTTATCCACTTTGGTGGCAAAAACAGGAAGGCAGATTATTATCTGAATGGCAATAGATTGGGAGAAGGGGAAGTGCAACGAGACCTGGGTGTCCTAGTGCACCAGTCGCTGAAGGTAAGCAGGCAGGTGCAGCAGGCGGTTAAGAAGACAAATGGTATGTTGGCCTTCGTAGCGAAAGGATTCGAGTACAGGAACAAGGATGTCTTGCTGCAGCTGTACAGGGCCTTGGTGAGACCACACCTTGAGTATTGTGTGCAGTTTTGGTCGCCTTATCTGAGGAAGGGTGTTCTTGCCATGGAGGCAGCGAAGATTCACCAGACTGATACCTGGGATGGCAGGAATGACGTATGAGGAGAGGTTGGGTTGATTAGGCTTTTACTCACTGGAGTTTATAAGAATGAGAGGGGATCTCATTGAAACTTATAAAATTCTAACAGGACTAGACAAATTAGATGCAGGAAGGATGTTCCCGATGGTCGGGGAGTCCAGAACCAGGGGTCACAGTCTAAGGATAAGGGGTAAGCCATTTAGGACAGAGATGAGGAGTAATTTCTTCTCCCAGAGTGTGGTGAACCTGTGGAATTCTCTACCACAGAAGGCAGTAGAGGCCAATTCATTAAATATATTCAAGAAGGAGTTAGATATATTTCTTAAGGCTAAAGGGATCAAGGGATATGGGGAGAAAGCAGGGACAGGGTACTGAATTTGGATGATCAGCCATGATCTCATTGAATGGTGGAACAGGCTCAAGGGGCCGAATGGCCTACTCCTGCTCCTATCTTCTATGTTTCTATGTTTCTATAATACCCTTCAAGTTGAGTTCTTACCCCACTGTATCGTTTCAAGACAGAGCTGATCACGCTGCGAATGTTGGACACTACAGAGCCTCTCCTGAGCGAGTCAGCCCTGGCTCAGTGGGTAGGCCCCTCATCCCTGTGTCAAATGGTTGGGGTTTCAAGTCCCACTCCAGGGACTTGCGCACTAAAAGTCAAGCCTGACTCATCCAGGGGAGTGCTGCACTGTCAGAGGTGCCGTCTTTCGGGCGAGAAGTTAAACCGAGGCCCCGTCTACCCTCTCAAGTGGACGTAAAAGATCCCCTGGCACTATTTTGATAGAAAAGCAGGGGAGTTCTCCCCAGTGTCCTGCCCAATATTTATCACACAATCAAAATCACTAAAACAGGTTATATCTGGTCAACATCACATTGCTGTTTGTGGGAGCTTGCTGTGTGCAAATTGGCTGCCGAGTTGCCCACATTGCAACACAGTTCAAACATAAAAGTACTTAATTAGCGCTTAAGCGATTTGGGACGTCCGGTGGTCTTGTCAGGCGCCATATAAGTATATAAGTCTTGCTTTAATCAGGGCAATGCTTGAGTCTTATATTGCTCCAATAATGTGTTACACACATAGAAACATAGAAACATAGAAGATAGGAGCAGGAGTAGGCCATTCGGCCCCTCGAGCCTGTTCCGCCATTCAATGCGATCATGGCTGACCATCCAAATTCAGTACCCTGTCCCTGCCTTCTCCCCATATCCCTTGATCCCTTTAGCCTTAAGAAATATATCCAACTCCTTTTTGAATATATTTAATGAATTGGCCTCTACTGCCTTCTGTGGTAGATACTTCCACAGGTTCACCACTCTCTGGGTGAAGAAATTCCTCCTCATTTCTGTCCTAAAAGGACTACCTCTTATCCTTAGACTGTGACCCCTGACTCTGGATTCCCCGACCATCGGGAACATCCTCCCTGCATCTAGTCTGTCCAGTCTTGTCAGAGTTTTATAAGTTTCAATGAGATCCCCTCTCATTCTTCTAAACTCCAGCGAGTAGAAGCCCAATTGACCCAATCTCTCCTCATACATCATTCCTGCCATCCCAGGTATCAGACTCGTGAATCTTCCCTGAACTCCTTCCATGGCAAGAATATCCTTCCTCAGATAAGGTGACCAAAACTACACACAATACTCAAGATGTTGTCTCACCAAGGCCCTGTACAACTGCAGCAAGACATCCTTGTTCCTGTACTCAAACCCTCTTGCTATGATGGCCAACATACCATTTGCCTTCTTTACCGCCTGCTGCACCTGCATGCTTACCTTCAGTGACTGGTGCACAAGGACACCCAGATCTCGTTGCACTTAACCTTCTCCCAATCTATTGGCATTCAGATAATAATTTGCCTTCCTGTTTTTGACACCAAAGTGGATAACCTCACATTTATCCACGTTATATTGCATCTGCCTGCTTCTGCCCAATCACCCAACCTGTCCAAATCATCCTGTAGTTTCTCGGCATCCTCCTCACAGCACACATGCCCACCCAGCTTTGTGTCATCTGCAAACTTGGAGATATTACATCTAGTTCCCTCGTCTAGATCATTTATATATATTGTGAATAGCTGGGGTCCTAGGGCCGATCCCTGCGGTAACCCACTAGTCACTGTCTGCCACTCGGAAAAAGAGCCGTTTATTCCAACTCTTTGCTTTGTGTCGTCCGCAAACTTGGAGATATTACATCTAGTTCCCTCGTCTAGATCATTTATATATATTGTGAATAGCTGGGGTCCTAGGACCGATCACTGCGGTAACCCACTAGTCACTGTCTGCCACTCGGAAAAAGAGCCGTTTATTCCAACTCTTTGCTTTGTGTCGTCTGCAAATTTGGAGATATTACATCTAGTTCCCTTGTCTAGATCCTTAATATATCATGGCCCAGACATTCGTGTCGGGGGCTTCCCGCGGGTGCAAGCCCCCGACCTACACTTACCTAGCGCGCCGGCAGTTGAAGCCTGGGCCTGCGTGGATTTCCTGTCTGTGGCATGATCTAGCTCCCGGCGCGCTGTGCTTGCGTGATCCAGCGGCGTACTTAGTGCGATGCGTCGGCTGGGATCACGTGAGCACTGGGCAACCAATCAGAGGAGGGAAAAGTCCATTCATGAGTTTGACAGAAAGCGCTGTCAAACTCATGAAAACTCCGGGTGCCCAAAACAGTACTTAACCTTAAAATAAATTTGAAAAAAAATCACACGATTTAAATCAACTATAAATAACATTAAATAACTATTTTAAACAATAATTTAAATTTTTGAAAAAAATAATTTTATAAAAAATCGGGGCTAAAAATACACTTACCTTACTGTAAAGTATTTAAAAATAATAAACCTGTGGAAAAAATGTTCTAATTTTAATTAATTGACCACTTACCTTTTAAAATGAAGTCCTTCCGCCTGGTTTTTAGATGTGCAAAAAGTCGAGGCCTTCACGCACGGGCAAACCTGTAAAAAAAAAGGAAGTTCAACGGGCCGCGCAGACTCCTGCACGCACGCGTTCGACCTCTGAACCCCTTCGTTCAGAGGATCGGAAATGCCGGTTTCCCGCGCATGCGTAGTGCATGCAAGAAACCGGCACTTCCATCGGGTCTACGCGTGAGTACTCCGTCCGTACTCACACATTGGGACCCGAATTTCTGGGCCATTGTGAATAGCTGGGGTCCAAGGACCGATCCCTGTGGTACCCCACTATTCACTGCCTGCCACTCGGAAAAAGACCCATTTATTCCAACTCTTTGCTTCCTGTCTGCCAACCAGTTATCAATCCAAGTCAGGACCTTGCCCCCAATCCCATGTGCATTAACTTTGCACACTAATCTCTTATGCAGGACTTTATCGAAAGCCTTCTGAAATTCCAAATACACCACATCCACTGGTTCTCCCTTATCTATTTTACTAGTTACATCCTCAAAAAATTCCAGTAGATTACTCAAGTACGATTTACCTTTTGTAAATCCATGTTCATTTTGTCCGATTCTGTCACTGTTTTCCAAGTGCTTTGCTATTACATCTTTTATAATGGACTCTAGGATTTTCCCCACTACCGTTGTCAGGCTTACCGGTCTGTAATTCCCTGTTTTCTCTCTACCACCTTTTTTGAATAGTGGGGTAACATTAGCTACCCTCCAATCCATGGGTACGGTTCCGGATTCCATCGACTGTTGGAAGATGATCAGCAACTTCCTTAAGTACACTAGGATGCAGATTATCAGGCCCTGGGGATTTATCGGCCTTCAATCCCATCAATTTCCCTAACACCACTCCCTCCATGGCAAGAACATCTAGTTCCCTCGTCTAGATCATTTATATATATTGTGAATAGCTGGGGTCCAAGGACCGATCCTTGCGGTACCCCACTAGTCACTACCTGCCACTCGGAAAAAGAGCCGTTTATTCCAATTCTTTACTTCCTGTCTTCAACCAGTTCTCTATCCAAGTCAGTACCTTGCCCCCAATCCCATGTGCCTTAACATTACACGCTAATCTCTTATGCGGGACCTTATCGAAAGCCTTCTGAAAGTCCAAATACACCACATCCACTGGTTCTCCCTTATCTATTCTACCAGTTACATCCTCAAAAAATTCCAGTAGATTAGTCAAGCATGATTTACCTTTTGTTCCAAACCTGTAGTCATGCGACGATCCCATTTTCCTGCAGGGATTAATCGCCCCATACGTTTATTGAGCTGTTTATTCGCCTCCTCTCCATTCAAGATCACAGGCAGTTTGACAGAATGTTCGGTAAGATGTTTAATGAAGTCCTCTCATCTCGCAATGTCCCTGAAGCGATGATTAAAGCACCAGAATTCTAACATAATTTGATAGGGTTGACGATAGTCATTTGGTCAAAAAATAAGTATTTTTTGAAATTCCTCTTGGGCGGTAATTCAGACGGGCAGTGTCGCACCGACCGCCCTTTATCTGCCATGCGTGATATTTGGCTCCGCTTACTACGCGGTGTGTATAACAGGATACCAGCCAATATTCCTGATGGCCCAAGATGGATTGTCAGCCCCTAACCCTTGCTTCTGAATGTTTCTGTTTGCTAGGGAGCGGCTGTGTCATTTTGACAGCCAAGGTCATGCCCACGGAGGATCAACATCATTTGTCAATGTGCAATTGATTTCACTTTTGAGTGGGGATGTCTTTGCTTGAGATTTTTAATCCTATTTGAAGAGAGAATCCAGCATGTTGCACAGCAGAAGGTATCTAAGTGCACTCAATCGACAATCAGCCGATCTCTCTCTCTGTGCAGTTTTCGAACGACAATGTACATTCTGCATTTTTTCTATAAATTGCTCGTTTCTTCCCAACATTCTATTGCAGGGGCGATAGTAAAATACTGCGGATGCTGGAAATCAGAAAAAACAACAGAAAAAGCTGGAAAAACTCAGAAGTCCAGGAAACATCTGTGGAGAGAGAAATAGAGTCAACGTTTTGACTCATAGAAACATAGAAACATAGAAGATAGGAGCAGGAGTAGGCCATTCGGCCCATCGAGCCTGCTCCGCCATTCAATGAGATCATGGCTGATCATCCAAATTCAGTACCCTGTCCCTGCTTTCTCCCCATATCCTTTGATCCCTTTAGCCTTAAGAAATATATCCAACTCCTTCTTGAATATATTTAATGAATTGGCCTCAACTGCCTTCTGTGGTAAATTCCACAGGTTCACCACTCTCTGGGTGAAGAAATTCCTCCTCATCTCTGTCCTAAATGGCTTACCCCTTATCGTTAGACTGTGACCCCTGGTTCTGGACTCCCCGAACATCGGGAACATCCTTCCTGCATCTAGTCTGTCCAGTCCTGTCAGAATTTTATAAGTTTCAATGAGATCCCCTCTCATTCTTCTAAACTCCAGCGAGTACAAGCCCAATCGACCCAATCTCTCCTCATACGTCATTCCTGCCATCCCAGGTATCAGTCTGGTGAATATTCGCGGATCTCCCTCCATGGCAAGAACATACTTCCTCAGATAAGGCGACCAAAACTGCACACAATACTCAAGGTGTGGTCTCACCAAGGCCCTGTACAACTGCAGCAAGACATCCTTGTTCCTGTACTCGAACCCTCTCGCTACAAAGGCCAACATACCATTTGCCTTCTTAACCGCCGGCTGCACCTGCATGCTTACCTTCAGCGACTGGTGCACAAGGACACCCAGGTCTCATTGCACTTCCCCTTCTCCCAATCTATTGCCATTCAGATAATAATCTGCCTTCCTGTTTTTGGCACCAAAGTGGATATCCACGTTATATTGCATCTGCCATGCTTCTGCACAATCACCCAACCTGTCCAAATCATACTGGCGTTTCTCGGCATCCTCCTCACAGCACAGACGCCCACCCAGCTTTGTCTCGTCTGCAAACTTGGAGATATTACATCTAGTTCCCTTGTCTAGATCATTAATATATATTGTGAATAGCTGCGGTCCAAGGACCGATCCCTGCGGTACCCCACTAGTCACTGCCTGCCACTCGGAAAAAGACCCGTTTATTCCAACTCTTTGCTTTCTGTCTGCCAACCAGTTCTCTATCCAAGTCAATACCTTGCCCCCAATCCCATGTGCCTTAACTTTACATGCTAATCTCTTATGCAGGACCTTATTGAAAGCCTTTTGAAAGTCCAAATACACCACATCCACTGGTTCTCCCTTATCTATTTTACCAGTTACATCCTCAAAAAATTCCAGTAGATTAGTCAAGCACGATTTACCTTTTGTAAATCCATGTTGACTTTGTCTGATCCTGTCACTGTTTTCCAAGTGCTCTGCTATTACATCTTTTATAATGGACTCTAGCATTTTCCCCACTACCGATGTCAGGCTTACCAGTCTGTAATTCCCTGTTTTCTCTCTACCACCTTTTTTGAAGGTGGTAGAGAGAACGTCAATGTATGACCTTTCATCTGTCAAGAATATTTGACAGATGAATTGTCATCGTCTGACAGCTCTGCAATGTTTACCAATGGTGACATTCTCTGTAGTTTGATGAGGTCTTGAATTGAAGACCTCATTAAACCTCTTCCTTTTGCAGAAACGAGATGGTTGTTGCATTGAGGGACTACAGAATCTCAGCATCTCTATTGTGGAGGTGCGAGACACTCCGCATACCCACCAACTGGAGCCTGCAGGAAGAATCAAAGGTAAGTACACTTTGATGTAAAAGGACTATTAATCACTTGGTTTGAGTATAAAACAAGGCTTTAATCAACTGTTTCACAACCATGAGATTCTAGTCACATCACCAATTCCTGGTTACAAAAATGTCCTGAGCAAGCTGGGCCCACGCCCGAGTATTGATACTCCTTGGCTGGCGCCACCAGCTGGCCGCCCAGTGTTACTCTTTGAGTCGTTTCTTCATGAATAAGATTCACGACACAATTTTTCTTACACTTTCTACTTACCTCACATCTGCACCCCTCCACACTTGCACCCATCACTTACCTCCACAGCGCACTTCTGCACCCCTCCGACCCCCGCAGGCCCACTACTCGCCTCGGTGACCATGGTGGGGTTGAGAGCCTATGGAAAGCCGGCACTTGTGGGGGGCAAAATGGGGATAAGCTTGTTTTCTGCCTGTTAACTACCTGTTAAGAGGCAGTTAAGTGGCTGTAATCCCTCCACCCCACCCCTCCAAGGACACGGGACCCGGTGCGGGATGGCAAAATGCCACAGAGGCGGGTTGGGCGCCCGCCCCCATATTCTGCCATTTTCCCGGCAGTCCCGCCTCCATACCCGCCTACCCCGGGCTGGCAAGATCGCGCCCTATGTCTCCAAGATAAGGTGAGATTCTACAGCTCACGAGGCCAGGCAAGGGAAAATAAAGAAAGGCTTGTGTTTCAGCCTAAGAAAGGAAAGGCTTGACAGAGTAAATCGAGCGGGGTGCCAAACAGGCTGCGATAATGTACAGGCCCATTTTTCGGTCCGGAGTTAAATTTCCATTGCCCAGCATGGAGCTAGAAGTAGGGATAAGAAACAAACAAAGATTCGCATTGATATAGCGCCTGTACCACCTCAGAAAGTTTTAAAGCCCATTACAACCAATGCATTACTTTTCAAGTCTAATCACTGTTGTAATTTGGGTGACGACGCATCTGGTTTGTGCACAGCACGACCTCACAAATATAAATTGGATGATGGCCAGTAGCGCTCTCCCGCTCTTAGGCAGTCCCTCGGAACTGAGGACGACTTGCTTCCGCATTAAAAATGAGTTCTCAGGTGACTGATGAGTCCAATGCGGGACCTACAGTCTCTGTCACAGGTGGGGCAGACGGTGGTTGAAGGGGCGGGTGGGTGGGGTGCTTGGGTTGACGTGCGCTCCTTGCGCTGCCTGCGCTTGGCTTCCGCTTGCTCTTGATGCAGAGACTCGAGGTGTTTGGCGCCTTCCCGGATGCTTCTCCTCCACTTTGTGCGGTCTTGGGCCAGGGATTCCCAGGTGTCAGTGGGGATGTCGCACTTTTTCAAGGAGGCTTTGAGGGTGTCCTTGAAGCGTTTCCTCTGCCCACCTGGGGCTCCCATGCCGTGCCGGAGCTCCGAGTAGAGCGCTTGTTTTGGGAGTCTCGTATCGAGCATGCAGACAATGTGACCCATCCATCGGAGCTGATTGAGCGTGGTCAAAGCTTCGATGCTGGGGATGTTGGCCTGAGAGAGAACACTGACCTTGGTGCGCCTATCCTGCCAATGGATTTGCAGGATCTTGCGGAGGCAGCTTTGGTGGTACCTCTCCAGTAATTGGAGATGGCCAGGTAATCTGTTGTTGGAGACGCTGGTTGAGTGAGATTTCACCTGTTCGTTTCCAAAATAATGCCATGGGATCTTTCACTTTCATCTGAGAGGGGAGACGGGGCATCAGTTTAACATCTCATCTGAATGACAGCACCTCCGGCAGTGCAGCTCTCCCTCGATAATGTCATTGGGATTGGCAGCCTGGATTATGCATTCAAACCCCAGGAGAGAGTCTGGAACCCACGTCCTTCTGACACAAAGGCGAAAGTGCTACGAACAAAGTAGCTATTCACAATATATATCAATGATCTGGACGAGGGAACTAGATGTAATATCTCCAAGTTTGCAGATGACACAAAGCTGGGTGGGTGTGTGTGCTGTGAGGAGGATGCCGAGAAACTCCAGTATGATTCGGACAGGTTGGATGATTGGGCAGAAGCATGGCAGATGCAATATAACATGGATAAATGTGAGGTTATCCACTTTGGTGTCAAAAACAGGAAGGCAGATTATTATCTGAACAGCAATAGATTGGGAAAAGGGGAAGTGCAACGAGACCTGGGTGTCCTTGTGCACCAGTCGCTGAAGGTAAGCATGCAGGTGCAGCAGGCGGTTAAGAAGGCAAATGGTATGTTGGCCTTCATAGGGAGAGGATTTGTGTAAAGGAACAAGGATGTCTTGCTGCAGTTGTACAGGGCCTTGGTGAGACCACATCTTGAGTATTGTGTGCAGTTTTGGTCGCCTTATCTGAGGAAGGATGATCTTGCCGTGGAAGGAGTGCAGCGAAGATTCACCAGGCTGATACCTGGGATGGCAGGAATGATGTATGAGGAGAGATTGGGTCGATTGGGCTTATACTCACTGGAGTTTAGAAGAATGAGAAGGGATCTCATTGAAACTTATGAATTTCTGACAGGACTGGACAGACTAGATACAGGAAGGATGTTCCCAATGGCCGGGGAGTCCAGAACCAGGGGTCACAGTCTAAGGATAAGGGGTAAGCCATTTAGGACAGAAATGAGGAGGAATTTTTTCACCCAGAGAGTGGTGAACCTGTGGAATTCTCTACCACAGAAGGCAGTTGAGGCCAATTCATTAAATATATTCAAGAAGGAGTTGGATATATTTCTTAATGCTAAAGGGATCAAGGGATATGGGGAGAAGGCAGGGACAGGGCACTGAATTTGGATGATCAGCCATGATCTCATTGAATGGCAGAGCAGGCTCGAGGGGCCAAATGGCCTACTGCTGCTCCTCTTTTCTATGTTTCTATGTTTCTATGACCAAATCCGACGTTATTAATCCCAAACCAAAGGAGTTGGAGAATTTGAGAATTGTTTTTCTGTTTCTTTTCAGAAATGGAATTATTACAACGAAAATTAAGAGACACAGGTGAAGACATAAATTTAATGAATGATATGAATTTAAAATATCTATGACGTTATATATATATAATAAACAATAATAAATAATGATGCTCTCGCCCAGCTCCTCTTCCGTGCACCTTCCACATCCAACTCCAACAATAAGTTAGAACATCTCATGGACTTCTTTAACACGATGACGGTGACCATCCATTAACTCTCCCGTGGTGACATCGTCTGGAAACATTGTTGCAGGTTTCTTAAGCACGCTGCCGACACCCAAATCTATCTTTCCTCCATCTCAATTGATGCCTCAACTGCCTCCGGATTGACAGGTTGCTTCTCTGACCTCCTGCACTGGCTCACCCGCAACTTCCTCCAGCTAAATATTGGGAAGACCAACTCTATTCTGTTAGAACCCAGCCAGAACTCTTTACCTCGTTCCCGAGCCCTTCTCCCTCTCTGGTACTGTTCCACGTTGCATCATAGATTCATGGAGTCATACGTCACAGAAGGAGGCCATTCAGCCTATCGAGCCCGTGCCGGCTCTCTGTAGAGCAATCCAGTCAGTCCCATTCCCCCGCTCTATCCCCGTAGCCCTGCAAGTTTATTTCCCTCAAGTGCCTATCCAGTCTCCCCTTGAAAACATTGAGTGTCTCCACTTCCACCACTTCCGTCGGCAGCGAGTTCCAGGTCCTCACCACTCGCTGCGTAAAAAAGTTTTTCCTCACGTCCCCCCTGTATCTCTTGCCCAAAACCTTAAATCTGTGTCCCCTAGTCCTTGTACCATCAACTAGTGGGAACAGCCTTTCCCCGTCTAGCCTATCCAAACCCGTCATAATCTTGTACACCTCCACCAAATCACCCCTCAACCTCCTTTGCTCTAATGAAAATAAATCCAGCTTCTCCAACCTGTCTTTATAGCTATGATCCCCAATCCCCGGAACCATGCTGGTAAATCTCCTCTGCACCCTCTCAAGGGCCTTCACATCCTTCCTACAGTGTGGTGACCAGAACTGGACGCAATACTCCAGTTGTGGCCTAACCAGCGCTTTATAAAGGTTCAGCATAACTTCTCTACTTTTGTACTCAATGGGGCAGTAATTCGGGTCGGTGGCTTGCCGTGCGTGCAAGGCCCTGATATGCACTTACCCGACGCGCTGACACTTCACCTCCAGGGACGCCTGAAATTCCATTTTGAAACAGAAGAATCCCGGGCAGCATTTGACGTCACGCCACCCAGGAGTGCAGCCAGCGCGAAGCCTGTAGCGCGCTGTGCAAGTGAGACATGCCCCTTGAGGTCTCAGTTTAATAGGACACGCCCCCAATGTTTCTCACAAGCTGCTAAGCATTTTTACATGCAAAGCAGCATTTTAAATAGGTTTTTGGTATTTTTATGAAGCTTTTGGTAACTTTTATAAACTTTTAAAAACGTTTACATTATTTTGAAGAATCTGAAGTAGTTTTAAACAGAATTAAAGCAATTTAAAGACTTTTAAAAGCCCTAAAATAATTTTTTTTATTCCATTTATTTATTTAGCAATGTCGTCGTCATACGTGTCTTCACACTGTTCCCTTTGGGGAACTGTATGAAGTGGTGGAAGGATTTATGGCCGTGATTAATGTAGTGTATGTAACTGTTCTACCTTTAAGAGAACTATTGTATGTAACCGTTCACCTTTAAGAGAACTATTTTAGGTGTGGCACTACTTTATCTTGGCTGCTGTATACTGTAATACCGACGGTGACCACACCAGTATATAAGTGCTGTGTCAGGATTTATTGGGCAGATTCGCCCTGACCTTCGAATAGTAAAGTCCTGTTTAAGTTACTCTTGTAGTCTGTGTGTTACTTCGCTATACAACCCACAGACTTTACAGTGGCGTTGAGGATGGGATCTTACCCTGCGGCAACAATACTTCTGAAGAAGTAAACGAGCGTCGAGAAGAGGCACCCGCCCTCGTCGCTTTGCTGAGAGAAAACTCGAGTCTGCAGACCAAGAAAGGAGGAAGATTTCAAACACGAAGTCTTCCATCAGCAACAGGCACGGATTGTCCCTTCTGCCACGGTTGTGAGTGAGCCGATCAACACGAGAAGCAAGTCGGCCACGGTGACTGTGAGTAAAGGGAAAATAGAAACAAATAAACGGAGGATAAGGGCGGTGCACTCGACCACGGTCGAGGGGGAAAGGAGCCGGACTGAAGTCGGGCCCAGAGGCGCTGAGACTGGGGCAGCGTGGAGCAGAAGCCGCGGTACAAGCGGGCTGGGGAGCGTCGTGAGACGACTAGGCCGCGACGGCGAAAAAGGCCGGACAAATACCGCGACCACGAGGCGCTGCGACCGGGACCGTAAGGCGCGGGAAGATATAAACATAAATAAGCCACGGAGAACTCAGCCACAGCTGGGGAGGAAAGCACCGGACTGCGAGAAGCTGGGAGGCGCGATTGGGGTGAAAAAGGCCAGACAGTGACTGAGGCCACGAAGCGCTGCGACCGGATCGTAAGGCGCGGGAAGAGATAAAAATAAATAAACCGCGGAGAACGCAGCCGCAGCCGGGGAGGAAAGCACCGGACTGCGAGAAGCTGGGAGGCGCGATTGGGGTGAAAAAGGCCAGACAGTGATTGAGGCCACGAAGCGCTGCGACCGGATCGTAAGGCGCGGGACGATATAAAACAAATAAACCGCGGAGAACGTAGCCGCAGCCGGGGAGGGAAGCACCGGACTGCGAGAGGGCTGGAGGCGCGATTGGGAGCCCGAGCGAGCGGGAGAGACAGAGCCCGAGCGAGGAAGGCTGAGCGAGATCCAGCCCAGCGGCTGGAACTGTTCGCCGCCAACGGGTTGTACCCAGCACCGGCTGCCCTGCCGAGAGAAGGGAACGCGCTGAAGCCGACGCGCAGGCTGCAAACCCGAAAGCCAGCGGCCGTCGCCCGAGGGAAGCTTACCCCTCCTGCCAGGGGAAGAAACGCGGGAAGCCGTCAGTAGGCGGGGAAGAAGACAGAAGCGGGAACCGCCATTTTTAAAGTGGGTGGGGAAAGAAGATAAGCGCGGGAAACCGCCATCTGGAAAAAAATAGTTATAGAATATTGTTGTTGTTTCTCAGGAAGAGTGTGAAGATGCCTAAGCATAGTAACAGCAACGGTTTCAATGCCGAGGTGGAAGACTGGCCCACGTATGTAGAACGCATCGAGATATATTGTACGGCTAATAAGATAGCAAATTATGAAAAAGCTCTAACCTTATTAAACTCAATGGGTGCGAGGACATACGGGTTATTGAAGCATCTTCTATCACCAGCTAAACCGGCGGATCAGTCTTTCGATAATATTGTTGCTGTCCTGAAGGATCATTTTAACCCCGCACCGCTGATGTTAGCGGAACGATCTAAATTTTACGGGAGAACGCAACGAAAAGAGGAAAGCAACGCGGAGTACTTGGTCGAGCTGCGTAGACTAGCGAAACACTGCCAGTTTAGAGGAAATCTGACAGAGGCATTGCGAGACAAGTTCGTGTGTGGATTGTCGAAGGAAGGAACGCAAAAACGACTACTCGAAGAGAACGATCTTACACTTGATAAGGCTGTCCTTATTGCAGCATCGCACGAAGCCGCAGCGAGAGGCACGGCGGAAATGCAGCGGAAGACAGCGGTACTCAGTGTGGATCAAATGACTTCGGGTACAACGAAATGTTCTCGTTGTGGGAAGACAACACATGACCAGAACCAATGCTGGGTTAAAAACCAGGACTGTAGGAAATGTGGCAAGCTTGGCCACATAGCTAAGGTATGCCGGTCAGGAAAGAAGAACAACAATAATAAGTCACCGCAGAAGAAGTACAGAAAGGTACATGAGGTGACTGGGAAGAGTCCAGATGAACAGAATTCGGACTCAGGCTCCAACAGCAAGGCACTGGGTAGTCTGAGGATTCATAATGTGAGTAAAGAAGCTGACCGACAAACTATCTGGATCACACTACAGATTGCAAAAGTCCAAGTGAAGATGGAAGTGGACACCGGATCGGCGTTGACGGTCATGAATAAGCATGATTACAAAAAGTTATTCAAACATATTCCCCTACGGGATACGGAGATAGTATTGCAGACATACACGGGGCACAAAGTATACCCCATCGGAAAGATAGAAGTCAAGGTGAGATACAAAGACAAAGATCACCAAAGGATGGACTTGTATGTGCTGCCCGAGGGAGGTCCACCACTTCTGGGACGGGAGTGGATCAGGAAAATAAAGATAGACTGGCATTCACTAAACACAATGACGGTAGATTCCGGGAAGGAAGAGGTCAAACCTGAACGGTTGTCCAGAATATTGGATGAAGCTAAAGAGGTATTCCAGCAAGGACTGGGAACACTGAGAGGAATTAAAGCAAAAATCAAGATTGCAGAACATGCAAGCCCAAAATTTTTCAAAGCCAGATCGGTACCTTACGCGATACGACCTGCTGTGGAGGCAGAACTGGAAGAGCTTGAACGTTCAGGGGTACTGTCTAAGGTGGACTGGAGTGAGTGGGCCACGCCCATTGTTCCCGTCATGAAGTCTTCATCAAGTAACAAGCCAGGGGGACTGGGGAAGGTCCGCATCTGCGGAGATTTCAAGATCACAGTTAATCCGGTGCTTCACACGGTACAATACCCGCTTCCGCGGATTGAGGATACCTTTGCTTCATTGTCTGGCGGGCAACACTTCACCAAGATAGACCTGGCACAGGCATACTTACAAATGGAAGTCGAGGAAGAGTCGCGCCAGTATCTCACAATCAACACGCACAGAGGCTTGTATCGTTATAATAGACTGGTTTTTGGAGTAGCTTCGGCTCCAGCAATTTGGCAGAGGGCAATGGAGCAGGTCTTACAAGGTGTTCCAAGCACGCAGTGTTACTTGGACGATATCCTGATTACGGGAGAAGACGAGGAGGAACACCTCACAAATTTGAAACTGGTGCTCACCAGGTTGAAGGAATATGGCTTTCGAGTTAATCGCCAGAAATGTGAATTCTTCCAGAAACGGATCTCGTACTGCGGTCATGTCATTGACCAAGAGGGGCTGCACAAGTCGCCTGACAAGATAGAAGCTGTCGTGAAGGCCCCCGCTCCGGAAAACGTTTCACAGTTGAGATCGTTTCTGGGGTTGATTAATTATTATCACAAGTTTCTGCCAAATTTATCCACGGTGCTACATCCGCTGAATGCTCTGTTACGGAAAGAAGTGCCATGGAAGTGGAACGAGGACTGTAAAAAGGCCTTTCGCAGAAGCAAGGCGTTGATTACCTCTGAGGAAGTGTTGGCTCATTTCAACCCAACGTTACCTCTTCGTCTAGCTTGTGATGCTTCCCCTTATGGAATTGGAGCAGTACTTTCACACAAGTTACCAAATGGCTCGGAAAGGCCAATCGCATTTGCGTCCCGATCGTTGACCTCCGCGGAGCGAAATTACGCTCAGATAGACAGGGAGGCCCTCAGCCTTGTGTGGGGAGTAAAGAAATTCAATCATTACCTGCAGGGCAAGAAGTTCACATTACTGACAGACCACCAGCCGTTGGTGTCCATATTCAACCCTAACAAGGCCGTTTCCACTATGACAGCGCAAAGGTTACAGAGGTGGTCCGTGTTACTTGGGGCACACCAATATGACATTGAATACAAAAGCTCCAAACAGCATGGAAATGCTGATGGGTTATCGCGCCTACCGTTGCCGGTAGTAGAAGAGGCGACTACAATGGACCCGGTAGAGATGTTCCACTCATCCATAGTAGAATGTCTACCAGTAACCAATTCGATGATCGAGAATGAAACAAGAAATGACTCGACTCTCTCACGGGTCTACGATCTAACAGTGGAGGGATGGCCAGCACATGGCGAACCAACACTGCCAGCATTTTCGCAACGGAAAGAACAGCTGTCAGTGTGCCGAGGAACCTTGATGTGTGGATCAAGAGTGGTGATTCCACCCAAACTTCAGCATAAGGTGCTAAAGGAACTTCACGAGGGGCATCTGGGTGGAGTGAAAATGAAGAACCTAGCAAGAGCGTTTATGTGGTGGCCAGGTATTGATGGAGACATCGAGGAAATAACCAAGAGTTGTCTAGGATGCCAGAAGGTCCAAAACGCGCCACCACAAGCTCCTCTGCATCCATGGGAGTGGCCCTCATCTCCTTGGCAAAGGGTACACATCGACTTTGCTGGTCCATTTATGGACTCAATGTTTCTAATAGCGGTGGATGCACACTCCAAGTGGCCGGAGGTAATAAAGATGTCCTCCACCACCACGGAAAAAACCATCACAGTATTAAGGACCATGTTTGCCAGGAATGGGCTGCCGGAACAGGTCTGTTCTGATAATGGACCACAATTTGTGTCCGAAGAATTCAGGAAGTTCTTAAAAAGCAATGGGGTCAAGCACTACACGTCAGCCCCATACCATCCCGCCACCAATGGCTTAGCTGAAAGGTTTGTCCAGACCTTCAAGAAGGCCATAAAGGCCATGGGTAATGAGAACATCAACTTACAACATACGGTAGATAACTTCTTGTTGGCGTGCAGGAATGCAACACATGCGGTCACAAATCAAACTCCCGCCATGATGTTTTTCAATAGAAGACTAAGATGCCGGCTGGATTTGATTAAGCCAAACGTCAGAAGGGACATAGAGAACCGGCAATTCCAGGGCATGAATGAAAGGCCAACTAGATCTTTTCAGACAGGTCAACAAGTTTTGGCCCGGGACTACCGTACCGAGAAATGGCAGCCTGGAACTATTGTAAAAAGGCTAGGGCCGCTGCTGTATACAGTGGACATTGGTGACAGCATAATAAGGTGCCATGTTGACCAGATCATAGGGTCATCCACAAAGAGCCAACCTACTCCACAACCTTACACGGCTAATGTAGAAACAGAGATACCCAGAGCACCTACCTCCGATCTGGTAATACTGGAATCAGATGATCCTGACACTGTCCTTCAAGCTGAATCGGCCTTGCCGGAAGAACCTACTACCCCGCCGAAAATTACTACACCACCGAGGCGTTATCCGGACAGAGTCAGGAGACCTCCAGAGAGACTGAATCTGTGAACTGTTTTACATAATTTGTATATATGTTCTAATGATATGGTTACTGGGGAATAAGTATGTTGTAAGCTAAAGAAGGAGGATTGTAGTGTATGTAACTGTTCTACCTTTAAGAGAACTATTGTATGTAACCGTTCACCTTTAAGAGAACTATTTTAGGTGTGGCACTACTTTATCTTGGCTGCTGTATACTGTAATACTGATGGTGACCACACCAGTATATAAGTGCTGTGTCAGGATTTATTGGGCAGATTCGCCCTGACCTTCGAATAGTAAAGTCCTGTTTAAGTTACTCTTGTAGTCTGTGTATTACTTCGCTATACAACCCACAGACTTTACAATTAACACTCATTCCGTGACCATAACCATCTTTGAACCAACCATTAGGGTGGTTAGTCCTATGGCGGGAGGGTTTTACGGGCTCCCACAAGCTATACAAGGAGGGGGGGCCACCCACACCCACGGACGCAAATATCCCACTGGATGTCAACCCAGAATTTAGAGCCGGAGCTCCGACTCCACTTGCCGGGACTCTGTGGAGCGAGGTTCGAAACCCTACCCCGTCTGGCCCAGCGGCGGGGATCCTACCGCTACGCCAAAGGCCCAATCCAATTAGCAACGTGAAATGGCTGGAATGAGCACAATTCACGGCATTAAAAGAACTCACAATTGAACTGATGATGACCTCAGCAATCTCCTCAACGAGGTGGAGGCGCAGCGCCTGCTCATCATTGGTAATGAGAAGTCAAAGGCGCCGCAAAAAGGACAGATGATAGCTTGGTCTTTCAAGTGGCAGCATAGGGCTCCAGTCACGGGGAGGGAAAAGGCGCAGGAAACGTATGGGTGTCACCTTTTGCGCGGAGTGGGCCTTTTGCGTAGCGGTAAGCATCCCCGCCGCTGGGCCAGAAGGAATAGGGTTTCGAACCCCGCTCCAGACAGTCCCGGCAAGTGGAGTCGGAGCTCCAACTATAAATTCTGGGTGGACATCCAGCGGGATACTTGCGTCCGCGGGTGTGGGTGGCCCCCCCCCTCAGATGGGTTGTGGGAGCCCGTAAAACCCTCACGCCATAGGACTAACCACCCTAATGGCTGGTATGAAGATGGTTATGGTCACGGAAGGAGTGTTAACGTGGCCAGAAATCCTTCCACCACTTCATATAGTTCCTGAAAGGGAACAGTGTGAGGATACGTACGACGATGACCTGTTGCGCAATGCACCTCCTTGGACCCTCAGTCGCAGATGCGAGGGGGCAAATCGTGCAATTGTTAAATTTTTCATTTTATTGACATGTAAAATGTTGGCCCAGTAATTCCCTTCCAAACGCGCGAGTACGGTCGGGGTACTTACGCGTCTGTCCGGAGGAAATGCCGGTTTTCAGCATGCACAGCGCATGCGGGGAAAACCGGCATTTCCTGTCCTCTGAACGAAGGGGTTCAGAGGCAGAACGCGTGCGACTGTACAGGCAGCGCGTGCGCAGTAAAATTCGCCGCTTTCATTCATGCTTTCAGTGAGGTCAAGTCCTTACAACTTACACATGAAAAAAGCATGAGTACAGTTGCTCCAGAGGCTGCGGTTGTTTGGGAAAGGGAGGAAAGTTATTTTAAGAAATGCTGAGGTAAGTTTTAAAGTTTATTTTTGTTTTTTAAAATGGGTTTTCAGTACTGTAGGTAGAAGGATCAATTGTGGCTATGTGAATTGAATTTGCTGTGTTTATTAAATGTGAAAATGACTCAAACATTTTTAAGAAAGAAACTTTTCATCAGTAATATATTCTTTTAAGTAATTATGTATGTATGTCTGTATATATTCCTTTGCGTGTATGTATATATTCCTTTACTTATGTGTATGAATGTATGTATTTAATTATGACTTTCAGAGAAAGTAACTTATTGGAAAATCATAATTAAAAACATACATTCATACACATAAGTAAAGGAATATAAAACATACATACATATACGTAAAGGAATATATGCGGACAAACATACATAATTACTTATTACTGATGAAAAGTTTCTTTCTTAAAAGTGTTGGAAATGTTACATTACTCATTTTAGAACACTCATTCTCACATTCAATTCACACAGCCACAATTGCTCCTTCTACCTACCGTACTGAAAACCCGTTTTAAAAAAAAAATTTGAACTTTAAAACTAACCTCAGCATTTCTTAAAATAACTTTCCTCCCTTTCCCAAACAAAAATATTGCCTTTCAGAAGCTCCACGATAAAATATATCTTCCTCCGCAGCCTTGGAGCAACTTTACACATGCTTTTTTCAAGTGTAACTTGTAAGGACTTACCCTCACTGAATCCATGAATGAAATCGACGAAGTTCACTGCACACGCGCTGCCTGTGCAGTCGCACGCGCTGTGCCTCTGAACCCCTTCGTTCAGAGGACCGGAAATGCCGGCGTTCTCCGCATGCACGGTGTTTCCTGAACGCCGGCATTTCATCCGGCCAGATGCGTGAGTACCCAGACCATACTCACGCATTTGGACCTGAATTACTGGGCCAATACCTCTATGTATGAAGCCCAAGATCCCATATGCTTTTTTAACCACTCTCTCAATAGATCCCACCACCTTCAGGGACCTATGCACATTAACTCCCAGGTCCCTCCATCCCTCATGTTGTGAACTGACCTGTCCAGGAATAATTTTGATGAATGTGTTTTCAGTGATTGATAATGAGGTCGCTCACGGTCCTAGTTTTATAAGAAGGCAACACAACGACCTGCCTTCCCAATAACATGGTTCAGTTTAACTGGAATTTCAATGTATTTATTGGTTATCACTGTTATGAAATATTATTTCACTGTCTGTGTATCCGACTCGGCTCCACAGGTCTGACTACCGAACTGAGGTTGCTGCTGATATCTTCACAGCTGAAACCCTGATCCATGGCTTTGTCACATGCAGGCTTAAAAAGTCCAATGCTCTCCTGTCCGGACTCCGATCCTCCACTTTCCATATGCTTGGGCTCAAGCCCTAGCCTTCTGCTAGTATCCTATCCTATCTTCTCCTTCTTAGGCAGTCCCTCGGAAACGAGGATGACTTGCTTCCACATTAAGAATAAGTTTGCAGGTGACTGATGAGTCCAATGCGGGACCTATAGTCTCTGTCACAGGTGGGGCAGACGATGGTTGAAGGGGCGGGTGGGTGGAGTGCTTGGGTTGATGTGCGCTCCTTGCGCTGCCTGCGCTTGGCTTCACGCTTGTTCCCGGCGAAGAGACTCGTGGTGTTCGGCGCCTTCCCGGATGCTTCTCCTCCACTTTGTGCGGTCTTGGGCCAGGGATTCCCAGGTGTCAGTGGGGATGTTACACTTTTTCAAGGAGGCTTTGAGGGTGTCCTTGAAGCGTTTCCTCTGCCCACCCGGGGCTCTCTTGCCGTGCTGGAGCTCCGAGTAGAGCGCTTATTTTGGGAGTCTCGTATCGGGCATGCGGACAATGTGACCTGTCCATCGGAGCTGATTGAGCCTCGTCAAAGCTTCGATGCTGGGGATGTTGGCCTGAGCAAGAACACTGACGTTGGTGCCCCTATCCTGCCAATGGATTTGCAGGATCTTGCGGAGGCAGCGTTGGTGGTACCTCTCCAGTGTTTTGAGGTGTCTACTGTACATGGCCCATGACTCTGAGGCATACAGCAGGTCGGGTATCACTGCTGCCCTGTTGACCATGAGCTTAGTGCCGGGTTTGAGGTCCTGGTCTTCAAACACTCTCCTCCACAGGCGACCGAAGGCTGCACTGGCACACTGAAGGCGGTGTTGGTCTTTGTCGTTGACGTCTGCCCTTGTTGACAGTAGGCTCCCGAGGTATGGAAAGTGGTCCACATTGTCCAAGGACTTATCGTGGATTTTGATAATCAGTGGGCAGCACTGTGTGGCGGGGGCAGGTTGGTAGAGGACTTTTGTCTTACGGATGTTTAGTCTAAGTAACCTATCCTACACCAGATGGTCATTGCCAGCTATGATCCTCCGCTCAGCCCAATTAAATTGCTAATATGAAGTCAAAAACAGAAAATGCTGGAAATACTCAGCAAGTCAGGCAGCATCTGTAGAGAGAGAGAAACAGAGTTAACGTTTCAGGTCAATAACCCTTCGTCAGAACTGGAAAAAGTTAGAGATTTAACAGATTTCTAAGCAAGTGCAGAGGCAGGGAAAGGCAGTAAACATAGAAACATAGAAACATAGAAGATAAGAGCAGGAGTCGGCCATTCGGCCCCTCGAGCCTGCTCCGCCATTTAATGAGATCATGGCTGATCATCCAAACTCAGTACCCTCTCCCTGCTTTCTCCCCATATCCCTTGATCCCTTTAGCCTTAAGAAATATATCCAACTCCTTCTTGAATATATTTAATGAATTGTCTCCACTGCCTTCTGTGGTAGAGACTTCAACAGGTTCACCACTCTCTGGGTGAAGAAATTCCTCCTCATTTCTGTCCTAAATGGCTTACCCCTTATCCTTAGACTGTGACCCCTGGTTCTGGACTCCCCGGCCATCGGGAACATCCTTCCTGCATCTAGTCTCTCCAGTCCTGTCAGAATTTTATAAGTTTCAATGAGATCCCCTCTCATTCTTCTAAACTCCAGCGAGTACAAGCCCAATCGACCCAATCTCTCCTCATACGTCATTCCTGCCATCCCAGGTATCAGCCTGGTGAATCTTCGCTGCACTCCCTCCATGGCAAGAACGTCCTTCTTCAGATAAGGCGACCAAAACTGCACATAATACTCAAGGTGTGGTCTCACCAAGGCCCTGTACAACTGCAACAAGACAGAGGAGGGGAGGAATGAACAAAGGGGAAGGTCAGTGATAGGATGGAAGGCAGGAGAAATTAAATGACAAAAGGGATGATGATGCAAGGCAACATGAGGTGGCACTGGGACAAGGTAAGAAGCAAAAGAAAGTCTATATGAGGTGTAAATGGCAATGGCCGAATCATGAACAGCTGCCATCTGAGAGAAAAATAAATAAAATTTAAAGAAAACTAGAGGCAGAGGTTATGGTCTGAAATTTTTAACTCATTGTCGAGTCCAGAAGGCTGTAAAGTGCCTAATCGAAAGATGAGGTGCTGTTCCTCCAGCTTACGTTGAGCTTCATTGGAACAGCGTAAAAGGCCGAGGACGGAGAGATCAGAGTGGACGTGGAGTGGAGAATTAAAGTGACAGGCCACCGGTAGCTCGGGATCAAGTTTACGGACTGAACGGAGGTGATCCACAAAACGATCGTCCAATCGCTGCCTGGCCTACAACCCCTGACCTTTAACACTGTCACGATGCATATCTCTGAAACATCCTCCATGCTTAGAAAATTCCAAGATCTCTGTGCTCCTGCAACTCTGACCTCTTGTTCATTACGATTTTCATCTTTCCACCGTGTTTCAGCTGCCTTGATCCCCAGCTTTTTTATTCACCCTGTACACCTCTCCGCCTCTCTAGCACTCTCATCACCTTAAAGATGATGGGCCGATTCCGATCCCGACGGGTGTTTACGCACTGTGTCCACACCTGCAGGGACATTGGTAATGCCGGTTTCAGGCATGCCAAGCGCATGCGCTGAAAACCGGTATTTCCGATCGGCCAAGAACGTTCTTGACAGATCGGAAGCCTGCCCTGGTGAAGGGCCTCTGCGGGCTGATAGTTCCGCTTTTGGTGGCAAAAACAGGAAGGCAAATTATTATCTGCACAGCAATAGATTGGGAGAAGGGGAAGTGCAACGAGACCTGGGTGTCATTGTGCACCAGTTGCTGAAGGTAAGCAGGCGGTTAAGAAGGCAAATGGTATGCTGGCCTTCGTAGCAAGAAGGTTCGAGTACAAGAACAATGATGTCTTGCTGCAGTTGAACAGGGCCTTGGTGAGACCACACCTTGAGTACTGTGTGCAGTTTTGGTCACCTTATCTGAGGAAGGATGTTCTTGCCATGGAAGGAGTGCAGCGAGGATTCACCAGACTGATACCTGGGATGGCAGGAATGATGTATGAGGAGAGATTGGGTCGATTGGGCTTATACTCGCTAGAGCTTAGAAGAATGAGAGGGATCTCATTGAAACTTATAAAATTCTAACAGGACTAGACAGACTAGATGCAGGAAGGATGTTCCCGATGACCAGGGAGTCCAGAACCAGGGATCACAGTCTAAGGATAAGGGGTAAGCCATTTAGGACTGAGATGAGGAGGAATTTCTTCACCCAAAGAGTGGTGAACCTGTGGAATTCTCTACCACAGTGGAGGCCAATTCATTAAATATATTCAAGAAGGAGTTAGATATATTTCTTAAGGATAAAGGGATCAAGGGATATTGGGAGAAGGCAGGGACAGGGTACTGAATTTAGATGTTCAGCCATGATCTCATTAAATGACGGAGCAGGCTCGAGGGGCCGAATGGCCTACTCCTGCTCCTATCTTCTATGTTTCTATGTATAACCTCCCAGTACTGGTATCGCCGTAGCTATAAATTGATTGTAGTAAAAACGGCACCTCAGTTTAAAGTCTCATGTGTAATATGACACCAGATTGATTCCTGGGATGGCAGGACTGTCGTTTGAGGAGAGATTGGGTCGACTGGGCCTGTATTCACTCGAAGAATGAGAGGGGATCTCATTGTAACATATAACATTCTGATAGGGCTAGACAGACTGGATGCAGGAAGGATGTTTCCCCTGGATGTGGGGCTCTAGTACGAGGGGTCACAGTCTCAGGATACGGGGTAGGACATTTAGGACTGAGATGAGGAGAAATTTCTTCACTCAGAGGGTGGTGAACCTGTGGAATTCTCTACCACACAAGGCTGTGGAGGTCAAATCAATGCATATATTTAAGAAGGAGGTAGATAGATTTCTAGACACAAATGGCATCAAGGGGTATGGGGAGAGAGCAGGAATATGATACTGAGATAGAGGATCAGTCATGATTATATTGAATGGCGGAGCAGGCTGTAAAGGCCGAATGGTCTAATCCTGCTTCTATTTTTCTACCTGTCTATGTTTCTCCAACAGTGCGGTGCGGTGCGGCACTGGGATTCTCAGCCTGGACTCTGCCCTCTAAATTCAAAGGGCTGGATTTTCATTGAGGAGTCGGGTAGGAGGCGGGACTACAAATTTCGGGGTTGTAGTCCCGCCTCCATCGAGTTCTAGCCAACCCACGCGATTTTGACTTGATTGACCTTGTTGAGCCCGCCCAGCAAGCTCAGCAGGCCAATTAAGGGCCACTCGGCAACAGGTGATGTCACAGATTGATGTTTCATCTGTCAAGACCTTTTGACAGATGAATTATCAGCGTTTGACAGCTGCTTGAAACTGTCAAACACTGACAATCTGTATTATAAGTTAATTCCTTCCTCTCAGGATGATTCAGAGATCTCCCCAGAACAGAAAGCTGAATGCTCCAATTTTTGACAGCTCGCAGCCATTTTGCTTTCTGTGCCGGTGAGATGAGGGACTCCCGAGACCTGAAGGAAGGAAGGATGTAAAGGTAAGTAAAGGTATTTAAAAGTTCTTTGAACACTTTACATAAAAGCATAGAAACATAGAAGATAGGAGCAGGAGTAGGCCATTCGGCCCCTCGAGCCTGCTCCGCCATTCAATGAGATCATGGCTGATCATCCAAACTCAGCACCCTGTCCCTGCCTTCTCCTGATATCCTTTGATTCCTTTAGCATTAAGAAATATATTTACACACACTAAACACACTTACCTCTGCACTCATGCACCCATCACTGACCTGAACAACGGACATCTCGAACCCTCCAAGCCCTTCATCCCGACGGCCCGCCTCGCTAACTTGGCATGGATTGGAGCCGTCGGGAATCCCACACTTCAACCATAAAAATAGGGATTTGGCTAAAAACTGCCTGTTAACTACCTGTTAACAGGCAGTTAATTGGCACTAATTCCCTTCCCACCTCGGGTAGGCGGGTCCCAGCGCGGGGCGGGTACCCGCCTCCTTTGAAACTGGCATGGAGTCGGGTTGGGGGCGGGAAGGGGTCGGGACCCCTGATTTCAGGATCTTTACCCCCCCACCTAGTAGGTGAGCACTTTGGTGATAGTGACCAAAATATGGTAAGATTTAAGGTGGTCATGGAAAAGGACAGGGATGGGCCGGAAATAAAGGTTCTAAATTGGGGGAAGGCCGATTTTAATAGGATAAGGCAGGATCTGGCCAAAATGGACTGGGATCAGCTACTTGTAGGAAAATCCGCATCGGAGCAATGGGGGGCTTTCAGAAGGGAGATTGAGATCATACAATGGCAACATGTTCCCGTAAAGGTCAAGGGTGGTTCCAAAAACCACAGGGAACCTTGGATGTCAGGGGATATACGAGAATGGATTAGGAAAAAAAGGAGGGCTTTTGGTAGATACAAAAGGCTAAAGACGGAGGAAGCCCTAGAGGAGTACAAAAAGTGCAGGGGGATACTTAAAAAAGAAATTAGGAGATCAAGGAGGGGCCATGAAATAACACTGGCAAGCAAAATAAAGGAAAATCCGAAGATGTTTTATAAGTATATTAAGGGTAAGAGGATAACTAGGGAAAAAATAGGGCCCATTAGGGACAAAAGTGGCAATCTGTGTGTGGAGCCGGAAGATGTAGGAGGGGTTCTAAATGAATTTTTTGCATCTGTTTTCACTATGGAGAAGGACGATGTAGACATAGAAATAGGGCGGGGGGACTGTGATATGCTCGAACATATTAACATCGAGAGGGAGGAGGTATTGGCGGTTTTAGCTGGCCTAAAAATGGATAAATCCCCAGGCCCGGATGAAATGTATCCCAGGCTGCTGTGTGAGGCAAAGGAGGAGATTGCGGGGGCTCTAACACATATATTCAGGACCTCTCTGGCCACAGGGGATGTGCCAGAGGACTGGAGAACCGCTAATGTAGTACCATTATTCAAGAAGGGTAGTAGGGAAAAACCGGGGAACTACAGGCCAGTGAGCCTAACATCAGTGGTAGGAAAATTATTGGAAAAAATCCTGAGGGACAAAATTTGTCTCCACTTGGAGAGGCAAGGATTAATCAGGGATAGTCAACATGGCTTTGTCAAGGGAAGATCATGTCTGACTAATTTGATTGAATTTTTTGAGGGGGTGACTAGGTGTGTGGATGAGGGTAACGCAGTGGATGTGGTATACATGGATTTCAGTAAGGCCTTCGATAAAGTCCCGCACAGGAGACTGGTCAAGAAGGTAAGAGCCCATGGAATCCAGGGTGCCTTGGCACATTGGATACAAAACTGGCTTAGTGGCAGAAGGCAGAGGGTGATGGTCGAAGGTTGTTTTTGTGACTGGAAGCCTGTGGCCAGTGGGGTACCACAGGGATCGGTGCTGGGTCCCTTGCTGTTTGTGGTCTACATTAATGACTTGGATATGAATGTAAAGGGTATGATCAGTAAGTTCGCGGATGATACAAAAATTGGTAGGGTGGTAAATAGCGAGGAGGGTAGCCTCAGTCTGCAGGACGATATAGATGGGTTGGTCAGATGGGCGGAACAGTGGCAAATGGAATTTAACCCGGAAAAGTGCGAGGTGATGCACTTTGGGGGGACTAACAAGGCAAAGGAATACACAATGAATGGAAAGACCCTAGGCAAGACGGAGGGTCAGAGGGATCTGGGTGTGCAAGTACACAGATCCCTGAAGGCGGCGGAACAGGTGGATAAGGTGGTAAAAAAGGCATATGGGATACTTGCCTTCATTAGCCGAGGCATTGAATATAAGAGCAAGGAGGTTATGATGGAGCTGTATAAAACACTGGTTAGGCCACAGCTGGAATACTGTGTGCAGTTCTGGTCGCCACACTACAGGAAGGATGTGATCGCGTTAGAGAGGGTGCAGAGGACGTTCACCAGGATGTTACCAGGGCTGGAGCGCTTCAGCTATGAAGAGAGACTGGGCAGATTGGGTTTGTTTTCCTTGGAGCAGAGGAGGCTGAGGGGGGACATGATTGAGGTGTACAAAATTATGAGGGGCATAGATAGGATGGATGCTGAGGAGCTTTTTCCCTTAGTAGAGGGGTCAATAACTAGGGGGCATAGATTCAAGGTAAAGGGCGGGAGGTTTAGAGGGGATTTGAGAAAGAACTTTTTCACCCAGAGGGTGGTTGGAGTCTGGAACTCACTGCCTGAAAGGGTTGTGGAGGCAGAAACCCTCACAACATTTAAGAAGCATTTGGATGTGCACTTGAAATGCCATAGCATACAAGGCTACGGGCCAAATGCTGGAATATCGGATTAGATTAGACAGGGCTTGATGGCCGGCGCGGACACGATGGGCTGAAGGGCCTCTATCCGTGCTGTATTACTCTATGACTCTATGACTCTATGACACCCCCAAGCCTCCAATCCCGCCTCTACGGCCCAATGAAAATCCTGCACAAATTGTTCGAAAAGAATGCTAAACTTTTTTTGTGGTCATGATTTTGTGCTTGCAGAGGAACGGTTGAGACAGTGCCGCAAAGGTAATTAAGCAGAAATCAGACGAGCTGCGGTGCGAGGCGCTTTGTAGTCAATAACTCATCCAAGCATGGCATACTGACTTCACTCTTATTACTTAAATCCCGCTATTCCTAGACCTGGCAGACAAGAGTAAACACGAAGGTGAGTAAAACTAAAGAATGTTTCTGCATCAAGCCAGTACTGTAGTTTTAGGTTGTTACTTGAGTCTGTGGTGATCATTTGGAACGTGGGTGGTTCTGTCACAAACATAGGAACATAGAAGATAGGAGCAGGAGTAGGCCATACGGCCCCTCGAGCCTGCTCCGCCATTCAATGTGATCATGGCAGACCATCCAAACTCAGTACCCTGTCCCTGCCTTCTCCCCATATCCCTTGATCCCTTTAGCCTTAAGAAATATATCCAACGCCTTCTTGAATATATTTAATGAATTGGCCTTCTGTGGTAGAGAATTCCACAGGTTCACCACTCTCTGGGTGAAGAAATTCCTCCTCATCTCTGTCCTAAATGGCTTACCCCTGTAAGGAATTAGCACACACACTAGCGGGGCTGGGGTTATTTGTCTCTGGCCAGTCAGAAGCCTCTGAGCTGCTCCAGGGACCCCCTTGCGGTTTAGACACGCTCCCCTATTCCTGAGTGCTGACCCCCGGACTTATTCGGTGGCGATGTAGACAGAAAACAACGTGACTTGTGGTTTGGGTGCAAAACAGACCAGTATTTATTGAAAACAAAAGAAAGAAAAATCGATATGGCTCTTTTGCCTGGTACAACACTTTTGCTTAAACGCAGTACACTAGAGCGCTCCCTGCTCAGTGCAACACTACTTTATTTTAAATACAGTACTTTAATATAGACTTTAAAAAAATCGCTGCAGAGCATTCACCACAGCACTTCAGCTTGATGCAACACCCCTTTTAATACAGTTTTACATACATTTAAGGAGTTATTTTACAACTTCCAAAAAAAATATATTCCACTGAGGAAAAAAGGGTGTAAAAGAAAAGTTAGCCATCCGTGGCTAAGTAAAGTAATTAAGGATAGTATCCGACTAAAAACAAGGGCATATAAGGTAGCCAAATCTAGTGGGAGGATGGAAGATTGGGAAGTCTTTAAAAGACAGCAAAAAATAACAAAAAGATTGATTAAGAAAGGGAAGATAGATTATGAAAGTAAATTAGCAAAAAATATAAAAACAGACAGTAAAAGTTTCTATAGTTATATAAAAAGAAAAAGGGTGGCTAAAGTAAATGTTGGTCCCTTAGAGGATGAGACCGGGAAATTAATGGTGGGAAACATGGAGATGGCAAAAACACTGAACAATTATTTTGTATCAGTCTTTACAGTAGAGGACACTAAGAATATCCCAACACTGGACAAACAGGGGGCTCTAGGGGGGGAGGAACTAAATACAATTAAAATCACTAAGGAAGTGGTACTTGGTAAAATAATGGGACTCAAGGCGGATAAATCCCCTGGACCTGATGGCTTGCATCCCAGGGTCTTGAGGGAAGTAGCGGCAGGGATTGTGGATGCATTGGTAATAATTTTCCAAAACTCACTGGACTCAGCAAAGGTCCCGGCAGATTGGAAAACTGCTAATGTAACACCCTTATTTAAAAAGGGTAGTAGGCAGAAGACTGGAAACTATAGACCTGTTAGCCTAACATCTGTGGTTGGTAAAATGTTAGAGTCCATTATTAAGGAGACAGTAACGGGACATTTGGATAAACATAATTTAATAGGGCAAACTCAGCATGGTTTCATGAAGGGGAAGTCATGTTTAACAAATTTGCTTGAGTTTTTTGAGGAAGTAACATACAGGGTGGATAAAGGGGAACCAGTGGACGTAGTGTATTTAGACTTCCAAAAGGCATTTGACAAGGTGCCACACAAAAGATTATTGCTCAAGATAAAAAATCACGGGATTGGGGGTAATATTCTGGCGTGGGTGGAGGATTGGCTCTCTAACAGAAAGCAGAGAGTTGGGATAAATGGTTCGTTCTCAGATTGGCAACCAGTAACTAGTGGTGTTCCGCAGGGGTCAGTGCTCGGTCCCCAACTCTTTGCAATCTATATTAACGATTTGGAGGAGGGGACCGAGTGTAACATATCAAAGTTTGCAGATGATACAAAGATGGGACGGAAAGTAGTGAGTGAGGAGGACATAAAAAACCTGCAAAGGGACATAGACAGGCTAAGTAAGTGGGCAGAGATTTGGCAGATGGAATACAATACTGGAAAGTGTGAGGTTATGCACTTTGGCAGGAAAAATCATAGAGCAAGTTATTATCTTAATGGCAAGAAACTGGAAAGTACTGTAGTACAAAGGGATCTGGGGGTCCTGGTGCACGAAACTCAAAAAGTTAGTGTGCAGGTGCAGCAAGTGATTAAGAAGGCCAATGGAATGTTGGCTTTTATTGCTAGGGGGTTGGAATATAAAAACAGGGAGGTATTGCTGCAGTTGTACAAGGTATTGGTGAGGCCGCACCTGGAATACTGCATACAGTTTTGGTGTCCATACTTAAGAAAAGACATACTTGCTCTCGAGTCAGTACAAAGAAGGTTCACTCGGTTAATCCCGGGGATGAGGGGGTGGTCATATGAGGAGAGGTTGAGTAGATTGGGACTCTACTCATTGGAGTTCAGAAGAATGAGAGGCGATCTTATTGAAACATATAAGATTGTGAAGGGGCTTGATCGGGTGGATGCGGTGAGGATGTTCCCAATGATGGGTGAAACTAGAACTAGGGGGCATAATCTTAAAATAAGGGGCTGCTCATTCAAAACTGAGATGAGGAGAAACTTCTTCACTCAGAGGGTGGTAGGTTTGTGGAATTTGCTGCCCCAGAAAGCTGTGGAAGCTACATCATTAAATAAATTTAAAACAGAAATAGATAGTTTCCTAGAAGTAAAGGGAATTAAGGGTTACGGGGAGCGGGCAGGAAATTGGACATGAATCTGGGTTCGGAATGGTCATGGCCCTGTGGGTAGTGGAGTGGGCCCAGGGGCCATGTAGCCTGGTTCTGCTCCTACTGTGTTCTAATTCTGTTAGATTTCAGGAGATGGTTTTATTCCTGTTCCTGGCTGGGGTGGAGATCGCCTTTACAGAAGGTAAGTACTGTAGAAAATATAGGGACAGAGTGATCTCCTGGAAGAATTTCGATCGCCTAGATGGGTCGGAGAGGAATTTCCCAGATTTTTTTCTCCCAAATTGGCCATTGGGTCTTTATCTGGTTTTTCGCCTCTCCCGGGAGATCACATGGGTTAGGGTGGATGCAGAGTGATAGAAGATTTGAGGTTAGGATCAGATCAGCCATGATCTTATTGAATGGTGGAGCAGGCTCGAGGGGCCGATTGGCCTACTCCTGCTCCTATTTCTTATGTTCTTATGTTCTTATGTTCTTAGTACTTTAAAACAGCTACTCCTTTTTAATACAGTTTTAAATACAGAATTCAGTGTTCACTATAGCACTTCTCTGCTAGGTGCAACACTGTCTTGCTTAAATAGGGGAGGAGAAATGGACACAATGAAGGAAATCAACTAAAATCACAATTCCACCAAAATTCCCACTTTACTCCCACCCCTATACCTATTCTAAGTTGCCTTGTGGAAGGCCAGAAAAATATATGCTCACCACTGGAAATGCCTGCTCCGTGTCCTGTGAACTTAGATCTTCACTGCCCCGAAGTGAAAAACACCCCAGTGTTTTAAAAGTAAACTGCTGGTGTTTCGCTTCAACAGGCAGACTCGCACACTGTAGAGGGACACGGAGGCGAGGCCAGAGAGAGAGAGATGCTTCTGGGAAGCTATCTTTCATACCCCCATTTGGGGCCCGCCCAGATCCTGATGTTTCTGGGCTAAAGCAAAAGGGATCCAACTGCCCCATTGTCCAGTAATGGGTTTGAATGTGTTCTCCCATTCATTTAAATGGTTTCTCCTCAGTTTGGATGTGTCCATTTGCTATACAAACAAATGCTAATAGCATTCAATTTCTTTGTAAACAAAGCATTGCCCTGTGGTCATCTGGAACCGCAATTGATTGACAGTCTTGAGTGCTTAGCAAACAAAGTTCCTTTGTTCATGCTGGCAGTTTGAAGCACTTGATCTTAGAGTCAACATTGTAGAACGTTCTGTAAACAGGCATCGATTGTCCTGCTGCAGGGTGGGGGGAAACTCCCCTTTGATTGACAGATTTGACTGCCATTGATCCTTTCTTCACAGACACACACACACAAGCTGTTTCCAAGTCCTTTGCCTTTGGCCATGTGGTCTGACGGCTATTTTTGATCCCTGGAATCTTTTAAAGGCACATCACCCAGGGATTCTTTAATCAAAGAAATTAATCTTCGGAGCTGTAAATTATTGTGAAATCTTACACCCCTTATCTTTAGACTGTGACCCTTGGTTCTGGACTCCCCCACCATCGGGAGCATCCTTCCTGCATCTAGTCTGTCTAGTCCTGTTAAAACTTTACAAGTTCAATGAGATCCCCTCTCATTCTTCTAAACTCCAGCGAGTATAAGCCCAATCGACCCAATCTCTCCTCATACGTCATTCCTGCCATCCCAGGTATGTCTGGTGAATCTTCGCTGTACTCCCTCCATGGCCAGAACATCCTTCCTCAGATAAGGCGACCAAAACTGCACACAATACTCAAGGTGTGGTCTCACCAAGGCCCTGTACAACCGCAGCAAGACATCCTTGTTCCTGTACTCAAACGCTCTCGCTATGAAGGCCAACATACCATTTGCCTTCTTAACCGCCTGCTGCACCTGCATGCTTACCTTCCGCGACTGGTGCACAAGGACACCCAGGTCTCGTTGCAGTTCCCCTTCTCACAATCTATTGCTGTTCAGATAATAATCTGCCTTCCTGTTTTTGCCACCAAAGTGGATAACCTCGCATTTATCCACATTATACTGCATCTGCCATGTTTCTGCCCAATCACCCAACCTGACCAAATCATACTGGAGTTTCTCGGCATCCTCCTCAAAGCACACATGCCCACCCAGCTTTGTCTCATCTGAAAACTTGGAGATATTACACCTAGTTCCCTCGTCGAGATCATTTATATATATTGTGAATAGCTGGGGTCCCAGCACCGATCCCTGTGGTACCCCACTAGTCACTGCCTGCCACTTGGAAAAATACCTGTTTATTCCAACTCTTTGCTTCCTGTCTGCCAACCAGTTCCCTATCCAAGTCAGTACCTTACTCCCAATCCCATGTGCTTTAACTTTACACGCTAATCTCTTATGCGGGACCTTATCGAAAGCATTCCGAAAGTCCAAATACACCACACCCACTGTTTCTCCCTTATCTGTTCTACCAGTTACATCCTCAAAAATTCCAGCAGATTAGTTAAGCACGATTTACCTTTTACCTGAGACAAGAAGTTCTGAAACAACAACAATAACTTGTGCCGTAAGAAAACTACTAGGCACTTGGTCTAAGCGTTAAACAAAGCTTCAATCAACTGTTTTACAACATGGAGGTCTAGTTGTGTCCTTCACTAGTTCCTGTTAAGAATGTCCTGCGCCAGCTGGGCCTGTGCCCGAGTATTTTACACTCCCTGGACAGCGCCATCCATAGGCCGCTCAGTATTATTTCATCAGTCTTTCTTTCATGAATGACTGATTCATGTCAACTTGTATTTATATAGTGCCTTTAAGGCAGTAAACCATGCCAAGGCACGTCACAGGAGTATTATAAGTCAAGACATTTGACACCAAGCCACATAAGGAGAAAGCAGGGCAGGTGAGCAAAAGCTTGGTCAAAGCGATAGGTTGTAAGGAGCGTCTTAAACGAGGAAAGAGAGGTAGAGAGATGGAGAGGTTTAGGCAGGGAACTCCAGAGACTGGGGCCTGGGCAACAGAAGGCATGGCCACCAATGGTTGAGCAATTATAATCAGGGATGCTCAATAGGGCAGAGTTAGAGGAGTGCGGATATCTCTGGGGGTTGTGGGGCTGGAGGGGATTACAGAGAGAGGGAGGGTTGTAGGGGCTGGAGGAGGTTACAGAGATAGGGAGGGTTGTAGCGGCTGGAGGAGGTTACAGAGATAGGGAGGGTTGTAGGGGCTGGAGGAGGTTACAGAGATAGGGAGGGTTGTAGGTGCTGGAGGAGGTTACAGAGACAGGGAGGGTTGTAGGGGCTGGAAAATGCTACATAGATAGGGAGGGTTGTAGGGGCTGGAGGAAGTTACAGAGATAGGGAGGGATGTAGGGGCTGGAGGAGGTTACAGGGATAGGGAGGGTTGTAGGGGCTGGAAAATGCTACATAGATAGGGAGGGTTGTAGGGGCTGGAGGAAGTTACAGAGATAGGGAGGGGTGTAGGGGCTGGAGGAGGTTACAGAGATAGGGACGGTTGTAGGGGCTGGAAAATGCTACATAGATAGGGAGGGTTGTAGGGGCTGGAGGAGGTTACAGAGATAGGGAGGGGATTAGGGGTTGGAGGAGGTTACAGAGGTAGGGAGGGGTGTAGGGGCTGGAGGAGGTTACAGAGATAGGGAGGGTTGTAGGGGCTGGAGGAGTTTACAGAGATAGGGAGGGTTGTAGGGGCTGGAGGAGGTTACAGAGATAGTGAGGGTTGTAGGGGGCTGGAGGAGGTTACAGAGATAGGGAGGGGTATAGGGGCTGGAGGAGGTCACATAGATAGGGAGGGTTGTAGGGGCTGGAGGAGGTTAAAGAAATGAGGAGGGTTGTAGGGGCTGGAGGAGGTTACAGAGCTAGGGAGGGGTGTAGGGGCTGGAGGAGGTTACAGAGATAGGGAGGGTTGTAGGGGCTGGAGGAGGTTACAGAGATAAGGAGGGTTGTAGGGGCTGGTGGAGGTTACAGAGATAGGAAGGGTTGTAGGGGGCTGGAGGAGATTACAGAGATAGGGAGGGGTGTAGGAGCTGGAGAATGTTACAGAGATAGGGACGGGTGTAGCGGCTGGAGGAGGTTACAGAGATAGCGGGGTTGTAGGGGCTGGAGGAGTTTACAGAGATAGGGAGTGTTGTAGGGGCTGGAGGATGTTACAGAGATAGGGAGGATTGTAGGGGCTGGAGGAGGTTACAGAGATAGGGAGGGGCGTAGGGGCTGGAGGAGTTTACAGCGATAGGGAGGGGTGTAGGGGCTGGAGGAGGTTACAGAGATAGGAAGGGGTGTAGGGGCTGGAGGAGGTTACAGAGATAGTTAGGGTTATAGGGCTGGACGAGGTTACAGAGATAGGGAGGGTTGTAGGGGATGGAGGAGGTTAAAGAGATAGGGAGGGGTGTAGGGGCTGGAGGAGGTTACATAGATAGGGAGGGTTGTAGGGGCTGGAGGAGGTTAAAGAGATGGGGAGGGTTGTAGGGGCTGGAGGAGGTTACAGAGCTAGGGAGGGGTGTAGGGGCTGGAGGAGGTTACAGAGATAGGGAGGCGTGTAGGGGCTGGAGGAGGTTACATAGATAGGGAGGGTTGTCGGGGCTGGAGGAGTTTAAAGAGATGGGGAGAGTTGTAGGGGCTGGAGGAGGTTACAGAGCTAGGGAGGGGTGTAGGGGCTGGAGGAGGTTACAGAGATAGGGACTTTTGTAGGGGCTGGAGGAGGTTACAGAGATAAGGAGAGTTGTAGGGGCTGGAGGAGGTTACAGAGATAGGGAGGGTTGTAGGGGCTGGAGGAGATTACAGAGATAGGGAGGGTTGTAGGGGCTGGAGGAGATTACAGAGATAGGGAGGGGTGTAGGAGCTGGAGGATGTTGCAGAGATAGGGAGGATTGTAGGGGCTGGAGGAGGTTACAGAGGTAGGGAGGCGTGTAGGGGCTGGAGGAGGTTACAGAGATAGCGGGGTTGTAGGGGTTGGAGGAGTTTACAGAGATAGGGAGTGTTGTAGGGGCTGGAGGATGTTACAGAGATACGGAGGATTGTAGGGGCTGGAGGAGTTTACAGCGATAGGGAGGGGTGTAGGGGCTGCAGGAGGTTACAGAGTTAGGAAGGGGTGTAGGGGCTGGAGGAGGTTGCAGAGATAGGTAGGGTTATAGGGCTGGACGAGGTTACAGAGATAGGGAGCGTTGTAGGGAACGGAGGAGATTTGAGATAGGAAGGGGTGTAGGGGCTGGAGGAGGTTACAGAGATAGGAAGGGGTGTAGGGGCTGGAGGAGGTTACAGAGATAGGGAGGGTTGTAGGGGCTTGATGAGTTTACAGAGATAGGGAGTGTTGCAGAGGCTGGATGAGGTTACAGAGATAGGGAGGGTGTAGGGGCTGGACGATGTTACAGAGATAGCTAGGGTTATAGGGCTGGATGAGGTTACAGAGATAGGGAGGGTTGTTGGAGCTGGAGGAGGTTACAGAGAAAGGGAGGCGATGGAGGGATTTGAAAACAAGAATGAGAATATAAGCCGAATCTATTCAATCTCTCCTGATTTTTTCTACTTTTAGCCGCTTCAATAGCAATGCATCCTTCCTGAGGTGTGGTGCCCAGAACTGAATGTCTTCTACCTTTGTCCACATTTGTCAGATTAGCATGCATGCAGATAAAAATTAGTTATATCTGATCGGCCATCCGCTTCTCACCACCCGACCGATGTTGTTTGCCCTTGAAGAGAATCAAAACGGAAAAGTGGGGAGTGGGCAAATTTCTTAGCCCATTATTGTGCGAATCCATCCCATTGGAGGTAAAGTCCTTGCACAAAATGGACAGGAAAATCGCTAGCCAATGTGACACCAATTAGACTTTATTTCAAATTGAATGCAAAATCAGGCGAATGTGTAACGAGCGGCTGTCTAATTTTGCACGTTTTCAGACATATCAAAATGAGATTTTACCCCTGAGTTTGACTGCACTGTTCTGCTCAGTATTGAAAGCCCGTTAAGGCCACAGAAATCATAACTAGCAGCCAGGTCTCAGGGATAGCACCCTCGCCTCTGATCAGGTTGTCCTTATTTTCAAACCCCACTCCAAAGACTGTGGCGGAGATATTCAGTATCGCCCCATTTGGGGCGCCGTTATCGGCCGTGCGCAAAGTTTAGCGCCTGGCACTAATTATCGCCTCCAACGGCAAACTTGGCTTTTATCGCCCCTGGAGGTGATTGGAGCGCTAAATCAGGCGCTTCACACCTGTCTTAAGGCGCAAAGGCCGAGGAGCGAGGCGCTACCTCAGAGTGCTGGCGAAGCTCATGTGATGTCAGTCAGCAATGGAGCACAGACACACTGGCACCGGCCAGTTCTTAAAGGGGAGTTCTGACGAATGGTCATCGACCTGAAACGTTAACTCTGTTTCTCTCTTCACAGATGCTGCTTGACCTGCTGAGTTTCTCCAGCATTTTTCTGTTTTTATCTTAAAGGGGAAGGTTGATCTTGCTCTCCCTCCACATCCTGCTCATTGCAGCCTTGAATCTCAGCCTGGAGAGACCTGTACATCAAATCTGCTGGAAAGAACAATGGAGAGACCCAGGGAAAGAGCTCAGAGTGCAGCCCCCACAGTCTCTTCTAAATAGATAGATACAAGGGAGGGCAAATCAAAATGAACCTGCAAAGTGCTGCTCAGTACCCAGAACTCCTTCACACAGCGTTGAATCTCTCCAGAAGTCTCTCTCTCTCTCTCTCAGAATGCGTGTTGCAAAAATGTCACCGACAAAAAAGGCAGGAAGCGGTCGCCCTTAAATAGTGCTCCCCCAGTCCCTTCCTGACTGCAAAACGCTCCCCTCAACCTGTCGTTGCTAGCGGCAGGCGGTAAGGCAGGGGGCACCACTCAATATCCGGTCCGGGGCGCTACCGGGGCATTGCGCACTCAACTGACGTCACGATCTGCTGGTGCAGGAGATCGTGGCGGTACTGTTTAGCGCCTCTGCAAAATGTCTAGTTAATTTCGCGAGTGGCGCAAACATCGCCGCGCCAGGGCACCTGTTGTTTTGCACCCCATTAGCGCCCTCTCAAGGCGCTAACAGGAGGCACAAACAACTGAATATTTCCCCCTTGAGCTCATAATCCAAGCCGGCACTCATGTGTCGGTACTGAGGGAGCGCTGAAATGTCGGAGTTGCATTTTTCCGATGAGGTCTTAAACCGTCTGAGCTCTCAGGTGGACGTAAAGGATTTATCCCCTCTCTGATGACTAACTTAGATTCACTAGGGTTCGCACTATACATCCGCCAATATATGGCGCCTTCAACCGAGAAAATCTACAGCCAGTTTAATTCACAGGAGAAGGATGAAGCAAGAATGGGTGCTTACCAAAATAAGAGATCATTAGCGGCGGTGAGCAAAAGCTTGGTAAAAAGATGAGAGTTAAGAGTGTCTGAAAGGAGAAGGGATGTGAAGCACAGGGGACTATGGAAAAAAATCAACATCATGGATCCTAAACTTGGCAGAGAAAGCATAGTTATCAGAAAGAATATCTACTGCTACCAAGGATCTGATGAGTCAATGGAAAAAAATAAGTTTTGCCTTCTATAGCAATTGAGTAGCGACACTTGGCCAATTTTAATCTGTAACTATAACATTGTGGAGAAAAGTTAAGAGCAATTACGTCACACAGGAATTGCTTGAAACATAGAAACATAGAAGATAGGAGCAGGAGTCGGCCATTCGGCCCCTCGAACCTGCTCCGTCATTCAATGCGATCATGGCTGATCATCCAAATTCAGCCCCCTGTCCCTGCTTTCTCCCCATATCCCTTGATGCCTTTAGCCTTAAGAAATATATCTAACTCCTTCTTGAATATATTTAATAAGTTGGCCTCAACTGCCTTCTGTGGTAGAGAATTCCACAGGTTCACCACTCTCTGGGTGAAGAAATTCCTCCTCTTCTCTGTCCTAAATTGCTTACCCCTTATCCTTAGACTGTGACCCCCTGGTTCTGGACTCCCCCGCCATCGAGAACATCCTCCCTGCATCTAGTCTATCTAGTCCTGTTAGAATTTTAGAAGTTTCAATGAGATCCCCTCGCATTCTTCTAAACTCTAGCGAATATAAGCCCAATCGACCCAATCTCTCCTCATACGTCATTCCTGCCATCCCAGGTATCAGTCTGGTGAATCTTCGCTGAACTCCCTCCATGGCAAGAGCACCCTTCCTCAGATAAGGTGACCAAAACTGCACACAATACTGAAGGTGTGGTCTCACCAAGGCCCTGTTCAACTGCAGCAAGACATCCTTGCTGCTGTACTCGAATCCTCTCGCTATGAAGGCCAACATACCATTTGCCTTCTTAACCGCCTGCTGCACCTGCATGCTTACCTTCAGCGACTGGTGCACAAGGACACCCAGGTCTCGTCGCACTTCCCCTTTTCCCAATCTATTGCCGTTCAGATAATAATCTGCCTTCCTGTTTTTGCCACCAAAGTGGATAACCTCGCATTTATCCACGTTATACTGCACCTGCCCAATCACCCAACCTGTCCAAATCATACTGGAGTTTCTCGGCATCCTCCTCACAGCACACACGCCCACCCAGCTTTGTGTCATCTGCAAACTTGGAGATATTACATCTAGTTCCCTCGTCTAGATCATTAATATATATTGTGAATAGCTGGGGTCCTAGCACCGATCCCTGCAGTACCCCACTAGTCACTGCCTGCCACTCGGAAAAAGACCCGTTTATTCCAACTCTTTGTTTCCTGTCTGCCAACCAGTTCTCTATCCAAGTCAGTACCTTACCCCCAATCCCATGTGCTTTAACTTTACACGCTAATCTCTTATGCGGGACCTTATCGAAAACCTTCTGAAAGTCCAAATGCACCACATCCACTGGTTCTCCCTTATCTATTCTACCAGTTACATCCTCAAAAAATTCCAGTAGATTAGTCAAGCACGATTTACCTTTTGTAAATCTATGTTGACTTTGTCCGATCCTGTCACTATTTTCCAAGTGCTCTGCTGTTACATCTTTTATAATGGACTCTAGCATTTTCCCCACTACTGGTCAGGCATACCGGTCTGTAATTCCCCGTTTTTTCTCTACCACCTTTTTTAAATAGTGGGGTTACATTATCTACCCTCCAATCCATGGGAACTGTTCCAGAGACTATAGAATTTTGGAAGGTGACCAGCAATGCATCTTCTATTTCCAGGGCCACTTCCCTAAGCACCCTAGGATGTAGATTATCAGGCCCTGGGGATTTATCGGCCTTCAATCCCGTCAATTTCCCTAACACCATTTCCCTACAAATACTGATTTCATTCAGTTCCTCCCTCTCATTAGACCCTATGGGGGAAAAATTCAGTATCACCCCATTTGGGGCACCATTATCGGCGGTGTGCAAAGTTTAGCGCCTGCCGCTAACTATCGCCTCCGACAGCAAGCTTGGCTTGTATCACCCCTGGAGGTGATTGGAGCACTAAATCAGGCACTTCACACTTGTCTTAAGGCGCAAAGGCCGAGGAGCGAGGCGTTACTTCAGAGCATTGGCGAAGCAAGGAAGGGCAAATCAAAAAAACCTGCAAAGTGCTGCTCAGTACTCAAAATTCCTTCACACAGCGTTGAATCTCTCCAGAAGTCTCTCTCTCTCTCTCTAAGGATGCGTGTTGCAAAAATGTCACCGACAAAAAAGGCAGGAAGCGGTCGCCTTTAGATAGCGCTCCCCTAGTCCCTTTCTGACAGCATAATGCTCCCCTCAACCTGTCGTTGCTAGCGGCAGGCGGCAAGGCAGGGGGCGCCACTCAATATCCAGTCCAGGGCGCTACCGGGGTGTTGCGCACTCAACTGACATCATGATCTGCCGGCGCAGGAGAACGTGGCGGTAGTGTTTAACGCCGCTGCAAAATGTCTAGTTAATTTAACAAGCAGCACAAACATCGCCGCGCCCGGGCGCTAGTTGCTTTGCGTCCCAATTGGCGGCCTCTTAAGGTGCTAACGGGAGGCGCAAAGAATTGAATTTTTCCCCGTATGTTCTCCTACATCTCTGGGAGTTTATTTGTCTTCTCCTTTGTGAAAGCAGAACCAAAGTATGTATTTAATTGGTCTGCCATGTCTTTGTTCCCCATTATAAATTCGGACGGAGCTTACAACGGGCGGCCAAATCGATACCGGAATCTTCGCTCTACTGCCCCAAATGAATTTCTACCTCAGTACATCTATATTTGAAGCTTTGTACGTGACAGACGTAAGTGGTGAGTGCAGGGCAGTTGGTTTACATCTGAGATTCTCGCGCAAAGAGCTAGCAAAGGCACGATGCGCCGAATGGCCTCATCCTGTGGTTTCAATGTAATGTCCTGATACTGATATTGACTTGCACTCTATGACCGTTACAGATATACTCCTGCTTGAAAAAACTTTAGGTAAAACATCTCTTAAATTCTGCATTTCAGCTGGTCATGCAATGCCATTGTATAATCTGTCCAGACAGAGACAGCTAAGTCTTAAATGGCAATACTTTTGCCCCTGACTCAGAAGGTTGTGGGTTCAAGTCCCGCATGTGGGGAGAGGGGCTACCGCGGCGATAGAGGCCCCTGACATTCCAAATGGGCGCACCCATCATCAGTCCTATGTGTCCTTGCCTCAGAAGATATGTTTTATGCTTACATTTGCTGGCCTTCACTTTAACTCCACTCCAAGGCTGGCGGTATGAGTAGCAGGTGGCGTAAATCGCCATGGGCTCCCATCAGAGCAACTAGTATCGATTACTGAAATTTACTGTAACTCGCCAACATCGCACGATTAAAATCACAAGCTCTCCAGGGCGGTGCTGTAGTCTCAAGGAATTAAAAATGGACGCCACTACAAGCAACCCAGGCGATTAATCAAAAGGTGATTAGACATCAGCCCAGAAGTTCGGGTCGGAGGCTTCCCGCGGGTGCAAGCCCCCGACCTGCACTTACCTTGTGCGCCGGCCGTTGATCTGCGGGCCCGCGTGGGATTCCGATCCTGGGCCTCCAACTGCCGGCGCGCAGTGCTTGCGTATCCCAGGGGCGCAGTTAGTTCAAAACGTCCCCATGGATCACGTGGGCCATGGAGAGCCAATCGGAGCAGGGAATGCTTCATTCATATGTTTGACAGGAAGAGCTGTCAAACCTATAAATACTATAAGCCCCAAAACATCACTAAAACTTCAAATAATTTTTTTTTTTAAATCACATTTTAAAAATAACTATAAATCACATAAAATAACTATTTTAAACAATAATTAAAATTTTTGAAAACATTAATTACAGTTTTTGACGGGGCTAAAAATAAACTTACCTTTCTTTAAAGTATTTAAAAATAATAAACCTGTGGAAAAAATGTTTTAATTTTACTTAATTCACCACTTACCTTGTTAAAAGCAGGCCTTGCGACTGCTCTTTAAAAGCGTCGCTCCTGGAGACTTACCCTCCCGGAGAAACCTGTAAAAAAAAATGGAAGTTCCAGGCGTACGCGCTGCCTCTCCGGCGCATGCGTTCGACCTGTGAACCCCTTCCATTAAGGGAACAGAAATTCCGGTTTCCTGCGCATGCGCAGTGCATGCACGAAACCGGAACTTTCTTTGGGCCTACGGGCGAGTACCCAGCGCGTACTCACCCGTGGGGACCCGAAGTTCTGGCCCCTATATATATATAATACTCCAGCTGAAGCCGACCCAGTGTTTTTCAAAGTTATTTTTTTAACCGCTTTCTCAACCTGCCGCGCCACCTTCACCGATTTGTGCACATACACCTCCAGGTTCATGCACCGCTTTAGAAGTGTACCCTTTAGTTTATAAGAGAAGGTATATCGACAGGTTATAACGTGGATCTCGCTACCACATGGAATAGTTGAGGCGAATAGCACAGTTACAATTAAGATGTTACGGATAAGTAAGTGAAAGGGAATTGAATAGAAGATAATACTGATAGGATTAGTTGACGGTGAGTGGGAACCGGTTTGTGTGGAGCTTAAACACGGGCTGGATCGAATAAACTGTTTCTGTGCTGTAAATTCGATATAATTCGATGTACAAAGAAGTTTTCCTTTTGCTTTTCAGAACTGGAAAACCTGAAAAAAGCCCTGAGCTCTACAGGTGTGTAAAAATATGCAAAGGACATCAACACAATCGTTGCAGACGCGGGAATATCCACAGGGGTAGAAATTAGTTTGCGGTATCGCATTGGCCGCCCGTTCTACTCTCCGCCTGATGTTCAGTTACATTTCCTGTCAGCTGTGGTCAGCGGTCGTGTTAGAGTCGAATTTGGAGAAACTCTAGACGGAGACAGAATTGAGGACAAGTACAGAATTTAGTAAAGCAACTAAGAGAGGTTTGTGCACAAGGGAGAGTCCCCTGCCTCCTCAAACAGGAGGTGCACTCACAGGGGATAAACAGTTGCTCATTCAAGTTGTACAATTCTATAAGCAACGCCCACTTACTACAGAATGTGGCGTGCATGTACAAACAGTGTCACAACAGTTACTCTTTATTGGGTTATGTGGTTAGTCACTCAACTGTCGGGCCCATCCCACCTTCAACTGTCGGGCCCACCCCCTTGAACTCAGGTACCCCCTGACCATGTTAGCCACAGAGGTTGGTTTTAATCTTACTCCCCACATTCCTGTTGTTATCTCTTCCCTGTTGCCGGCCTTGTTTATAGTTTGAGAAACTGTGATTTATTCTTAACTGTCGAACAAGCTGGGTGATTGCAAGGCCACAGTGATTCATGTGTTCTGCGACTAGTACTATTTGGTTGTTAATTGTACTCTTATCTCCTAGGAGGACAGGGCAGTGTTTAGAAAATGGTTCTACTGAGGTGCTGTGAACACACATTCCCATGCCCTTATCACTTCAATGTGTTTTGATGTCTGATATTCAACCGTGCTGCATTCCTGCTATTTGTGCCCAGCTGCATGTTGTCAGTCTCTGTTTGAAGAATTGAAACATACATAGAAACATAGACGATAGGAGCAGGAGTAGGCCATTCGGCCCCTCAATGTGATCATGGCCGATCATCCAAATTCAGTACCCTGTCCCTGTCTTCTCCCCATATCCCTTGATCCCTTTAGCATTAAGAAATATACCTAACTCCTTCTTGAATACATTTAATGAATTGGCCTCTACTGCCTTCTGTGGCAGAGGATTCCACAGGTTCACCACTCTCTGGGTGAAGAAATTCCTCCTCATCTCTGTCCTAAATGGCCTACCCCTTATCCTTAGACTGTGACCCTTGGTTCTGGACTCCCCGGCCATCGGGAACATCCTTCCTGCATCTAGTCTGTCTAGTCCTGTTAGATTTTTATAATTTTCAATGAGATCCCCTCTCATTCTTCTAAACTCCAGTGAGTAAAAGCCCAATCGACCCAATCTCTCCTCTTACGTCATTCCTGCCATCCCAGGTCTGGTGAATCTTCGCTGCACTCCCTCCATGGCACGTACATCCTTCCTCAGGTAAGGCGACCAAAACTGCACACAATACTCAAGGTTTGGTCTCACCAAGGCCCTGTGCAACTGCAGCAAGAGATCCTTGTTCCTGTACTCGAACCCTCTCGCTATGAAGGCCAACATACCATTTGCCTTCTTAACCGCCTGCTGCACCTGCATGCTTATCTTCAGCGACTGGTGCACAAGGACACCCAGATCTCGTTGCACTTCCCCTTCTCCCAATCTATTGCCATTCAGATAATAATCTGCCTTCCTGCTTTTGCCACCAAAGTGGATAACCTTGCATTTATCCACATTATACTGCATTTGCCATGCTTCTGCCCAATCACCCAACCTGTCCAAATCATACTGGAGTTTCTCGGCATCCTCCTCACAGCACACACACACACCCCGCTTTGTGTCGTCTGCAAACCTGGAGATATTACATCTAGTTCCCTCGTCTAGATCATTTATATATATTGTGATTGCTGGGGTCCTAGGACCGATCCCTGCGGGACCCCACTAGTCACTGCCTGCCACTCGGAAAAAGACCCGTTTATTCGAACTCTTTGCTTTCTGTCTGCCAACCAGTTCTCTATCCAACTCAGTACATTGCCCCCAATCCCATGTGCCTTAACTTTACATGCTAATCTGTTATGTGGGACCTTATCAAAAGCCTTCTGAAAGTCCAAATACACCACATCCACTGGTTCTCCCTTATCTATTCTACCAGTTATGTCCTCAAAAAATTCCAGTCGATTAGTCAAGCACGATTTACTTTTTGTAAATCCATGTTGACTTTGTCCGATCCTGTCACTGTTTTCCAAGTGCTCTGCTATTACATCTTTTCTATCGCAGGAGATATCAAACAGAGGTCAAATCTGTCCTCTGAGAGGGAAGTACAATATACAGCGGCAATGTTTCGAAGAGCAGCTATCCAGGACGATATTTTTCTCTGATATTATTACATGGGCATTATTCTGTTGATGTTTATGGGATGTGATTGGGCGCAATTTGGCATCCGCCTTTCCCCACAATCCAACATTGACTTCAATGCTAAAGCAAGTAATTGGATGTAAAGCGCGTTGGGAAGTTGTGAGGTTCTGAAAGGCTCTATATCCTTCTTTCCAATGAGATGTTAAACCGGGGCCGCGTCTGCTCTCTCAGGTGGGCGTAAAAGATCCAGTGGCAATATTTTGAAGAAGAGCAGGGGAATTACCGCCAGTGTCCTGGCCAGTATTTATCCAACAATCCACAAAACAAAAACTGAATTTCTGGTCATTATCACTGACGTAAGCAAACTACTGGGCACTTGGTCCGAGTATTTAACAAGGCTTTAATCAACTGTTTCACAACATGGAGATCTAGCTGTGTCCTTCACTAGTTCCTGTTGAAGAATGTCCTGAGCAAGCTGGGCCTGTGCCAGTGTATTTATACTCTCCCTGGACAGCGCCACCAGCAGGCCGCCCAGTATTACTTCATAAGTCATTTCCACATGAATGACAAGATTCACATTGCTCTTTGTGGGATCTTGCTGTGCGCAGGGTTGGCTCCCGTGTTTCCCACATTGCAAGAGTGACTACGCTTCGAAATACATCATTGAGCTGTAAAGCGCTTTGAGACGCCCGCTGGTCGTGATAGGCGCGATATAAATGTAAGTCTTTATATAAATGCGAGTCTTTTTTAAAATTTTGATCACAGTCCATTGAATTTCTCATCAGGCGGGGCGCCTAACGGGCGATTTGCGTTAATGCCCAAGGCGTATTTCTAACACTCAGAATATCAACCCATCTCTCTCTGGGGACAGAATGTTGAAGTGTCATCTCATGCACCATCTTCGGCATCGTATAAAATGCAAATTGAGCTTGTGTCTACAGGGATTGTGTTTACCGATTAATTGGTATTTGGCACCAATATCAGCACCAAATGTCATACGTGAGGGAACAATATCCGTGGCGGGTATGACCCACATTTTGGTAGACAACTCAAAGGACTCTTTCCGCAGGATTTCTGCACAAGCTACTAGCCAACGATGGAAAAAAAACAGAATATTCTTGCATTTGGCCTCAGAGGATTGTGAATTTCCCTCCAATTAGGGTCTATTGTGACTCCCGATTGGCAATGGAACACCATTGGCAGAGGTATCTTCAGTTTCCTAGGGCCTATATTCTTCAATGCACTCTCTAAGCCTCTACACCGATTGACATCTCTCTCCTAATTTAAGGGGGGAGAAATTCGGTATCGCCCCGTTTGGGGCGCTAGTTCTGGCAGTGCGCAAAGATTAGCGCCAGGCGCAAGTTCTTGCCACCTCGAGCGATATTGGGTTGCATCGCCCCTGGAGGTGATTGCGGCGCTAAATCAGGCGCTGCACGGTGTTCTTAAGGCGCTAACCCGGCGGCGCAATGCAATTTCTCCACAGGCGGGCGCAGCGTAGGTGCCGTCAATTATCGAATTCACCCAGACACGTTGGCACCGGCCAGCTCTTAAAGGGCCGGATCGATTCTCTTCTGCAGCCACACTTTGCGCCTTGTAGGCCTCAAAATCGGCGGTAACCTAGCTGTAGCGGCCAAAGCTTCACCCACATGGAGAGGGCCAGGGAGAGAGTGCAGCGCTTCAGCGAGGGGGCATTGGATGCTCTGGTTGGTGCGGTGGAGCGCCGGCGATCTGTGCTGTACCCGGAGAATTGCAGGAGGCCTCAACACACCGAATACCGCAGAGCTTGGAGGGAGGTTTCCCAAAGAGTCACCTCCAGCAGCATGGTTCCAAGGACTCCTGTGCAATGCAGGAAGAAGTTCAACGACCTCACTCGGGTCGTCAGGGTGAGTGCCTTTTTCAGAATCATCTTCATCCCTCCATCTGGACCTCACTTTATGGCCAGAGGGTGTGCAAAGCCCCAATGGCCAGCTGTCATCCAGAACCCATGGCCCTTTCTGAACACACACGCACATTCAGCTCAGTGCATAATGTAAGGGCTATTCTACCATAGGAGGCATGTGATGCCAGATCCGGGCAGCATAATGTAAGGGCTATTCGACCATGGGAGGCATGTGATGCCAGATCAGGGCAGCATAATGTAAGGGCTATTCGACCATGGGAGGCATGTGATGCCAGAGCAGGGCAGCATAATGTAAGGGCTATTCGACCATGGGAGGCATGTGATGCCAGATCAGGGCAGCATTATGTAAGGGCTATTCGACCATCGGAGGCATGTGATGCCAGATCAGGGCAGCATGTTTCATCACACCCCGTCCTTTCTCTTGCAGGCCAAGCTGACGAGTAACCACAGACAGCAGCTTCGGACCGGAGGAGGCCGGCCTCACCTGCAGACCCTTACAGACCTGGGGGAGTGAGTCCACCAGATCGTCGCAAGCCGGATGACTGGCCCCGTCGCCTCTGGAGATGCCGATCCCATTGTGGACAGTGATGGTAAGGCCATGACCTTTTTGACCTCTCTCCTTCCAGTTGTTCCCCACACCAGCATGCTTTTTCACTCTCGACCCAATTCAGAGCATTGCAGCACTCATGCATCCCTTGCTGCCACCCTGTCCTTTCACTAAAGCCACTCTTGAACTTCCCTGCTTTCAGATGCTGCATCACCAGCTCGGGAGGCGGGCCCTCAAGCTGCCACTGCGACTGACTCCGGAGGCGATGAGGAGGAGGAAGCCGGAACATCCGCTCAACCCTCAGGCGAGCCAGCCCATCTCCAGACTGGGGAGACTCCTTCCCTGGAGGGGAGTCGGGGGGAATGCTCTGAGGAGAACCCAGCTCCAGGAACCAGCGGCCTGCAGTAACGCGAGGGGGGTAGGGAAGCTCGGCGGCCGTCTCTCCGGAGGGCGAGTCGGGCTGCGAGTCCTGCTGCACAGAACGCAGAGGAGGTGCGTGCCCTCACTGAAATGAGCGCCTAGGCTGGGCTCAGGCACACTGAGCTCATGGCTGCAGTGGGAAGGATGCCCGAATCCATTGAGACACTAGCAAGGAGTGTCCAAGACTTCAGCGCAGCACAGGCAGCGAGTGTGCAGGACTTCAGCGCAGCACTTGCAAGGATGATGCAGGACTTCAGCGAAGCACTGGCAAGGGTTGTCCAGGGCTTCAACGAAGCAATGGCACCTGCCACGCAAGTGCTGAGTGCTGCCACGCAGTCACTCACTGGTCTCATGCAGATGCAGATTGAGGCCATGCGAGCACTGACTGCTGCCACCCTCGCTGGATCGGGCAGGATTCCCCGGGGCCCTTGCAGCACCACAGCAGGCCAGCAATCTGTGCACCAACTGATTGCTGCGCATGCTGCGGTGCTGGCCCGTCAGAGTGCCAGTATGCCGGCCGACCAGGGAGCTGCTGTCCGCTCTCAGGATGACAGCATTCCTGATGCCACCACTGACACTTCTCCACTGCAGCTGCCACCACCTGCAGGACAGACTGCTTCCGCCCATGCAGAGTCAGAGCAGTCAGGAGCCGTGCCCTCCATGCCCAGGGCTCGTCCAGGCCGTCCCTCAGGTGCATCTGCGGTTTTGGACAGTCAGCAGGCCTCCACCAGCCTTGTTGCAGCCACTGGGGTCCCATTACAGAGGAGCTGCAGGGCGGGAAGGGGCCAATGCCGAAAGGGAAGCAGATCACCATCGAGGGGGAAAAAGTAGAAGGTGCTGCTGAATCGTGTTATTTGTTTCATTCAAGGCAGAGGATGCTGGTCTGAATGTTAGTTATGATTTGGACAGTCTCCCGGGTGTGAGAGCCACTTATGTTTTGGACAGTCTCCCGGGTGTGAAAGTCACTTATGTGGCAGTCTGTATGTTTTGCTTTCTGTTGCCATTGCTTTGTCAGGTGGGAAGGAAGCACATTTTGTACAATAAACAACTTTCTTTATTCACAATGGCCATGTCTGTTCTTTGGACAAATTTTGCCCTTGACCGGCTTAGGGGTAGGAGAATGGTTCCATTCATGTTCTTGGAATGGCAGCAAGCATTTCCTGAGAGGGGCCTAGAAGCAACTTGCTATAAGCCTCTGACGGACGGCCTTTGCAGTTTGTTCCTCCCTCCCATCTTGGTGCTGCTGCTCCTCCTCCTCCTCCTCTGCTGGGGCTTCAATGTCTGGTGGCATTGGCTGGGTCCTGAGGATTGCCAGGTTATGCAGCATAGAAACATAGAAACATAGAAGATAGGAGCAGGAGTAGGCCATTCGGCCCTTCGAGCCTGCTCCGCCATTCAACGAGATCATGGCTGATCATCCAAACCCTAGCACCCGGTCCCTACACCGACAGCCATCCCACCCAAGCCCTAACCCCGTAACCCCACGTATTTAATCCCCCCTAACACTAAGGGTCAATTTTTTTTTTATCATGACCAATCAACCTAACCCGCACATTTTTGGACTGTGGGAGGAAACCGGAGCACCCGGAGGAAACCCACGCAAACACAGGGAGAATGTGCAAACTCCACACAGACAGTCACCCGAGGCCGGATTTGAACCCGGGTCCCTGGCGCTGTGAGGCAACAGTGCTAACCACAATGCCACCGTGCATGCAACACACAACGACGAAGTGGGAGACTCGCTCAGGTGAGTACTGAAGGGCTCCTCCAGAATGGTCTAGACAGCGGAACCGTTGCTTCAGCACGCCGATTGCGTGCTCCATGACATTCCTGGTTGCTTGATGGCTCTCATTGTATTCTTCTTCAGCAGGGGTGCTGGGTGAATGGACCGGGGTCATTAGCCAGGGGCACAGAGGATAGCCCTTGTCCCCGAGAAGCCAGCCTCCTGGGTGAGCCGGGGCCTAGAAAAGGTTTGCCACAGAAGTCTGGCGCAGGATGAAGGCGTCGTGGCTGCTGCCTGGAAACTGGGTATTCACAGTGAGTATCAGCTGTCGGTGGTCACAGACCAGCTGCACATTCAAAGAATGGAACCCCTTTCGGTTGCAGAAATCCTCCGCATTCTCTAGAGGCGCCCGCAAAGCTACATGCGTGCAGTCAATGGCGCCCTGCACCATGGGGAAGCCCGCTATCATTGCAAAGCCCTCTGCGCGCTCTCGCTCTTGTCCGGGGTCATTGGGAAGGAGATGTACTGCCATCTCCTTCTAAAGAGGGCATTAGTCACTTGACGGATGCAGCAATGCACTGCGAACTGTGAGATGTTGGCAATGTCTCCAGTAGCAGCCTGAAAGGAGCCGCTAGCATAGAAGTTTAGAGCCACAGTGATCTTCACAGCCACCGACAGAGATGTCCTGCACCTTAGTTGAGGCTGCAGATCTGGCTGGAGCAGGTGGCAGAGCTCAGTGACCACCTCCTTACTGAAGCGCAGCCTTCGGAAACACTGCTCCTCCGACATGTTGATATATAAAAACTGCTGGCGGAAAACCCTGGCAGCGTAAGGTCTCATGGGGCGACGTCTGTAGGCCCTCCTCCGTCTGGCCATGCCAGCGACTCTATCCCTGCGTCTCTGTGCCCTGTCCAAATGATTGAGAAGCACGACGTTCGCATCCAATGCAGCCCCCATAGTAAGAGCGCACTGAAAGTTATTCCGGCTGAGAAGCTCACCAACTGCAAAGTTATGTTCAGAAGGCTAAAGTTCCTCAGCCAGCACTGGCTCACTGCAGAAATGGCTCTCCGTTTGTCTCTGAGCAACTCTCTCTCTCTCTCCAAGAAGTTGTGGTCCAAAAATGGCTACCAAGAATAATCCAGAACAGTCCCCTTTAAATAGTGCCCCTGGAGCCCGACAGCGACTGGGAAACGTTCCAGGTAACCTGTCCTTGTTAGCGCCAGGCTGAACGCAGGGGGGCGCCACTGAATTTCCGGTCCAGGGCGCACCAAAGGCGTTGTACACTGAAATGACGTCATGATCTGCGTGCGCCGGTGAGCGGGCGCTAAAGTTTAGCGCCAGCGCAAAATGTCCGCGCAATATGGTAAGATGCGCAGAGTTCGCTGCGCCCGGGTGCGAGTTGGTTAGCGCCCCACTTCTCGGCCTCTTTAGGCACTAATGGGTGGCGCAGCCAATCGAATTTTTCCCCCAAGTTGCCTTATCTGAGGAACAGTGTCCTTATCTGAGGAAAGATGTTCTTGCCATGGAGGGAGTGCAGCGAAGAATCACCAGGCTGATACCTGGGATGGCAGGAATGACGTATGAGGAGAGATTGGGTCGATTGGGCTTATACTTGCTGGAGTTCAGAAGAATGAGAGGGGAACTCATTGAAATTTATAAAATTCTAACAGGACTAGACAGACTAGATGCAGGAAGGATGTTCCCGATGGTCGGGGAGTCCAGAACCAGGGGTCACAGTCTAAGGATAAGGGGTAAGCCATTTAGGACTGAGATGAGGAGGAATTTCTTCACCCAGAGAGTGGTGAACCTGTGGAATTCTCTACCACAGAAGGCAGTGGAGGCCAATTCATTAAATATATTCAAGAAGGAGTTGGATATATTTCTTAAGGCTAAAGGGATCAAGGGATAAGGGGAGAAGGCAGGGACAGGGTACTGAGTTTGGATGATCAGCCATGATCCCATTGAATGGCAGAGCAGGCTCGAGGGGCCGAATGGCCTACTCCTGCTCCTATCTTCTATGTTTCTATGTTTCTATGTGCCCCTTGCAATCTACCTCTTTGAGCACGCTTTTGGTCACATGTACTTATATCTGCTTACGTGGCTCGGTACAAAACATTTTTCTGATTACGCTCCTGTTAAAACCCCAAGGAACATGTTTTATTAATTCTGTCATAGGATGTGCGTGTCTCTGACAAGGCCAGCACTAATTGCCCATCCCTAATCGCCCTTAAGAAGGTGGTGGAGAGCCGCCTTCTTGAACCGCTGCAGTCCGTGTGGTGAAGGTGCTCCCACAGTGCTGTTAGGGAGGGAGATCCAGGATTTTGACCCAGCGACGATGAAGGAACAGCGATATATTTCCAAGTCAGGATGGTTTGTGACTTGGAGGGGAACTTGGAGGTGGTGGTGTTAACATGCGCCTGCTGCCCTTGTCCTTCTAGGTGGAAGAGGTTGCGGGTTTGTGAGGTGCTGCCAAAGAAGCCTTGGCGAGTTGCTGCAGTGCATCTTGTCGATGGTACACACTGCAGCCACGGTACGCCGGTGGTGGAGGGAGTGGATGTTTAAGGTGGTGGATGGGGTGCCAATCAAGCGGGCTGCTTTGTCCTGGATGGTGTCGAGCTTCTTGAGTGTTGTTGGAGCTGCACTCATCCAGACAAGTGGAGAGTATTCCATCACACTCCTGACTTGTGCCTTGTAAATGGTGGAAAGGCATTGGGAAGACAGGAGGTGAGACACTCGCCGCAGAATACCCAGCCTCTGACCTGCTCTTGTTGCCACAGTATTTATGTGGCTGGTCCAGTTAAGTTTCTGGTCAATGGTGACCGCCAGGTTGTTGATGGTGGGAGATTCGGCGATGGTAATGCCATTGAATGTCAAGGGGAGGTGGTTAGACTCTTGCTTGTTGGAGATAGTCATTGCCTGGCACTTCTGTGGCGCGAATGTTACCTGCCACTTATCAGCCCATGCCTGAACGTCATCCAGGTCATGTTGCATGCGGGTATGGACTGCTTCATTAACTGAGGAGTTGGGAATGGCACCATATAAATGCAATTTCTGGTTGTTCTTGGACTTTTACTAATAATGTTTATTTTACCAGAGCAAAAACTCAATCAATGTCAGAAAGGTAAATGGAGGCAACGAGTTGAGAATTATATCATCTCCTATTCTGAAAACTGAATTCTTCAAATAACTGTATATTTTTTTATTTCACCACGTTATTAATAACATCCTTAGAACTTCAAGAGAAATGCCAAAATGATGGTGAGTAATAATCTTCTCTTCATCAGGAAATAAAATGATTGACTTTTTTGGGGCGAGACTGGGGCAGTGGATTATTTAATTAATATGGGGACATAAGGAGTGAGCGGGGAAGTGGGATTTGTGATGCATCGATGCAGAACTGTGGGCGGAGAACAGGACTGCAGGAATAGGTTTAGATTCAGAATTTTCTATGGGGACAGAGCTGGGCAATGGAACTACCATTGAAACATAGAAGGGTACTGAGTTTGGATGATCAGCCATGATCTCATTGAATGGCGGAGTGGGCTCGAGGGGCCGAATGGCCTACTCCTGCTCCTATCTTCTATGTTTCTATGATGTAGTTCCTTAAACTCACTATATAAATGCAGGCTGTTGTTGGCCTGAGCTGGTAAGGTTAAGTTCTTGGCTGATGGGCCGAAGGGCTTCAGTCGATGTAGAACATGAGCTTTCTGGTTTCAACGATTTGCATTTATTTCCACTCTTTCAGATGAAAGGCTGATGGAGAGAGCAATAGGTAACGTTTCGTAACTTCCATCAATTTGTTTAAAGATGATCTCAACGTCAGAAATAGGAGCCGGAATAGGCCGAATATCTCTCCAGCCTGCTCTGCCATTCCATAATATCATGGCTGATCTTCGAACACAAATCCTCGCCCTCCCACACATCCTGTGATTCCCTTAGCCTGGCATGAATCAATCCATAATCTGTTTCATAGATACATCCTAGCATTCCGCTCAATAACAATTGGCAAGGAGCAGGTCAGCAACCTATCCTCTTGGCTGGGGACTAAAATAGGAGATTAATTTTTTGAGGATGTAACTGGTAAAATAGATAAGGGAGAACCAGTGGATGTGGTGTACTTGGACTTTCCAAAGGCTTTTGATAAGGTCCCGCATAAGAGATTAGCATGTAACGTTAAGGCACATGGGACTGGGGGCAAGGTATTGACTTGCATAGAGAACTGGTTGGCAGACAGGAAGCAAAGAGTTGGAATAAATGGCTCTTTTTCCGTGTGGCAGGCAGTGACTAGTGGGGTACCGCAGGGATCAGTCCTTGGACCTTAGCTATTCACAATATATATTAATGATCTAGACAAGGGAACTAGATGTAATATCTCCAAGTTTGCAGATGACACAAAGCTGGGTGGGCGTGTGTGCTGTGAGGGGGATGCTGAGAAACTCCAGTATGATTTGGACAGGTTGGATGATTGGGCAGAAGCATGGCAGATGCAATATAATGTGGATAAATGCGAGGTTATCCACTTTGGTGTCAAAAACAAGAAGGCACATTATTATCTGAATGGCAATAGATTGGGAGAAGGGGAAGTGCAACGAGACCTGGGTGTCCTTGTGCACCAGTCGCTGAAGGTAAGCATGCCGGCGCAGCAGGCAGTTAAGCAGGCAAATGGTATGTTGGCCTTCATAGCGAGACGGGTTGAGTACAGGAACAAGGATGTCTTGCTGCAGTTGTACAGGGCCTTGGTGAGACCACATCTTGAGTATTGTGTGCAGTTTTGGTCGCCTTACCTGAGGAAGGATGTTCTTGCCATGGAAGGATTGCAGCGATGATTCACCAGGCTGATACCTGGGATAGCAGGAATGACGTACGAGGAGAGATTGGGTCGATTGGGCTTGTACTCCCTGGAGTTTAGAAGAATGAGAGGGGATCTCATTGAAGCTTATAAAATTCTAACAGGACTAGACAGACTAGATGCAGGAAGGATTTTCCCGATGGCGGGGAGTCCAGAACGAGGGGTCACAGTCTAAAGATAAGGGGTAAGCCATTTAGGACTGAGATGAGGAGGAATTTCTTCACCCAGAGAGTGGTGAACCTATGGAATTCTCTACCACAGAAGGCAGTGGAGGCCAATTCATTAAAATATTCAAGAAGGAGTTGAATATATTTCTTAAGGCTAAAGGGATCAAGGGATATGGGGAGAAAGCAGGGACCGGGTACTGAATTTGGATGATCAGCCATGATCGCATTGAATGGTGGAGAAGGCTCGAAGGGCCGAATGGCCTACTCCTGCTCCTATCTTCTATGTTTCTATGTAAACTATCTGGCGATAATCACAAGAGGTCAGATCAGTATCAAGGCGGCAAAGAGCTGATTAGAGCAAAGAGTTTGCTTATCAGTGGCCAGAACGAATAATTGCCATGGACTAAAGTGATCACCGATGTGGAACAGAATCCAGCCCACTGTGTGTTATTATTTAATCAGATCAACTAGAGTAAGATTAAAAACGAGTCACTATTTACATGTATATGTGTATGTGTACCCCTTGCGACGCCTGGGAATCCCTGGCCTAAGACCGCTCAAAGTGGAGGAGAAGCATCCAGGAAGGCGCCGAACACCTCAAGTCTCGGAAGGAGTGCACGTCAACCCAAGCACCCCAACCCACCCGCCCCTTCAACCACCGTCTGCCCCACCTGTGACAGACAGTAGGTTGCCCATTGGACTCATCAGTCACCTGAGAACTCATTTTTTAGCGTGGAGGCAAGTCATCCTCGGTTCCGAGGGACTGCCTAAGAAGAAGAAGATTCCCTTAGAGTACAACAATCTATCGATCTCCCCTTTCAATATGCACAACCACTCAGCGATACGGGGTAGAGAATTCCAAAGATTCACAACACTCCGAGTCAAGGCATTTCTCCTCATCTTTCATAATCTGCCGACGCCTTATCCTGAGACTATGCCCCCTAACTCTACACTTTCCATCCAGTGGGAACAGCCCCTGAGCAACTACCCTGTCAAGCCCCTCACAGAACCTTATACGTTTCAATGAGATTACCTCTCATTCCTTGAAACCCCGGTGAGTATCGGCCCATTCCACTCAACATCTCCTGATAGGTCAACCCTCTCATCCCAGTAATCAATTTGATGAACCTTTGTTGCACTGCTTCTAAGGCAGGTATACCCAGCCTCTCCTGCATCTTCCCAGCCGAAAGCTTCATTAAAAACATAGAAACATAGAAGATAGGAGCAGGAGTAGGTCATTCGGCCCCTCGAGACTGCTCCGCCATTTAATGAGATCATGGCTGATCATCCAAACTCAGTACCCTGTCCCTGCCTTCTCCCCATATCCCTTGATCCCTTTAGCCTTAACAAATATATCTAACTCCTTCTTGAATATATTTGATGAATTGGCCTCCACTGCCTTCTGCGGTAGAGAATTCCACAGATTCACCACTCTCTGGGTGAAGAAATTCCTCCTCATCTCAGTCCTAAATGGCTTACCCCTTATCCTTAGACTGTGACCCCTGGTTCTGGACTCCCCCGCCATCAGGAACATCCTTCCTGCATCTAGTCTGTCCAGTCCTGCTAGAATTTTATAAGTTTCAATGTGATCCCCTCTCATTCTTCTAAACTCCAGCGATTATAAGCCCAATCGACCCAACCTCTCCTCATACGTCATTCCTGCCATCCCAGGTATCAGTCTGGCGAATCTTCGCTGCACTCCCTCCATGGCAAGAACATCCTTCCTCAGATAAGGCGACCAACACTGCACACAATACTCAAGGTGTGGTCTCACCAAGGCCCTGTACAACTGCAGCAAGACATCCTTTTCCCTGTACTCGAACCCTCTCGCTACGAAGGCCAACATACCATTTGCCTTCTTAACCGCCTGCTGCACCTGCCTGCTTACCTTCAGCAACTGGTGCACAAGGACACCCAGGTCTTGTTGCACTTCCCCTTCTCCCAATCTATTGTCATTCAGATAATAATCTGCCTTCCTGCTTTTGCCACCAAAGTGGATAACCTCGCATTGATCCACATTATGCAGCATCTGCCATGTTTCTGCCCAATCGCCCAACCTGTCCAAATCATACTGGAGGGTGCACAATTTTTTCTGACGAGAATCCGTTACACCCAACTAAAATGAATTGAAACCAATAATTCAAATTGCATCTTGCCTCTCAGATTCCACTCACTCCAGTTAGCTTCCTACTGGTTTACTGAGTTCAACCTATAGCCAATGGCGATCCGGTTACAATGTTTTATGGGTTTTCATTGGTCAGATTCATTGATTGATAGAATCATAGAAACATAGAAAAATAGGAGCAGGAGTTTGCCAGTGGCCCCTCGAGGCTGCTCCACCATTCAATATGATCATGGCTGATCCTCTATCTCAATACCATATTCCCGCTCTCTCCCCATACCCCTTGATGACTTTTGTGTCTAGAAGTCTATCTATCTCCTTCTTAAATATATTCAGTGACTTGGCCTCCACAGCCTTCTGTGGTAGAGAATTGCAGAGGTTCACCACCCTCTGAGTGAAGAAATTCCTCCTCATCTCAGTCCTAAATGTCCTACCCCGTATCCTGAGACTGTGTCCTCTCATTCTAGACCCCCCAGCCAGGAGAAACAACCTCCCTGCATCCAATCTGTCCAACCCTGTCAGAATTTTACATGTTTCAATGAGATCCCCTCTCATCCTTCTAAACTCTAGTGAATACAAACCTAGCCTAGCCAATCTGTCCTCATCCGACAGTCCTGCCATCCCAGGAATCAGTCTGATTAGCACGTAGATTTTTCCCCTCTCTTGAATTTAAACAAGCGGCGAAAAGAATGAAATTAAGAGGGATATTATAAGGATAGAAATTCGTTATTGGAGTTTGCGCTAAAAGGCTGCCTCGTGCCGGCCGCTCGTTATGCTCCCCGCCCGATATTCAGTTACATTCATTTCCAAAGAACTCAATGTAGGATAGGGTGTATAACGGGTGTCCGAGGCATTACCGCCAGTTTACCGCTACCACCCGACACAAATATCTAAGCCGCCATTTGCACAACAGCCTGTGCTCATAGCGACCTATACAGCTGGTTTGTTTTATAAATCTCATCATTCATCTAGAAACTACTCGTGAAATAACACTGGATGGCCAGCTGGTGGCGCCGTCCAAGGAGTATAAATACTCGGGCATTGGCCCCAGCTTTTCAGGGACATTTTGTAGGACAAGGAACTAGTGAAGTACAACTAGACCTCCATGTCCTGAAACAAGTTGATTAAAGCCTTGCTGTATGCTCAAACCAAGTGTGTAGTGAGTTTTATTACGTCAGTTTGTGTTGGTTTTTCTTTCAGAGATCGAAAGGTTGAAGATGACAATAAAAGCTGGCGGTGAGAATTAAATTAATTGCACCCTATATATTTGAGTATTTACTAAGACTACTGAGTGGGCAATCTGCTGAATGTCCATCCATAGAAAATGACAATGTAACACTGTTGACGGAATGCGAGCTTCTCAGTAGAAAACTACAATAGAATAATAGAAACTTAGAATGATACAAGACAAAAGAGGACCATTAGGTCTATCGTGCCTGTGTGCCAGGCTGTCCAATTGCTCCCACTCCCCGGCCCTTTCATAGGGACATCGGAACAGAGGCAAATAAGAACAGGATTAGGCCATTGAGCCCCTTGAGCCTGTTGCGCCATTCAATGAGGTCATTGCATTTCTGCAACCTAACTCCATATACTCGCCTTTGGCCCATGTCCCTTAATACTTTAGCTTAACAAAAATCTATCAATCACAGATTTATAATTAACAATTGATCTTGCGGAAGAGAGTTCCAAACTTCTACCACCCTTTGTGTGTAGAAGTGTTTCCTAATTTCACCACTGAAAGGTCTGGCTCTAATTTTTAGACTATGCCCCCTAGTCCTAGACTCCCCAACCAGCAGAAATAATTTCTCTCTATCTACCCGATCAGTTCCCCTTAATATCTTGAAAACTTCGATCAGATTACGTCTTAACCTTCCAAATTCGAGGGAGTAGAAACCTAATTGGAAAATCTCTCCGCATAGCTTAACCCTTGAATTCCGGATTTCATTCTGGTAAACCTACGCTGCACTCCCTCCAAGGCCAATATATCCTCCCTAAGGCGTGGTGCCCAGAACAGCTCACAGTGCTCTAGGTGTGGTCTCACCAGGGCTTTGTATAGATGCAGCATAACTTCTACCCCCTATAGCCGTTTAAATTTCCACTACGGGTTCTAATCCGATTCCCTTCTGAAAATTACGATTGAATCTGCATCCCACACCCTTTCAGGCAATCCATTCCAGATCAAAGCTGGGTGGGCGTGTGTGCTGTGAGGAGGATGCCGAGAAACTCCCAGTATGATTTGGACAGGTTGGGTGATTGGGCAGAAGCATGGCAGATGCAATATAATGTGGATAAATGCGAGGTTATCCACTTTGGTGGCAAAAACAGGAAGGCAGATTATTATCTGAATGGCAATAAATTGGGAGCAGGGGAAGTGCAACGAGACCTGGGGGTCCTTGTGCACCAGTTGCTGAAGGTAAGCATGCAGGTGCAGCAGGCGGTTAAGAAGGCAAATGGTATGTTGGCCTTCGTAGCGAGAGGGTTCGAGTACAGGAGCAAGGATGTCTTGCTGCAGTTGTACAGGGCCTTGGTGAGACCACACCTTGAGTATTGTGTGCAGTTTTGGTCGCCTTATCTGAGGAAGGATGTTCATGCCATGGAGGGAGTGCAGCGAAGATTCACCAGACTGATACCTGGGATGGCAGGGATGACGTATGAGGAGAGATTGGGTCGATTGGGCTTATATTTGCTGGAGTTTAGAAGAATGAGAGGGGATCTCATTGAAACTTATAAAATTCTAACAGGACTAGACAGACTAGATGCAGGAAGGATGTTCCCGATGGCCGGGGAGTCCAGAACCAGGGGGCACAGTCTAAAGATAAGGGGTAAGCCATTTAGGACAGAGATGAGGAGGAATTTCTTCACCCAGGGAGTGGTGAACCTGTGGAATTCTCTACCACAGAAGGCAGTGGAGACCAATTCATTAAATATATTCAAGAAGGAGTTGGATATATTTCTTAAGGCTAAAGGGATCAAGGGATATGGGGAGAAAGCAGGGACAGTGTAGTGAATTTGGATGATCAGCCATGATCTCATGGCATGGCGGAGCAGGCTCGAGGGGCCGAATGGCCTACTCCTGCTCCTATCTTCTATGTTTCTATGTTTCGATAAATTCTGTGTCATCATATGTCGGTTTGCGTTTTCACCTTGATTCATAGGAGACAAAAGAGTTGAACACGATCCAGGTAAAATTAATAAATCGTATGGCGGTGCAGGGCTTTATTATATTGCCCAATGGGGCAATGTTTGTAAGTTATGGTCGTTTTGTTTATCTCTCTGTTATTAGTGTGGTTCTTTAGGGTACATTTTCAAATTGTAGGGGGTTTCTCTTGCTCTTTCTGGTCTCCTGCCAGGCTTCGTGCAATAATTGCCCTTGAGTGGTTCGACCCACTCCCCCCCTACGGTTCTAGACCTTGGACTTAGGTGCAGAGAACAGTAGTGCAGAGAAAGAACTCAATAGACCAGGTTGAATAGCACGAAATGGATGCTTTTATTTTTAAACAGTTTGAAGCATTACAAAATACATGTCAAAGGCACAGATTAAAGTTACTACAATCATGCACAAATTTATGAACGTGACTCTATGGAAATGGGGAACACACGGCACATCGAAAAAGGGGAAACACATTACGATTTCCCTTAACTCCCTCCCCTATACCTAAACTAAGTTTCGACCTGGGGAACTTGGGATCATGCTCACCACTCTCGAAATCGCGAGAAAGGGGGTTCGCAGCCTTTTTGGCACCGCTTTCCGTCGTCACGTGGATTTGGAAACTTCTGGCGCAGTCGATATTCTCTCCTCCCTCGAGGCGGTGGGGTAGACCCAGCCTCGATGAGCGCTCGTTAAGGTTGAGATCCACCAAGTCAATTTGGGTTCATGGAGCAGACCCAGATGCAGGCTATGCACTTGGGAGAATCTTGTGGCATCGATCGCCGGTTCTCCAGAGGGTTTCTTCTCCGTCGGCCTGGGTCGTCGATGATCTCCCGACCCCAGTACCCGGGCCACCCTCGTCGTCTTCTCGTCGTGGCCGAGCCTTGTTTGGCTGAACACCGGCCACGTTGTCCTTTTACCGAAACCGTCCGTCTTTAAAAAAAAAACGAAAACGTTTTCATCGATCTGCCGAAGTGGAAGAGGCGCCGATCCGGGCACCGTCCGCCCTTCGTTCGTTCCTCGTAGAAGAAAGTTCTTGAAGAAATGGAAGCCTGAAGTCGCCCAACAAGAAGCCGTGGCAGCGAAGAAGAAGTTGTTCAAGTAACCCGGAGTCCGAAGGGTTTTTAGATGGACTTTCAATCCATAGTTATACTCTTTTGGGACAGTCTTATCTCCCGCCAAATCATAGTCCTGTCTTTGTATTAATTTTGGCGGGCAGAAATCTCTGCAGGGGCGCTTTGTCTTGTAACGGAGCCGGTGATAACTTAAACTGGCCTTCCTGGCCGATAATGTCTTTCAATGTCTATTGCATTGTCACCGTGGCTCGGTTCGCATATTGATCGGTCCGGACATTTTCCTTGATGGCTGCTAAACGGTTTTTCCTTTGTACGATAAATGGGTATAAGTGTTTTTACATTGTCCGCCCATATCTTGATGGGCCCCATCCTGTACTTATAATCCATTGAATATGTATGCTGTTGCTCTGAGTTTCGGTTCCCAGAGACTGGCTTTCGTGGGCTCACTGTCTTCAATCCACAAGCCTGTCTGGCTTGCAGTAACAGAAATAAAATGGTTCATAAACTGATCACGGGGCCTGGCGGCCATTTTGTATGCCCTTTTATCAAAGGTTTTTCTGTGCAAGCTTACTTTGGTCAATAAACAGTCTTATTTTATCCAGTTTTCTTGCGTGATTTTTGCTGAAAATTGCGAATCTTACAGGCCCCCCTGTGATACTGATAGCTTGCTTAAAGTATCAATAATCCTTGATGAGCAAATTTTCCCTGATTCCCCACATCCAAACATTCCTGGCACTTAACTATCTATGCCCCTCACGACACATGCAGTTCCCATTTCCGGAGAAAAATGAAAATTACCTCATGCACATTTGGAATCATAGACAGCAAATCTTAAACTATAACACCTTCACCTGTCAGATGGGCAGGGGTTGATACCCTTTTGCGCCATCTGCATGCATCTTTTATTAATCCAAAAAAACTTAAGAACAACTAATAACATGACAATACTTATTTCCTTATAACCCAAAACAATCAAAAATTTTTTTTAAATGGAGGGACGCTTAATCTTATACTAGCAGCTTAGAGTGGGGTATCTGCTTCCCCCATCCGCACATAGCGTTCTCTCCATTCTCCTGTGTTCTCGTGCCTCTGGAGGCGTTTGCCTCTTTTGCAATGCACGAAGAGCAAAAATATCACAATCAAAACCTGACATACTACTAGGATATGGGATGCTATTCTAATCCAGGCGGGGACCTCTATGTTGGTGAACAAGTCCCACCATGGTGGGATGGTTATGTCCAATATGTCTTTTCCTATCTCTAAAGTCTTCTGCTCCAGTGTATAGAAATGTTTCTGCGAAACTATAACGGCTTTTAAAACCTTGGTGAGGTGTTCGGGAAGAGGGGGAATTACATAACCAAAATGCGCGACAAATCGTTGTAAGTCTGTGAAATTCTCTTTGATAGTGATGTGTACAGTGGAGGGCGCAGGAATGGGAACAATTCGTTGTTGTGCCACTTGAACCTCGGCCCTGGGTTTGAAACAGAAACTGCTATCACCGACCGAACACCACTCGTGTTGTCCATATCGGTACTGAGGCGCTGCAGTGGTGACGCAGTATGTCCCACCCCCGATATATGCTACCTGTGGGGGCACATGGTCCTCTGCCATTGCCTCCATGGTGCAATTCACCGGCTTCGCGCTAGCGGTTCTGAACCCGCACTGTGGTTTCAAAAAGGCATTCAAGTGCTGGGGACACAGGATGATGTGTGCTCCCCGGCTCCGACATCCCGAGAGGTCGGTGCCTGTCATCGTACGCTCCCATCTGATGACGTAAGGCGGGACCACTGCGTAACGAATGTGTGCGCCCCCCTGAATGACTCCAATGTTCTCTACTCTGTATACCGGGGCGGGCTTTGCTGCGGGACCCAACACCGGCATTCTTACTACTATTCCCATAATAGTGTGATTCGAATGTCCGCAGTCCACTGGAACTGGGTATGCTTCTGCGGCTAGTCTGAGCTGGCACGGGCTTAATGCATTCTCAAAAGGGTGGAGCGCTTGCAAGTGCTTGTTGCTGATCCAGGACGGGACCAAACCCTGTTTTAAATCCTCAAGATTACTGCGGCCCTCGCCCAATAACCACGCCCCGTACAGCACACAGGCCTCGTTTTGCGCAGCTTGATCGGACGCATTCCGATCCTCCTTAATGAGTGCATTTACCGTTCTCGCGTGTTTCTCCAGCTCAGCAATTATGTCCTTAAAGTGTAGTGTCATGGCCTGGTCCTCATGCAACTCAGAACCCACGACCTTGTTTTCGTCTGTCAATATGTTCCTTAACTGGGCTTTTAAACCGTTGATCTGTGTCTGCAGCTCCACGTTATCTAGAGCGTTGACAACAGATGTCCCGGTATTAAAAGCAGTGAATATGTCATTTACAGTACCCCTTCTTTGCCTCCCGACTCGATCCAAAACTTCTGGCGGTGTGGTGTATAATTTGTCTCTGTCGATGTCGGCAAAGTCAAATTCGTAAAATTGTCTAAACATACTGGTTAACAGGACCTGGTATAATTGTTCCGTTTCTTTGGGACACCACTCCGGCAATCTTACCTCAGTGAGATTTAAAATCACTGAGGCCACCGCGTAGTGTACCCCTTGGTACAGCACCTGACCGGTGGGTACCAATACTAAACCGTTCCCGGGTCCCTTGGTGGTGGTTGGGCACCCTCCTTTCTGGGCTAGTGCTACCGGAAGCGTGGGCAGGGGCTTGCGTGGGCGGGTGATGAGTTCAGTGGCGTTCACCGGAATAGGGGAGTATGGGGCTCCGCACGCTCGAGTGCTAACATCCCATCTCATCCCCTTCCCTTCATCCTGCCACTGCCTCTGGAAGAAGATGGACACGCCCTTGGGGCAGACGCGTCTCGAACCCCACATACAGACATATATTCCCTCATCCGGTTCCCACCATTTGTCCCAACACACACGTAATTGTCCGTGAGTTCCCGTAATAGTCCGATGGGTATTATTACCCAGTCGCTCCCACTCGACCGTAGAGTTTCTCATGTCCTTTCCCAGCTTTCGTAGCCACCACCATCGCCTTGGTGGTACGTTCCCATTGCACACCAGACAAATCCTCTTTCCCACGGTGACGCTGACTCTGGGCGCTAGGATCCTCACTCGAGGGCACGTTAATGAAGTCTCTTGGTAGGCAAAACCGAAATTGCTGGAATATTCCGTAGAATTCGTTCCCAGCCAACCTGGCCATCTCCCTTGGTGGAAGTAGGTGGCGGTTTCCTCTACCTCTCGCTCCCCCGTCCCATCCGTTGCGATGGGGGCCGTGTCCCCGGAGCACCCGAAAATGATAACGTCCTTGGTGCGGCCTCGGTAGGCCCACCCGCACCCGATCGCCATGAACGCTACGACAATCCTTTCCATCGTATCCCAGGTTTCTGTAACCAACAAAATGATGTAGCCGGGCTCCCGATAGGTGCTGGCCTAAATTAATTGGACGCGCGGGTTCCTGGACCCCGCTCCCTAACAAACACACATACCGGGCAGACTTCAAAATTGTACTCTTAACACCATATACTTTACATTCCTTAAACTATGACCATAATTACCTATCTTAACTTATGTACAGCGCCGCCCTCCGTGGGGCGGCTTTCCGAATCCCTGTGAGGTCTGTCGTGTGCCACACCCTGCGGTGGGGCTGCATTGATCTTTGGCCTTGATCCCCCGCAGCCTGTCGCTGCTGAACGGGGATCATGTCTTCCTGGGGCTGCTTTAAACCGTGGTTGGGGAGGATGGGGAGAATCTGGCCAAAATTTTCTGGGCTGGGGCGCTCGAGCTGACCTACGAGGGGTTGCTTTGGGTTGGGCTCCCGGGGCCGATGGACCTGGGGTCGTGACTGTTACCGGCACAGCCTGTGGTTCCTCCACAGCTGCCGGCTCCAGCTCCCCTTCCTCAGGCTCCGCCCCCCCGGGGTCGGGATCTGTGGCTTCCGACCCCACCTCACCTGTCCCTACAGGTAACGAGTCTCCACCCCCACTCCCTACCTCCCCCAAGCTTGAGTCGAGGGCGGGACTGCCGTCCTCTGACTCTTCCTCCTCCGTGATTGGGTCTAAAGCGAGGTTGAGCTGTTTGGGCTCTCCCCTGCCTAAATCCCATTCAAAAGATGAGACCTCCCACTCCAATGGGATGGCCTCTCCCTTCACGCAGGCTACTGCTCCAGCCTGTGTGGTCTGTGACTCTGTTACAGGCTGAGGATCTTTGTTCTCAGACCTGGTCCCCTTTGGTGGCCCTGGTGTACCCGGTTTAAACAGTTTACACTGGTTGATGTGAAACCATTTGGTACGTCGGGGCGTCTTCACTGCATAAACCATGGGGCTGGCTTTGTCTACAATGCTGTATGGCCCCATGTACAGTGGTTCAAAACTCCCTACCCTGGCGTAGTTTCGGACCATGACCTGATCCCCGACTACCCACTCTTGTTGTTTCCGAGGTTCTAACAACAGTTTATTTCCCTGGTGCTGTCTTCCCATGTTCCCAGCCGCCTGCCCATAAATCTGTCTCAGGCGCTCCAAGAGGGTTTGGGCGAATTTGTCCCGTTTCACCTCTCGGAGCTGGCCCTCAGCGAGCACCGGGGCTAGCACATGGGTGGGTGTTCGCATGATCCTTCCAGTCATTAACTCGTGCGGGGAATACCCCGTGCTTTTGGACTGGCTGGCTCGGATCCCCATGAGGACTAAAGGCAGGACCTCCGCCCATTTCTGGGGCGAGCCCATTGTCTCTTTCCTCAGCTTTTCCTTGAGGGTCCGATTCATACGCTCAACAATCCCGGATGACTGGGGATTGTATGCTACGTGCCACTTTCCCTCAATGCCCAAGAGCCTGAGGGCGTTCTGCATTACTTGACCGGTGAACTGACTCCCTTGGTCGGACTCTACAAAACGGGGGAGTCCCCACCGTGAGAACACTTCCCGAATCAAGATCTTAGCAGTACCCAGTGCCGTAGCTGTTCTGCACGGGAAGGCTTCTACCCATTTGGTGAACACATCTACCAGGACAAGGCAGTACTTATAGCCTCCCTGGGCGGCGGGCAGGGGCCCTATGTAGTCGACCTGAATCGACTGCCATGGTCCCTCTACCCTCCTGATGTGCCCCATGGGCACCTTCCTTTTGTGGGGGTCTGGGTTGTTAGCAGCACACACAAGACAGCTTGCGCAGAACTCGCGGACATCGTCCCGAAGTCCCGGCCACCATCCCGCCTGCTCCACCCGTTGCCAGGTGACCTCAGGTCCGGGGTGTCCCGCTCCTGGACCCTCGTGGGCCAATTGCAGGAATTCCCTTCGGTGCTGCTGCGGCACAACCCACTGCTCCTTTCGGAACAGCATACCTTCCTTGACTGTGAGGGCTGCCGTACTGTACGGACCTTCTACCTGTTTGCCCTCTGTGATGGCTTTTAGGACTGCTTTTAGGGCGGGATCCAGGGTTTGGACGGTCTTTAGGTCTGGGGGCGGTGTCACCCCTGTGTTCCCGGGAATTCCCTCCCTGCCTTGGATCGCCGCCACGGGTCCGGGTTCGTATGGGTCCCAGAGAATGCCGCTGCGGGCACCCTCCCTGGCTAGCGCATCCGCCTGCTGGTTGCCCTGACTGCGGGGTTCTGTAATGGAGTGAGCCTTCACCTTATGGATGAACACCTCTCCTTTCTCCCCCACAGCTGCTAGGATCTTCTCCAGCAAGGGCTTAACTGTTAAAGGCCGCCCGTCCGCGGAGGTGTACCCGCGTCGGGACCAGATGGCGAGGTACTCCGTACACGAATTGCACGTGAACATGCTGTCTGAGCAAATCGTGTATGGGGTTGGGAAAATCTCGGGGTGGGTAACCACGTACGCCACCGCGGACAGTTCAGCCTGCTGCGCGCTCATAGTGCTGGGGAGCTTAATTGCCAGGGCAATGTTTGCCGCAGGGTCATAAACTCCACACCCTGTGAGTCGCTTGCCGTCAGCTACAGTGCTAGAACCGTCTACGTAGATCTCGCGGCCCGTGGGATGTATCCCGGCCCGTAAACCTATGTTAACTTCCCATACCCCTTCTACGGAACATTGATGGGCTGTCCCGGGATATGCCATATTGGCTGCGAGCCTTGGCGCGCAGAGGCCTTTAACTTTGAGATCCATCTGGGAAAGGAGGAGGGTCCAGCGCGCAATCCGAGCGCTGCTTACGGTCCCATCCTTAATCCTCCCGTCCAGAAGCATCTTCGTGGGGGTGTGATGGGTGAGGAGCGTAATGGGAGAGGTCCCTGTGAAGATCACTGATCTGTTCACAGCCCAATGCGTGGCCAGGAGATGCCGTTCGCAATTGGAGAAACTCCTCTCCACATCCGTGAGCACCCTGGAGGAATAAACTACTGGTCTTAGCTTGCCGTGCCGCTCTTGGAGCAGTACTGCGCTCAGGCTGTCCCCACTAGCGGCTACCTCCAGAAAGAACTCCTCTCCCCCATCTATGGCCCCTAGGGCTGGCGCGGTCTGCAGATCTCTTTTCAACTTCTCGAATGCTGCCTGGCACCCCTCGTCCCAAGACCACTCGACTCCCTTGTGTAAGAGTCGAAGTAGCGGGGCCACTGTGGCAGCATAGTCCTCGATGAAATCTCTGCAGTACCCGGTCAATCCCAAAAAGGACCTTACACCCGTTACTGTGTTGGGAATCGGCAGATCTTGTATAGATTCCCGTCTGGCCTTATCTATGGCTCTTTCCCCAGCGCGGATGGCCAGACCCAGGAATTTAACTTCCTGCTGGCCGATCTGGGCTTTCTTTGGGTTTACTTTGAAACCCTTCCTTTCTAACAGTTCCAACAATTCGGCTAACAGTGGGCCGTGCTGCTCCCTTGTATCTGTGAACAGGAGTAAGTCGTCCACATACTGCACTATCTGGTTGGGCTGGCTGAACTCTTTCAAACTCCCCGCCATACACTGATGGAAAATGCTGGGGCTGTTGTGAAAACCCTGTGGTAAGCAGTTCCAGGTGTACTGTTGCCCTTTGAAAGTAAAGGCAAACTTGTACTGGTCCTCCCGCCGCAGCGGAATGGACCAAAAACCGTTCGAGATGTCCAGCACCGTGAATGTGGTCGCCGATGCTGGAATACTCCCTATTAAGTCTGCAACTGCTGCTACCGTGGGCGCGCAGGCTGGGATATTACTATTGAGGACTCTATAGTCCACCGTGGCTCTCCACGAATTGTCCGGTTTCTTTACCGGCCATAATGGGGAGTTCACGTGGGTGGCTATCGTCCTCAATACGCCCTGCTGTACCAATGAAGATATTGCTGTCTCCATGTCGGGTTCTGCCTCCTTGGGGAAATTATACTGCTTTTGGGGTCGGATCATGGGGTCCCCGTCTACGCTGACTTCGAACCCAGTGACTCTCCCGCAGTCGTGCTTGTGGGTGGCGAACGCGGTCAGATTTTCTGACACACGCGCCTGCAAGTCCGTTGGGACGTTTGTTATCATGAGCTCGAGATCGTAACCTCCTGATGGCTTCATAGTGCACAGGGCCCCCTTTTCTTCCTTCCCCGGGATTACGACTACCTTACCTAAACCGCCCTCGGCTCCCCAGAGACAGTGATTTCTCAGGTCCACGAGGATCCCGTGTTCCACCAAGAAATCAGCCCCGAGGATGCCTTTCCCCCCCCCTCTTTCCACTTCAATAGGATGCACGTCCATGTGGTGTGGAGCGCTCCCAACTGAATGGAGAGCGGGAGGGAGTGCGCGCCAGCCTGTGCTCTACCCGTGAAACCCGCTACTAAATATGGAGCCTGGGCGGACAGAGGTGAGGCAAAAGGTTTGTCCGTGTGGATCAAGGTACACGAAGCTCCCGTATCCAACAGGTAACTACCCCTTTGTTTCTCCACCTCCATCTCCACCACAGGTCTTCTCCAAGCGTCATAGCGGAGCGGACACAAGTAGATGGGCTGCGCGGGCGTCAGTCATTTAGGTGTTTCGGCTGGGGTCTCGGGGGCGATAGGGCTGTTAGCAACCGCTACCTTCCCCTGCCAGGTCATCAGAGACCGCATAGTCTCCAAGACTGACTCGATCGCAGCGGGGTCCACAACCGCACCACCCCCTTCATTCGGGGCAAAGGCTACGGTTGGGTTCTGGACTGGTGTTGGGGCAGCGGCCTGCACTTGTGGTTGTGCTGGTGTTGGGGAAACTCTCGGGCCGTTGGCGACTTGGGCTTGGGCTCGATCTTGGGCTGCGGCGAACTCTCTCTCCCTCTTATCCTTCCAAGGATTCCTACAGTCCTTGCGCCAATGACCCTCCTTCCCACACCCGTAACAACTGCTATTTGCTTGGGGATGGCGATTTCCCTCCTGACGCCATTCCTTTTTAGCAGAGGCTGCGGGTCTCACCTCATGCACCTTTCCTTTCACAACAGGCGTTTTCTTGCCCTTGTTGTTTCTATAACTGATCGTGAGCTGATCTAGTACTACTTCTTCCGTGGAGCGGGCGTTAGTGGGGTCAAACCATGCTTTGGCCTGTTCCTTCACTACTGGCAGGCAACCTGCTACCAGGCACCGAAGCCAGTGAGCCCTTTGTTCGCCATCCAGCCCGGCCCGGGCCGGCCCGCCCGGGCAGCTGCGCCGATACACTGGCCACAACCTGTCGGCGAAAACCCGTGGGGGTTCTCCCTCTAGCTGCACTGTCTTTTCTAAACGGAGGAACGGAGTTCCGTCCCCCTCTCCCATGATCTCCAGAATCTCATCCCGTAGCAACTCATAGTCCCTGTGCCCTCTCTTGCTCTCGTCAGGGAGACACTGGAGGAGCGAACTGTCCAGGGAGAACAGCAGCATTTTAGACTGTTCAACCCCGTCGCAGTCATTGACTGCTGCGGTCTGCTCCACGTCCCTGAAATGCACGGAGGGATCTCCTGACTCGGAGAGTTTTGGGATGTGACTTATCATCTCTCTTAGCTGTCGTGCGCTATGAGGCATTATGATCTGACTCTCAAGGGGTCCGTCATCGCCATTTTCTTCATTTGGACCGATCCTCCGGTGTCTCGTTGGACACATTGGCGCCGACCCCGACTCTACTGTCTGGGGTTGCTCTACCTCAGGGCTCTTTTCCTCTACCGTCTCTGTCTCCTGTCCCGGAGTCCAAGACTCCTCATAGGCAGGAGGCGCAGAAGGTTCGGGGGTTGGTACCCCAACTGCCTCTTGTGGAATCGGTCTTTTGGATTCCTTGGCTAGCAACAGCTGACTCGCTGGTGGATTTATGAGACACACCAACCCGTTTGCCTTCGCTAGGGCCTTTCTCAGGTCCTCTAGCTCCCGGCGGCAAGTGCTGTGGTCGGTGTTCTCAGATCTATCCTCCATGGCCATTTTATATGCTGCCCTGGCTCCCAGGAGCTTTTCCTCTTGGGCATCTACTTGTTTGGCTAGACGGGAACACCTCTCTCTCATTCTACCTTCACTGGCCTTGGCCTCCACGACCTGACATTTTAAATATTCTACCCGGGTTTCGTGGCAGCGAATTACAGAGCGGCGTTCCTGGTTCAGCGCGTCAAGCGATTCAATCAGTTTTTGACCTCCCGCAACCTTTTCCTCCACGCCTTTAAGCAAGCCGTTGATCTGGACTGTCTGTGCTGCAACTACCTGGTCCAAAAGCTGGACTTGTTTCTTGTAGCACATCAGCCAGACCGCCTTTTCTACAGATTTCTTATGCTCTCTACCCACTGTCCACTTGATGGCTGCGTCTAGCGGGCGCCTATCCCTTAGTAGATCAGATATCCATTGTTTTGTGAGGTTGACTTTTCCGAAAACATAATCTGCTATTCTTTCATCCATCACATTTCGTCTATTCAGATCTTGATCTAACACACTACTTTCCTGCTGCCAAGGTCCTGCCGCGGTCGCCATTTCTGTAGGGGGTTTCTCTTGCTCTTTCTGGTCTCCTGCCAGGCTTCGTGCAATAATTGCCCTTGAGTGGTTCGACCCACTCCCCCCCTACAGTTCTAGACCTTGGACTTAGGTGCAGAGAACAGTAGTGCAGAGAAAGAACTCAATAGACCAGGTTGAATAGCACGAAATGGATGCTTTTATTTTTAAACAGTTTGAAGCATTACAAAATACATGTCAAAGGCACAGATTAAAGTTACTACAATCATGCACAAATTTATGAACGTGACTCTATGGAAATGGGGAACACACGGCACATCGAAAAAGGGGAAACACATTACGATTTCCCTTAACTCCCTCCCCTATACCTAAACTAAGTTTCGACCTGGGGAACTTGGGATCATGCTCACCACTCTCGAAATCGCGAGAAAGGGGGTTCGCAGCCTTTTTGGCACCGCTTTCCGTCGTCACGTGGATTTGGAAACTTCTGGCGCAGTCGATATTCTCTCCTCCCTCGAGGCGGTGGGGTAGACCCAGCCTCGATGAGCGCTCGTTAAGGTTGAGATCCACCAAGTCAATTTGGGTTCATGGAGCAGACCCAGATGCAGGCTATGCACTTGGGAGAATCTTGTGGCATCGATCGCCGATTCTCCAGAGGGTTTCTTCTCCGTCGGCCTGGGTCGTCGATGATCTCCCGACCCCAGTACCCGGGCCACCCTCGTCGTCTTCTCGTCGTGGCCGAGCCTTGTTTGGCTGAACACCGACCACGTTGTCCTTTTACCGAAACCGTCCGTCTTTAAAAAAAAAACGAAAACGTTTTCATCGATCTGCCGAAGTGGAAGAGGCGCCGATCCGGGCACCGTCCGCCCTTCGTTCGTTCCTCGTAGAAGAAAGTTCTTGAAGAAATGGAAGCCTGAAGTCGCCCAACAAGAAGCCGTGGCAGCGAAGAAGAAGTTGTTCAAGTAACCCGGAGTCCGAAGGGTTTTTAGATGGACTTTCAATCCATAGTTATACTCTTTTGGGACAGTCTTATCTCCCGCCAAATCATAGTCCTGTCTTTGTATTAATTTTGGCGGGCAGAAATCTCTGCAGGGGCGCTTTGTCTTGTAACGGAGCCGGTGATAACTTAAACTGGCCTTCCTGGCCGATAATGTCTTTCAATGTCTATTGCATTGTCACCGTGGCTCGGTTCGCATATTGATCGGTCCGGACATTTTCCTTGATGGCTGCTAAACGGTTTTTCCTTTGTACGATAAATGGGTATAAGTGTTTTTACATTGTCCGCCCATATCTTGATGGGCCCCATCCTGTACTTATAATCCATTGAATATGTATGCTGTTGCTCTGAGTTTCGGTTCCCAGAGACTGGCTTTCGTGGGCTCACTGTCTTCAATCCACAAGCCTGTCTGGCTTGCAGTAACAGAAATAAAATGGTTCATAAACTGATCACGGGGCCTGGCGGCCATTTTGTATGCCCTTTTATCAAAGGTTTTTCTGTGCAAGCTTACTTTGGTCAATAAACAGTCTTATTTTATCCAGTTTTCTTGCGTGATTTTTGCTGAAAATTGCGAATCTTACAAAATAGCCGCCCAGGTGGCAAAGTGAAGTCAATGGAGGGAAATGCCGGGTGGGGCGTACAGTGGGCAACCCTCCAATATCGCTATTTGCGATCCCACTGAAGATGAACTTCATGAACCCCACTCCCCTCAAAATCACCCGCGAGATTAATTTCGAGTACAGGGAATGCTAACTCGAATCAACTCCCGGCGTCCTGCTGTCACATAACGCAACCTATTCATTGGCCCGGAATTCGGGTCGGGGGCTTCCCGCGGGTGCAAGCCCCCGACCTGCCCTTACCAATGAGCTGTGGGCCCACGTGGGATTCCGATCCTGGGCCTCCTCCAGCTGCCGGCGCACAGTGCTTGCGTATCCCAGGGGCGCAGTTAGTTTGATGCTTCCCCTGGGATCACGTGGGCCATGGTGAGCCAATGGTAGCAGGGAATTTTTATTCATAGATTTGACAGGAAGGGCTGTCAAATCTATGAAGAGAGTTTGGCCCCAAAACATAACTTAAACTTCAAATAAAATTTTTTTTTTTAAATCACATTTTTAAAATAACTTTAAATTACATAAAATAACTATTTTAAACAATAATTTAAATTTATGAAATAATTAATTACAGCTTTGAACAGGGCTAAAAATAAACTTACCTTTCTTTAAAGTATTTAAAAATAATAAACCTGTGGAAATTTTTTTTAAATTTTACTTAATTCACCACTTACCTTGTTAAAAGCAGGCCTTGCGACTGCTTTTTAAAAGCATAGCTCCTGGAGCCTTACCCTCCCGGAGAAACCGGCAGAAAAATCCGAAGTTCCAGGCATATGCGCTGCCTTTCCGGCGCACATGTTCGACTTTTGAACCCCTTTCTTCAAGGGAGCGGAAGTTCCGGTTTCCGCGCATGCGCAGTGCATGCACGAAACCGGCACGTTCGTTGGGCCTATGCGTGAGTAACCAGCGCGTACTCACCAGTGGGGACCCGAATTTCTGGCCCAAGCTTAACATAGAAGATAGGAGCAGGAGTAGGCCATTCGGCCCCCTGAGCCTGCTCAGCCATTCAATGAGATCATGGCTGATCATCCAAACTCAGTACCCTGTCCCTGCCTTCTCCCCATATCCCTTAATCCCTTTAGCCTTAAGAAATATATCGAACTCCTTCTTGAATATATTTAATGAATTGGCCTCAACTGCCTTCTGTGGTAGAGAATTCCACAGGTTCACCACTCTCTGGGTGAAGAAATTCCTCCTCACCTCTGTCCTAAATGGCTTACCCCTTATCCTTAGACTGTGACCCCTGGTTCTGGACTCCCCCGCCATCGGGAACATCCTTCCTGCATCTAGTCTGTCTAGTCCTGTTAGAATTTTATAAGCTTCAATGCGATCCCCTCTCATTCTTCTAAACTCCAGCGAGTATAAGCCCAATCAACCCAATCTCTGCTCATACGTCATTCCTGCCATCCCAGGTATCAGTCTGGTGAAACTTCGCTGCACTCCCTCCATGGCAAGAACATCCTTCCTCAGAGAAGGTGACCAAAACTGCACACAATACTCAAGATGTGGTCTCACCATGGCCCTGTACAACTGCAGCAAGACATCTTTGCTCCTTTACTCGAATCCTCTCGCTACGAAGGCCAACATGCCATTTGCCTTCTTAAGCACTTGCTGCTCCTGCATGCTTACCTTAAGTTTCAATGAGATCCCCTCTCATTCTTCTAAACTCCAGCGAGTCTAAGCCCAATCGACCCAATTTCTCCTCATACGTCATTCCTGCCATCCCCGGTGTCAGTCTGGCGGGCTCAACAAGGTCAATCAAGTTAAAATCGCCTGGATTGGCTGCATCTCGATGGAGGCGGGACTACAACCCCGAAAGTTGTAGTCCCGCCTCCAACCCACCCCCTGAGTTAAGTTCCTGCTCCATGTTTCCACTTGTGGGGAAGAGCAAAACTAGAGGCCATCGATATAAGATGGTCACCAAGAAATCCAACCGGTATTTCGGAAGTAACATCTTTAGCCAAAGAGTGGGGAAAGTCTGGAATTCGCGCCCACAGGGAGTGGTTGAAGCAAATGGCATCGAAGCATTTAAGCAGAGGCTGGACAAGCATATGAGGGAGAAGATAATAGAGGGTTAGGCTGATAGAGTTAGATGAGAAAAGACGGGAGGAGCCTCGAGTGGAGAATAAACGCAGGGATGGACTGGTTGGGCCGAATGGCCTGTTTCTGTGCCGGATCTAACTGATCCTGATCTAAGATGATAGAGTGAAGAAATTTGCTTTTAATAATGCTAATTATCAGACTTTAACTTGCCAATCTGCTGGGATTTTCAGTGATAGACGCAACTTGAGGTGGAGTTTCTGCCAGCGGGAACCATCCGATCATTGAATCTGGACACTGGGTCGGTTTTGCCGAGGTGAATTGATGTCCCCGTTACTGCGCAAGCACCTCGGCATAAGCCCGATAGTAAATTCTCGCAAGAGGTAGTGCAATTTGATCAGCATTTGGAAACGTAAGCGGGTATTGGCCGTAACAGGGCCAATGGGGCCTCAAGATATATATTAACGATCTAGACGAGGGAACTAGATGTAATATCTCCAAGTTTGCAGACGACACAAAGCTGGGTGGGTGTGTGTGCTGTGAGGGGGATGCTGAGAAACTCCAGTATGATTTGGACAGGTTGGGTGATTGGGCAGAAGCATGGCAGATGCAGTATAATGTGGATAAATGCGAGGTTATCCACTGTGGTTTCAAAAACAGGAAGGCAGATTACTATCTGAATGGCAATAGATTGGGAGAAGGGGAAGTGCAACGAGACCTGGGTGTTCTTGTGCACCAGTCGCTGAAGGTAAGCATGCAGGTGCAGCAGGCGGTTCAGAAGGCAAATGGTATGTTGGACTTCGTAGTGAGAGGGTTCCAGTACAGGAACAAGGATGTCTTGCTGCAGTTGTACAGGGCCTTGGTGAGACAACATCTGGAGTATTGTGTGCAGTTTTGGTCGCTTATCTGAGGAAGGATGTTCTTGCCATGGAAGGAGTGCAGCGAAGATTCACCAGGCTGATACCAGGGATGGCAGGAGTGACGTATGAGGAGAGATTGGGTCGATTGGGCTTATACTCGCTGGAGTTTAGAAGAATGAGAGGTGAGCTCATTGAAACTTATAAAATTCTAACAGGACTAGTCAGACTAGATTCAGGAAGGATTTTCCTGATGGTCAGGGAGTCCAGAACTAGGGGTCACAGTCTAAGGATAAGGGGTAAGCCATTTAGGACAGGGTTGAGGAGGAATTTCTTCACCCAGAGAGTGGTGAACCTGTGGAATTCTCTACCACAGAAGGCCGTAGAGGCCAATTCATTAAATATATTCAAGAAGGAGTTGGATATATTTCTTAAGGCTAAAGGGATCAAGGGATATGGGGAGAAGGCAGGGACAGGGTACTGAATTTGGATGATCAGCCATGATCTCATTGAATGGCAGAGCAGGCTCGAGGGGCCGAATGGCCCACTCCTGCTCCTATCTTCTATGTTTCTATGTTTCTTAAGATGATTGAATTTGAAATGAGGTAAACTGGAAAAGTGATCCAGTAATGACTACAGTCAAAGTTTCAGATCTATCAGTCATTTCAATTGATTACTGGTCACAGTTGTTGTGTACCAATGCCAGGTCAACTAAAGTTAACTCAATCTCTCCCACTATTTCTCTATTGCCCTTTCTTTCTCATTCTCCTCTATTTCTCTCCCTCTAGGTCTCTCCTCCTCTCTATATCTCCCTCCTCCTCCCTTTATTTCTCACGCCTCTCCCTCTATTTCTCTACCCTCTCCCTATTTATCTCTCCCCTCTGCCTATTCCTCTTCCCTCTCCCTATTTCTCTCCCATCATCTCTCCCCTCCCTCTAATTCTCTCCCCCTCTCTCAATATCTCTCCCCCCTCTTTCTCTCCCACTATTTCGCTAGTTCACTCCCTTTCTATTTATCTCCCATGAGTTTAAGCTCATGGTCTACAGAGCAGTAGTGATACCCACCCTCCTGTATGACTCAGAGACATGGACCATGTACAGCAGGCACCTCAAAGCACTGGAGAGGTACCACCAATGCTGCCTCTGCAAGATCCTGCAAATCCATTGGCAGGATAGGTGCACCAATGTCAGTGTTCTTGCTCGGGCCAACATCCCCAGTGTCGAAGCTTTGACCACGCTCGATCCGCTCCGATGGACGGGTCACATTGTCCGCATGCCCGATATAAGACTCCCAAAACAAGCACTCTACTCGGAGCGCCGGCACGGCAAGAGAGCCCCAGCTCGGCAGAGGAAATGCTTCAAGGACACCCTCAAAGCCTTCTTGAAAAAAGTGTAACATCCCCATCGACACCTGGGAATCCCTGGTCCAAGACCACACAAATCGAAGGAGAAGCATCCGGGAAGGCGCCGAACACCTCGAGTCTCTTCGCCGGGAGCAAGCAGAAGCCAAGCGCAGGCTGCGCAAGAGCGCACGTCAACCCAAGCACCCCACCCACTCGCCCCTTCAACCACTGTCTGCCCCACCTGTGACAGAGACTATAGGTCCCGCATTGGACTCATCAGTCACCTGAGAACTCATTTTTGATGTGGAAGCAAGTCATCCTAGGTTCCGAGGGACTGCCTAAGAAGGATTTATCTCCCTCTCCACCTCTCTCTATTTATCTCCCCTCTTTCTCTATCTCTCCCCCTATTTCTATACATCACGCCCTTCTCTATGTTCTTTCTCTCTCTCCCTCCTCCCTCTCCCTCTCTCTCTCCTCTCCCCAGGCTCGATTGATGAAGAGCTGTGTTAGAAATTTCGAGTGCTGCAAATGCATCAGTCGAGGTTTGCGGAGGGAAGATTGGGGAACGGGTGCGCGCGGGAATATTTCCCATTAGCCAATCGGCCTCTGAGCGGAGGTTTCTGTGCTGGATGAAACTGGTGGACAGGGGAATGTGGGACTATAAATACGCATGAGTCAGGCATCAATTGATTGGCTGGGCTCAGTAGCTGCAAGTCAGTAACGAGGGACTAATGTGAACAAGGTGACGGCGCACCTGAACTGGCGAAAATAGCAGAAATTTGTGATTCTGTGGTTAACCCAGTTTTGACAACATCCTTCAATTTGGTTTGCAGAGCTCGACAAACTACTTCGAGACACGGGTACGCACCCAATTCAAAAAGCATTTAGCAGAACACTTTGCGCATTCCGGGGCGTTGCGTATCTATGGTGACCATCCAATGAAACATCCCAGTTGTGAAGGTGTAGGGGGGCTTCTTTTAACTGGTTTAAGGTAATTCACCTGGTCTGCAGCCTTGCTGCTACACTGTAAACCAGTTTCCAATAAACCAACTTTCAAACAGTGGTTTCGAATCACTATCCCACCTTCCAGTTCTGACTACAGGGCTTATAATTAATGATATTAAAAACGGACACGTGGTTTGGATGAGAGAAAAATCAAGTTTTGTTAACTAAAAGAAACTATAATCAAATATCAAACTATACCACACGAACACAGTAATTACAGTAAAATTGCTTAAATGGGGGAATGCAGACGGTAAAAATGAGGGGTAAGTGGCTACAATGTTAATTAAACAATCTTAGCAATATCCCCTTAATTACCATCCCCCAACTCCTTACTAGGTTGCTTTGCTGAGGAGTCAGAAACTCTGCTCACATGTGGTCCAGTGAAGAGAGAGAGAGAGAGAGAGAGAGAGAGAGAGGCTCACCTGTGGTCTCAGGAAGTAAAGAGAGTGATAGCTTCTCAGGAGCTATCATATATACCTGGTGAGCACCCCCTGCCCCCTGCTGTTTGCCTGTCTGGAAAATTCGCGCCCAAAAAGTTCCAATTCACAAGAGAAAAGCTGTGATTGGCTAACTCAAAGTGGTTGGACTGGGTTAGTGTGTCTGCACTGTGGGGCCGAAATGTTCGCGCTCACATTCGGAGCTCACCTGGGCTAGAACAAAAGGGAATACAACAGCCCTATTGTCCAGAATGCTGGGTGATTTAAACCCATTCAATGCTTAAACTGTTGCAGCTCAAAATCCATTCCAGGGTTTCAATCTATCATTGTCTGTGAATGCTTTGAATGGCTGTATAAACAGAAGCAGTTTCAAATCGATTGTCCTGCGGTCATTCTCAAGTGGGCTAATCTCTTAAGTAAATAAACAACTTCAAGCGCTTCGAAGGGAACCTCCCTTTGATTGGCAGGTCTGATTCACAGCCCCTGTATCCTCCCACTTTTTTCACACAGACAACTCGCTGTGAGCTGTTTTGCTGCTTTGTCCTTTTGGCCAAGCTTTCTGTGGCCATTTTAAAACCTTTTGTGATTGCCCAAACTCCAGGGAACAACTTTATTAAGATGTACTGTCTCAAGGTGTGTGAATATTTTCCACAGAATTCTTCGACTCCTGTGTTGTCCGTGTTCTTTCCATCTCAGAGCAGTCTTTTGCGGTTCTCGGCACATTTTAAAACACTGTAGACGAGTCACATCACCCAATTCTTCGTTCACGATGTGGACCAATATTTTCAATCTTCAGGGAAATAGGGGATTTTGCAAAACTCCTACATTCCCGCCTTTTGATACTCCCAACTTGCTTGTAGTATCAACTTGAAGGAGTGAGCAAAATTTCCAGACCCCCTCACAAACAACCATCCCCTGTATTTACCTAATAGCTATCTGCCACTGATCTCCCGAACTGTCCTTTCCCCTAAAATTCATGAAAAACCGTGGTACGGTAGGCATCTTACAGATACATCAGTTTTCAATAAGGGGTCTCATACCCCTACACGCTTGTAAAATTATACAATGTAATCCAAATTTACAAACTTTTTACATTATAACTTATTACAAAATGTTGCAATCTTAGTTACATAATGTAATTAAAATGATCCCAAGCACAGAGAGGGTCCAATGCCTCTGCTCAACTTGGAGTTGTCACAAAATGATTCCAAGCACGGAGAGGATCCTACGCCTCTGCTCAACTTGGGGCTGTAACATAAAATACAAGAAACTTGAACAACATGCTCAAATAAACCCCGACCATCATGTGCCAATGATGGGTCACAAAATTCGAGTGGGTATTGCTCCTCCCACCCGGGCAGTAAATGTACCTTCCACCCCCCTTTGATTGTCTTAAACTTTAAAACAGACAGAATGGATTTACAGACCAGCCTGCTCCGCCAGCCCCGAACCATTCCCCTGTTCCTTTGTGGAGGCGGGGTACCCCTCATGTTTAAAATTATCTTGGCACTGACCGAGACCGGGGAGTATGGGACCGTGACTCCCAGTCCCTCCCCCTCCCATCTTCCCTCGACTGGCTGCAGAAGAATGATGGCTGCCTGTGTGATGGCTCTCCCTGGCCCCACACTGAAACTTGAATCCCAGATCGGGCCACCCACTCATCCTTCCCAGCCACACTTACACTATCTTTGCCCGTGGGCCCCCAGGTGAGTTCCTCCCTCCCCCGAATGCACCCACGCGACTCTTGGGTCTCCCCCTCCCCTATACAATCTTTCCCGGGCCATCACCACCCACTCCCGGGGAACGCGTCCCTATGACCAGGCGACGCGCTTCCCCACCATGACTCCTCAACAGCGAGGTCTCCTGCAAGTGAACTTCAGTCAGGATAGTGCTGGGTTGGGGCCGTACCCCACCCAGCTGGGGCCATCTCTTCCGCGTAGGAGGAGTAGGCAAGTTCCTCCGGACCCTGTCCGGTTTTTCCCGAAGGTCGCTGCGGGGTTTCCCTCTGGATTCGTCCGGTGGCGAGGTGATCCCCAACATTCCGTATCCATATCTTCATTCGGTGCCCAGCTCAGGCTGGGCGAACAGGGCTGCTTCATTTTCCAATCTCCTGCAAAAACTTAAAAGGACATGCAGCCAGGTCTCACTGACCTGCTGCCTTAGGTGGAGACATGGTCGGGTCCCTTGACCTCGGAACAAAATGCAAACATTTGGCACACATGTAAACTTAAACTCTTTAAACTTAAACTTAAAACTAGTTATATCAACATAACTTAAAATACACCTTAAAAGCACGATATATGCACACCAAAGCTATAATACAAATGCCGCCCTTCTCCGGACGGCCAGGCTAATCTCTGGCACTGTCGCAGATTGCTGCTGGCTGCAGCGAAGCTGGACTGCCTCCTGTTTCTGGACCCCCGCAGCTTATGGCTGTTGAGTGGGGACCCCTGCCCTTTGGCTTCTCCCTGGTTTGGGCGACCACCTTACTCCACTATAAAGTGGGTGACCATCTTGTCTCGGGCTTGCGGACCCGCTGAGAGTTTCTGAGGGGCGTCTCTGTGGGGGAAACTTTAGCTGGCGGACCCTGAGCCAGGGTCGCAGCCCTAGCTGGCTGGGAACATTCTCCCCCATGTCCAAAACCCGTTACCAGCTCCCCTGCAAGAGGAATTGCAATCCCTGCCCCCCCCCAGGGTCCCACTTCATGGGGGGAACCATTCTAGAGGCTGGCTGGGTAGCTGGTCCCTTTAAACAGGCGACTGCGCCTGCGCGAATCTCTTCCCCTGAGTCCCTCGGCAGAGGCTGTGAAGCCTCTGTATTCAAGCAGGCGAGTGCGCCTGCGCAAACCTCCTGGAAAAGAGCCGCGCTGGTCCCGCCGGCAACTGCGCTTGCGCAAACCTCCTTTCCTGAGTTCCCCGGCAGAGGCAGTGAAACCTCTGTATTCAAGCAGGCGGCTGCGCCTGCGCAAACCTCCTCCCCCTTGTCCAACGGCAGAGGCTGTGAAGCCTCTGGCTTCAAACAGGCGAGTGCGCCTGCGTGGGAAAAGAGAAGAGGGGCCGCTGGGGTCCCGCAGGCAACCGCGCCTGCATGAACAATTTCGTTAAAGGGCTGGGGAACTGCTACACTAGCGCACGCAACCGCACCTGCACGTTCGGTCTCTTTAAAAACGGTTGGAAGAACCGCTGGGTCTTCCAAGCAGGCTTCTGCGCCTGCGCGTTTATTCTGGGAAGCGGGGATCTGTAACCGGCCGACTGCGCTTGCGCGCTCGGCCTCGCAGAGGAAAGGAGTCGCTGGGGGTTCCGGGTTCGCGGCTGCGGCTGCGCCTGCGCGAACCCGGTGTTGAGAAACCTCTTCCCTCAGCCGCGTGGCTGCGCCTGCGCGGCCCTCCTTTTGGCAAAGCTCTCCCCTCAGGCGAGCGACCGCGCCTGCGCAGGAAAACTGAGGAGGATCCAGTAGGGGTACGGGCTGGCAACCGTGCCTGCGCGCGCAGTTTCAGTGGATGGAGTGGCAGCAGCCTGCAGATTTCTGATCCCAGGCTGCTGTTTCTCTGATCTAAAGCCACCCAACCATTTCAAATTTGAACGTTGTGCAAAACTAGGGTCCCACTGGGGTAGGGAAGCGTCCCAATCCGGCTGACCTGCCTTCGGGCTGATCATGCAAATCATCCCCCTTGCTTTTAAAGCCATGTTAAGGCTTTCTATCTCTGCCCTACAGGGGCCATGATCTGCTTCACTAAACGTTTGCGCGCAGGCCAGCTTATAGGCTGCTTTTACTTCCCTAAACCTTTCCTCCTGCTCTTTCACTTCTGAGATGAGGCAGGCATTCTCTTCCCACAGTCTCATCTCACTTTCCCTGGTCTCAGTGACTTCCTGCACCAGGCGCTTTATAAATGCCTGGCATTTTTCAAACTGGGACTTCCGATTCTTGGCCTCTTTAACCTCCTCCTGCACACTCACCTCATCCTTCCTAAACCAGCCAGCTATATCCCGATAGGTCAGCCTACACACTGCCGCTAAAATTCGCAGGGCTACCCACATAGTGAAAACGAGAGAAACAAGAGCTGGTACTTTCTCCAGATCCAAACCACTCATCAAATCAAGAACTGCCTGCAGTCCTGCCGCGGTTGCCATTTTGTAGGGGGGCATCATTTAACTGATTTATGGTTATTTCCCTGGTCTTGCAGCCTTTGCCTGCACTCTGACCAATTCCAGTCTTTTACCTGGTTTTCGGTAATTCACCTGGTCAGGCAGCCTGCTGCTACACTGTAAACCAATTTCCAATAAACCAGTTTTCAAACAGCGGTTTCGAATCGCTACCCCACCTTCCAGTTCTGACTGCAGGACTTATAATTAATGATATTAAAAATAGACACGTGGTTTGGATGAGAGAAAAATCAAGTTTTATTAACTTAAAAGAAACTATAATCAAAATATCAAACGATACCACACGAACACAGTAATTACAGTAAAATTGCTTAAATGGGGGAATGCAGATGGTAAAACGAGGGATTAGATGGCTCCAATGTTACTTAAACAATCTTAGCAATATCCCCTTAATTATCATCCCCTAAATCCTTACTCGGTTGCTTTGCTGAGGAGTCAGAAACTCTGCTCACCTGTGGTCCAGCGAAGTGAGAGAGAGAGAGAGAGAGAGAGAGGCTCACCTGTGGTCCCAGGAAGTAAAGAGAGCGATAGCTTCTCAGGAGCTATCATATATACCTTGTGAGCCCCCCCTCCCCTCTGCTGTTTGCCTGTCTGGAAAATTCACGCCCAAAAAGTTCCAATTCACAAGAGAAAAGCTGTGATTGGCTAACTCAAAGTGGTTGGACTGGGTTAGTGTGTCTGCACTGTGGGGCCGAAATGTTCCCGCCCACATCGGAGTCCACATCGGTGCCCAACTGGGCTAAAACAAAAGGGAAATTCAACTGCTCTATTGTCTAGAATGATGGGTGATTTAAACCCATTCAATTCTTAAACGGTTGCAAATCGAAGTCCGTTCCATGATTTCAGTCTATCATTGTCTAAGAGAGCTCTGAATGGCTGTGTAAACAGAAGCAGTTTTGATAGTCCTGCGGTCAATTCTCAAGTGGGCAATTGCTTAAGTCAATAAACAACTTCAAGTGCTTCGAAGGGAACCTCCCTTTGATTGGCAGGTCTGACTCACAGCCCCTGTATCCTCCCACTTTTTCACACAGACAACTCGCTGCGAGCTGTTTTGCTGCTTTGTCCTTTTGGCCAAGCTTTCTGTGGCCATTTTAAAACCTTTTGTGATTGCCCAAACTCCAGGGAACAATTTTATTACTAAAAGCACTGTCTTAAGGTGTGTGAATATTTTCCACAGAACTCTACGTCTCCGGTGTTGTCCACGTTCTGTCCATCTCAGAGCAGTCTTTTGCGGTTCTCGGCACATTTAAAAATACTGTAGACCAGTCACATCACCCAATTCTTCGTCCACGATGTGGACCAATATTTTCAATCTTCAGAGAAATAGGGGAAATTTTGCAACCCCTACATTGGGGAAGCAGAGAGCGAACAATCGGAAAGGATAATCCGGGTCAGAGGATGACGGTTTCGATGCTGGGATTCGTTACAATTCAGCCATGGCTATCAGGGAATTGATTCCAGTCGGCGGAAATTGGTCTGGGGTTGTAGCCCATTATATGCCCCGCTGGATATTCAGTTCGAATGAAATCAATGGAACAGAGTATCGGGTGAGATTTTAACCGGCGGCCAATAGGATTAAGCCCACTGTGCCCTACAGGCCAAGACATAGATATATAGAAACATAGAAGATAGGAGCAGGAGTAGGCCATTCGGCCCCTCGAGCCTGCTCCACCAATCAATGAGATCATGGCTGATCATCCAAACTCAGTACCCTGTCCCTGCTTTCGCCCCATATCCCTTGATCCCTTTAGCCTTAAGAAATATATCTAACTCCTTCTTGAATATATTTAATGAATTGGCCTCAACTGCCTTCTGTGGTAGAGAATTCCACAGGTTCACCACTCTCTGGATGAAGAAATTCCTTCTCATCTCAGTCCTAAATGACTTACCCCTTATCTTTAGACTGTGACCCCTGGTTCTGGACTCCCCCGCCATCAGGAACATCCTTCCTGCATCTAATTTGTCTAATCCTGTTAGAATTTTATAAGTTTCAATGAGATCCCATCTCATTCTTCTAAACTGCAGCGAGTATAAGCCCAATCGAACCAATCTCTCCTCGTACGTCATTCCTGCCATCCCAGGTGTCAGTCTGGTGAATCTTCGCTGCACTCCCTCCATGGCAAGAACATCCTTCCTCAGATAAGGTGATCAAAACTGCACACAGTACTCAAGGTGTGGTCTCACCAAGGCCCTGTACAACTGCGGCAAGACATCCTTGTTCCTGTACTCAAACCCTCTCGCTACGAAGGCCAACATACCATTTGCCTTCTTACCCAGCTGCTGCACCTGCATGCTTACCTTTATGACTGGTGCACCAGGACACCCAGGTCTCGTTGCACTTCCCCTTCTCCCAATCTATTGCCGTTCAGATAATAATCTGCCTACTTGTTTTTGCCACCAAAGTGGATAATATCGCATTTATCCACATTATACCGCATCTGCCATGCATCTGCCCAATCACCCAACCTGCTCAAATCATACTGGAGTTTCTCGGCATCCTCCTCACAGCACACACGCCCACCCAGCTTTGTGTCGTCTGCAAACTTGGAGATATTACATCTAGTTCCCTCGTCTAGATCATTAATGTATATTGTGAATAGCTGGGGTCCTAGGACCGATCCCTGCGGTACCCACTAATCACTGCCTGTCACTTAGAAAAAGACCCGTTTATTCCAGCTCTTTGCTTCCTGTCTGTCAACCAGTTCTCTATTCAAGTCAGTACCTTGCCCCCAATCCCATGTGCCTGAACTTTACACGCTAATCTCTTATGCGGGACCTTATCGAAAGCCTTCTGAATGTCCAAATACACCACATCCACTGGTTCTCCCTTATCTATTCTACCAGTTACATCCTCAAAAAATTCCAGTAGATTAGTCAAGCACGATTTACCTTTTGTAAATGCATGTTGACTTTGTCCGATCCTATCACTGTTTTCCAAGTGCTCTGCTGTTACATCTTTTATAATGGACTCTAGCATTTTCCCCACTACCGATGTCAGGCTTATATAATTCCCCGTTTTCTCTCTACCACCTATTTTGGATGAATTTTAACCCCCCACCCCCACGTGTATTCTTAAATTGAGCACCGCTCCATTCCACCCCAGATGACAGCACCGAGGGGTTGCGATCTCAGTAAATTGGGATATTTTTTAATGAGTGAACTGGTTCATACTTTCCAATCCCCAGAAATACTGTTGACAAGAGGTATCTAAATTAAAAATAAGAACTTAAGAACAAAATGAATAAGAGCAGGAGCTTCCGGTGGCCTGTCACTTTAATTCACCGCTCCGTTCCCACTCAGACCTCGCCGTCCTCGGCCTCTTGCATTGTTCCACAGAAGCTCAGCGTAAGCTCGAGGAACAGCACCTCATCTTTCGATTAGGCACTTTACAGTCTTCCGGACTCAACATAGAGTTCAACAATTTCAGATGATAGCCTCGGCCCCGATCATATATATATTTTTTCTTTTTGTTCCACAATTTTTGTTTGGCCTTTTTTTTCCCTCCCTCCCACATGGCAGCTGTCCTTCATTCTGCCAGCGCATTTCACACTTCATCTACAGCCATCCTTTGATCCTTAACCTGTCCCATTACCACCTCCTCTCGCCTTGAATGTCTCTTAATGTCTCTTAATCTCTTCTGCTTTCTATCCTATCACTGACCTTCCCTTTTGTTCTTTCATCCCCTCCCCCTTTTCCCAGCCCCTAAACTTGCTTTCCATTTCCTGCTTTTTTCCAGTTCTGATGAAAGGTCGTCGACCTGAAACGTTAACTCTGTTTCTCTCTCCACCGATGCTGCCTGGCCTGCTGAGTTTTTCCAGCGTTTTCTGTTGTTATTCCGCCATTCATTAAGGTCATGGCTGATCTTCTACCTCAACTCCACTTTCCTGCACTAACCCCACATCCCTGTTTCCCTTAATATCCAGAACATCCATCGATCTCTGTCTTGAATAGACTCAACGACTGAGCCTCCACAGCCCTCTGGGGTAGAGAATTCCAAAGATTCACCACCCTCTGAGTGAAGAAATTTCTCCTCATCCCAGTCCTAAATGGCCGACCCCTTATTCCGAGATTGTGACGCCTGGTTCTAGACTCCCCAGCCAGGGGGAAACATCCTCCCTGCATCTACCCTGTCAAGCCCTGTAAGAATTTTGTATGTTTAAATGAGATCACCTCTCATTCGTGTAAACTCCAGAGAATATAGGCCTAGTCTACTCAATCTTTCCTCATAGGATAGTCCTCCCATCCCAGGAGCCAGGCTGGTGAACCTTCGTTGCACTCCCTCTATAGCAAGTATATCCTTCCTTAGGTAAGGAGACCAAACCTGTGCACCATACTCCAGGTGAGGTCTCAGCAGGGCCCTATATATTTGCAGGCAATAAACAGGCAATGGTTTGCAATTGTGATCTGTTGTTCCCAGTTCTCATAGTCGAGAGATTCTTTAAGAAAACAATCGGACTGTGGTAGCAATTATGTTGTACTGTAGCGCACACATGGGCAGTATGACCACTGCTGCCTATTATAACCTCGAACCATATTTAGTTAGAGTGACTTTAATCACCTGGGTGTCCTTGTGCTCCAGTCGCTGAAGGTAAGCATGCAGCTGTAGCAGGCGGTTAAGAAGGCAAATGGTATGTTGGCCTTCATAGAGAGAGGGTTTGAGTACAGGAAGAAGGATGTCTTGCTGCAGTTGTACAGGGCCTTGGTGAGACCACAGCTTGAGTATTGTGTGCAGTTTTGGTCGCCTTATCTGAGGAAGGATGTTCTTGCCATGGAGGGAGTGCAGCGAACATTCACCAGACTAATACCTGGGATGGCAGGAATGACGTATGTGGAGAGATTGGATCGATTGGGCTTATACTCGCTAGAGTTTAGAAGAATGAAAGGGGATCTCATTGAAACTTATAAAATTCTAACAGGACTAGACAGACTAGATGCAGGAATGATGTTCCCGATGGTGGGAGAGTCCAGAACCATGGGTCACAAGCTAAGGAAAGGGGTAAGCCATTTAGGACAGAGATGAGGAGGAATTTCTTCACCCAGAGAGTGGTGAACCTGTGGAATTCTCTACCACAGAAGGCAGTTGAGGCCAATTCATTAAATATCTTCAAGAAGGAGTTAGATATATTTCTGAAGGCTAACTGGATCAAGGGATATGGGGAGAAAGCAGGGACCGGGTCCTGAACTTGGATGATCAGCCATGATCGCATTGAATGGCAGAGCAGGCTTGAGGGGCCGAATGGCCTACTCTTTCTCCTACCTTCTACGTTTCTATGTTTCTAATAGAATTAATTATCAACCGGGATTATAAGAGATGTTGCATTCAATAACATGTATTTAGGATTATAGATTGACCAAGAAGAATTTCTACCCCATTGTCCACAATTAGTTTCATAACATCATACAGCACAGAAGGAAGCCATTTGGTCTGTGGTGCCTTTACTGGCTCTGTGAAAGCGATATCATGTAGCCCCACGCCCTGCTCTTTCCTCGTAGCCCTGCAACATATTCCCTTGAAGTATTTGTGCACTTCGCTTTTGAACGCTATCTGCTGGCACCACCATTTCAGACAGAGATTGCAGATCATGACAACTCGCTGCTTAAAATAAATCTTCCTCATAGAAACACAGAAACATAGTAACATAGAAGATAGGAGCAGGAGTAGGCCATTCGGCCCCTCGAACCTGCTCCGCCATTCAATGAGGTCATGGCTGATCATCCAAACTCAGTACCCTGTCCCTGCCTCCTCCCCATATCCCTGGATCCCTTTAGCCTTAAGAAATAGATCTGACTCCTTCTTGAAGATATTTAATGAATTGGCCTCCACTGCCTTCTGTGGTAGAGAATTCCACAGGTTCACCACTCTCTGGGTGAAGAAATTCCTCCTCATCTCTGTCCTAAATGGCCTACCCCTTATCCTTAGACTGTGACCCCTGGTTCTGGACTCCCCCGACCATCGGGAACATCCTTCCCGCATCTAGTCTGTCTAGTCCTGTTAGAATTTTATAAGTTTCAATGAGATCCCCTCTCATTCTTCTAAACTCCAGTGAGTACAAGCCCAATCGACACAATCTCTCCTCATACGTCATTCCTGCCATCCCAGGTATCAGTCTGATGAATCTTCGCTGCACTCCCTCCATGGCAAGAACATCCTTCCTCGGATAAGGCGACGAAAACTGCACACAATACTCAAGGTGTGGTCTCACCAAGGCCCTGTACAACTGCAGCAAGTCAGCTTTGTTCCTGTACTCAAACCCTCTCGCTACCATTTGCCTTCTTAACCTCTCTTCCCCTGGTTCTTTTCCCAGTTAATTTGAATCCGCATCCTCTGCTTAGTAAACATCCTGCCTCTGGAAGCAGTTTCAATATCTGCTCTATCAAAACATCGCATCATTTTGAACATCTCTATTAAACCCGCCCTTTACCTTCTCTGCTCGAAGGAGAACAATTCCGGCTATTCAGTCTCTCCACATAATTGAATAAGCCAAATTCAGAATTAACAGTGATAAAAATGCGTTTACACTCTCGGGGAATATGTTCCATCAAATCCTAAAATATTACGGCGCAGTAGATGTTCATTCGGCCCTGTGCCGGTACCTGGAAAAATCTATCCAATTATTCCCAGTCACCAGCTCTTTCCCCATGAATCTGGAATTTCCCACCTCAACAAATTGATCTGATTCCCTTGTTTAAGGTTACTGTTCCCCTTGTTTCCACCACCATTTCAAGAATTTTGGTCTCCTTACCTGAGGAAGGACACAGTTGTCTTGTAGGCGGAGCAAAGATCGATCCCTGGGATGAGAGGGTTGTCCAATGAGGATATATTGAGTACATTGGACATATACTCTCTGGAATTTAGAAGAACGAGAGGTGATTTCCTTGAAACTTATAAGACTCTGAGCGGGATTGACAGGGTAGATGCTGAGAGGTTGGTTCCTCTGGCTGGTGAGTCTAGAACTAGGGGTCACAGTCTCAGAGTAACGGCTCGGCCATCTAAGACTGAGGTGAGGAGGGGGTTAAGAAGGCAAATGGTATGTTGGCCTTCGTAGTGAGAGGGTTTGAGTACAAGAAACAAGGATGTCTTGCTGCAGTTGTACAGGGCCTTGGTGAGACCACACCTTGAGTATTGTGTGCAGTTTTGGTCACCTTATCTGAGGAAGGATGTTCTTGCCATGGAGGGAGTGCAGTGAAGATTCACCAGACTGATACCTGGGGTGGCAGGAATGACGTAAGAAGAGAGATTGGGTCGATTGGGCTTATACTCGCTGGAGCTTAGAAGAATGAGAGGGGATCTCATTGAAATTTATAAAATTCTAACAGGACTAGACAGACTAGATGCGGGAAGGATGTTCCCGATGGCCGGGGAGTCCAGAACCAGGGGTCACAGTCTGAGGATAAGGGGTAAGCCATTTAGGACAGGGATGAGGAGGAATTACTTAACCCAGAGAGTGGTGAACCTGTGGAATTCTCTACCACAGAAGGCAGTGGAGGCCAATTCATTAAATATATTCAGGAAGGAGTTGGATATATTTCTTAAGGCCAGAGGGATCGAGGGATATGGGGTGAAGGCAGGGACAGGGTACTGAATTTAGATGATCAGCCATGATTTCATTGAATGGCGGAGCAGGCTCGAGGGGCCGAATGGCCTACTCATGCTCCTATCTTCTATGTTTCTATGTTTCTTCAATCAGAGGGTTGTGAATCTTTGTAATTCTTTACCCGAAAGGGCGATGGATGCTGAATCATTAAGTATCGTCAAGGCTGAGATTGGCAGATATTTGAACTCATGGTGAATCGAGGGATATGGAGGTAGGGCGGGAAAGTGGAGTTGAGGTCGAAGATCAGCCCTGATCTTATTGAATGTTGGAGCAGGCTCAACAGACGTATGGCCTAATCCTGCTCCAACTTCTTTAGTTCTTATGATCGTATGCAGCCTGCCTGATTTGGATGTAAATATATTTTTGTTCACAGTGCAGTCTGGTTATCGGAGGGTGATTGCATAATTAATTAAACTGATCTTCGTGTATTCGACAATTTATATTTGATTAGGAAATTGATTCTGCTTGCAACAGCAATTATTTTCATATATATAGAGAAATTAATGGCGACAATTTAACATGGTTCTATATTAATTTTCATTAGGGAAATTAACTGTGTATTTATTTACAGCGAAATCACTTATTGCGAAAGAGAAAGTTAAATCATCCATAACATGGTATATACGCCTATCCTCTCAATAGCAATATAAAGTAGGCTACACTATTCTGTCAGCTGTAGTTATAGATCTCGACTGGTGACTAAGTGCATTGGGAACTGAGATAAACTCTGCCAAAGTCACCACGACAAAAGTCGCAGAGAAATCTGCTTGAATTAACCAAGCTTCGCAAATTGTTATGTGACATGAATCAGTCATTCATGAAAGAAAGACTTATGAAGTAATACTGAGTGGTCTGCGGGTGGCGCTGTCCAGGGAGAGTATAAATACTCAGGCATGGGCCCAGCTTGCGCAGGACATTCTGAACAGGGACTAGTGAAGGACACAACTAGCCCTTCATGTAGTAAAACAGTTGATTGAAGCTTTGTTTAATGCTTAGACCAAGTGCCTAGTAGTTTTCTTACGTCATTGGTCCAGAAATTCGGGTCGGGGGCTTCCCGCGGGTGCAAGCCCCCGATCTGCACTTACCTAGCGCGCCGGCCGTTGAGCTGTGGGCCCGCGTGGGATTCCGATCCTGGGCCTCCTCCAACTGCCGGCACGCAGTGCTTGCGTATCCCAGGGGCGCAGTTAGCGCGAAGCATCCCCTGGGATCTTGTGGGCCATGGAGAGCCAATGGTAGCAGGGAATGCTTCATTCATAAGTTTGACAGGAAGCGCTGTCAAACCTATAAATAATATAAGCTCCAAAACATCACTAAATCTTCAAATAATTTTTTTTTTTAAATCTCATTTTAAAAATAACTATAAATTACATGAAATAACTGTATTAAACAATAATTTAAATTTTTGAAAAAGTTAATTACATTTTGTAACAGTGCTAAAACAAACTTACCTTTCTTTAAAGTATTTAAAAATAATAAACCTGTGGAAAAAATGTTTTAATTTTAATTAATTCACCACTTACCTTGTAAAAAGCAGGCCTTGCGCCTGCTTTTTAAAAGTGTAACTGCTGGAGACTTACCTTCCCGGAGAAACCTGGGAAAAAAACGGAAGTTCCAGGTGTACGCGCTGCCTCTCCGGCGCACGCGATCGACCTGTGAACCCCTTCCTTTAAGGGAAGGGAAGTTCCGGTTTCCCGCACATGCGCAGTGCATGCATGAAACTGGCACTTTCGTTGGGCCTACGGGCGAGTACCCAGCACGTACTCACCCGTGGGGACCCGAAGTTCTGGAATACTCCAGTTTTGGGCCATTATGTTTTGCTATTTCACTCCGATATTTCTCAGTAATACTTTAGTATTGTCATTATTGCAATTATTATGATTCAGCACAGACCCTACAATGGCGCTGAAATTACGGTCGGTGGTGTAACTAAGGATTACGACCCCCTGAAAGAAATCCGCACTTAACTGTGGCAAGGCCTCCTTTAAACTAGATGTAATATCTCCAAGTTTGCAGACGACACAAAGCTGCATGGGAGTGTGTGCTGTGAGGAGGATGCCGAGAAACTCCAATACGATTTGGACAGGTTGGGTGATTGGGCAGAAGCATGGCAGATGCAGCATAATGTGGATAAATGCGAGGTTATCCACTTTGGTGTCAAAAACAGGAAGGCAGATTATTATCTGAACGGCAATAGATTGGGAGAAGGGGAAGTGCAATGAGACCTGGGTGTCCTTGTGCACCAGTCACTGAAGGTAAGCATGAAGGTGCAGCAGGCGGTTAAGAAGGCAAATGGTATGTTGGCCTTCGTAGCGAGAGGGTTTGAGTACAGGAACAAGGATGTCTTGCTGCAGTTGTACAGGGCCTTGGTGAGACCGCACCTTGAATATTGTGTGCAGTTTTGGTCACCTTATCTGAGGGAGGATGTTCTTGCCATGGAGGGAGTGCAGTGAAGATTCACCAGACTGATACCTGGGATGGCAGGAATGACGTATGAGGAGAGATTGGGTCGACTGGGCTTATACTCGCTGGAGTTTAGAAGAATGAGAGGGGATCTCATTGAAACTTATAAAATTCTAACAGAACTAGACAGACTAGATGCAGGAAGGATGTTCCCAATGGTCGGGGAGTCCAGGACCAGGGGTCACAGTCTAAGGATAAGGGGTAAGCCATTTAGGACAGAGATGAGGAGGAATTTCTTCACCCAGAGAGTGGTGGACCTGTGGAATTCTCTACCACAGAAGACAGTTGAAGCCAATTCATTAAATATATTCAAGAAGGAGTTAGATATATTTCTTAAGGCTAAGGGGATCAAGGGATATGGGGAGAAGGCAGGGACAGGGTACTGAATTTGGATGATCAGCCATGATCTCATTGAATGGCAGAGCAGGCTCGAGGGGCCTCCTATCTTCTATGTTTCTATGTTTAAGATGAGTGAAGGTAGTGATAGGGTAGACTGACAGGTGGGAGGGTGGGTGAAGTCCAGGACAAGAAGGCATAACGTTACAGTTAGGGCTGGTTCATTCGGGGGTGAGGTCAGGAAGCAGTTCTTCACACAAAGGTTACGGTAGTCTAATCTGGAACACCCCCACAGAAATAAAATCAGCTGAGGATAGGTCAACTGTGATCAGCAGGACCAGCGAGATGATCTAATATTATACATAAGCAAAATACTGTGGATGCTGGAAATCCGAAATAACAACAGAAAACACTGGAAAAACTCGATAGGCCAGGCAGCATCGGTGGAGAGTGGGACAGAGTTAACATTTCAGGTCGATGACCTTTCGTCAGAACTGGAAAAAAGCAGGAAATGGAAAGCAAGTTTAGGGGCTGGGAATAGCGGGAGGGGATGAAAGAACAAAAGGGAAGGTCAGTGATAGGATAGAAAGCAGGAGAGATTAAGAGACAATGGGGGGAACAATTCAATTGTTTGCGCCTCCCGTTAGCGCCTTAAGAGGGCACTGATGGGGCGCAAATCAATTAGCGCCCGGGCGCGGCGATGTTGGCGCCACCCGTGAAATTAACTAGACATTTTGCGGCGATGCTAAACACTATGCCACGATCTCCTGCGCCGGCAGATCTGACGTCAGTCGAGTGCGCAACGCCCCGGTAGCGCCAGGGACTGGATATTGAGTGGCGCCCCCTGCCTTAACGCCTGCCGCTAGCAACGACAGGTTGAGGGGAGCGTTATGCAGTCAGAAAAGGACTGGGGGAGCACTGTGTAGAGGCGACCGCTTCCTGCCTTTTTTTGTTGGTGACATTTTTGCACCATGCATTCTGAGAGAGAGAGAGAGACTTCTGGAGAGATTCAACGCTGTGTGAAGGAGTTTTGGGTACTGAGCAGCACTTTGCAGGTTCATTTTGATTTGCCCTTCCTTGTATCGATTTAGAAGAGACTATGGGGTCTGCACTCTGAGCTCTTTCCCTGGGGGTCTCCATTGTTCTCTCCAACAGATTTGATGTACAGGTCTCTCCAGGCCGAGATTCAGGCCGAGATTCAAGGCTGCAATGAGCAGGATGTGGATGGAGAGCAAAATCAACCCTCTGCTTTAAGATAAAAACAGAAAATGCTGGAGAAACTCAGCAGGTCAAGCAGCATCTGTGAAGAGAGAAACAGAGTTAACGTTTCAGGTCGATGACCTTTCGTCAGAACTCCCCTTTAAGAACTGACCAGCGTCATTGTGTCTGTGTTCCATTGCTGACTGACATCACATGAGCTTTGCCAGCGCTGTGAGGTAGCGCCTCGCTCCTCGGCCTTTGCACTTTAAGACAGGTGTGAAGCGCCCGATTTAGCGCTCCAATCACCTCCAGGGGCGATAAAAGCCAAGTTTGCCGTCGGAGGCGATAATCTTTGCACATGGCCGATAATGGCGCCCCAAACGCGGCGATACTTAATTTTTCCCCCATTGAGAGACATTAAGAGATATACAAGGCAAGAGGAGGTGGTAATGGGACAGGTTAAGGAACAAAGGATGGCTCTAGATGAAGTGTGAAATGCGCTGGCAGAATGAAGGACAGCTGCCCTGTGGGAGGGTAGAAAAAAAGGTCAAACAAAAAGTGTGGATAAAAAAAAAGAATATATATATATGTGATAGAGGCCGAGGTTATGATCTGAAATTGTTGAACTCTATGTTGAGTCCAGAGGGCTGTAGAGTGCCTAATCGAAAGATGAGGTGCTGTTCCTTGAGCTTACGCTGAGCTTCCGTGGAACAATGCAAGAGGCCAAGGACGGCGAGGTCCGAGTGGGAATGGGGCGGTGAATTAAAGTGACAGGCTTTAAGGGAGCTCGGGGTCCCCCTTACGGACTGAACGGAGGTGTTCCGCAAAGCAGTCTAATGTTATACTCACCGAGAGACAGAAGAAGAGAATGTAGGAAATATAAAGTAAATGGTGAGAATTTCAATGGATTAGATCGGAAAATCTCAAGCGTTTATTTAAAGGGAACTCGCCCCATGGGAATGGGGCGAGTTTGGCTCTCTGCTGAGTTTCCGAATCTGTACTATCACCTTTCACAAGTCAGAGTCGACTAAAATCGGGTGGGTTAAAGATATATTTGTTTATATGAAGGTATTCTGTGCCATAGAGGCCAACACGTGGTCCGGTTGCAAAGAATGCTGGTAAAGCACGTGGTTAATGCTATTTAATGCTAACAAGGATGTCCTGCTGCAGTTGTACAGGGCCTTGGTTAGGTCACACCTTGAGTATTGTGTGCAGTTTTGGTCGCCTTATCTGAGGAAGGATGTTCTTGCCATGGAGGAAGTGCAGCGAAGATTCACCAGGCTGATATCTGGGATGGCAGGAATGACGTTATGAGGAGAGATTGGGTCGATTGGGCTTATACTCGGTGGAGTTTAGAAGAATGAGAGGGGATCTCATTGAAACTTATAAAATTCTAACAGGACTAGACAGACTAGATGCAGGAAGGATGTTCCCGATGGCGGGGGAGTCCAGAACCAGGGGTCACAGTCTAAGGATAAGGGACATTTAGGACTGAGATGCGGAGGAATTTCTTCACCCAGAGAGTGGTGAACCTGTGGAATTCTCTACCACAGAAGGCAGTGGAGGCCAATTCATTAAATATATTCAAGAAGGAGTTAGATATATTTCTTAAGGCTAAAGGGATCAAGGGATATGAGGAGAAAGCAGGGATAGGGTACTGAGTTTGGATGATCAGCCATGATCTCATTGAATGGCGGAGCAGGCTCGAGGGGCCGAATGGCCTACTCCTGCTCCTATCTTCTATGTTTCTATATTTCTATGTTAATAAGCTGCAAAGTGTTTGTGTGCGAATGAAACCTAGTTTAGGGACAAAATGCCTAGCTTTCAGCTTTTATTATTCTATTACGATGCGATGTGAATAACAATGCAACATTGTCTTACCAGTTACATTGCCAGCACTCACATTCCAGTGAGAATGCAGTGTATGTCTGCGCTATTACCATCTACTGGTTCAGCAGCATATGACACATAAAAGTCACCCGACATTGTCCATCTAATCGGCTCACTTCCAGTACGTCTTTGGTATTCCGTGCTGAGAACGTGCCTGGATTGGTTATACATTCTCAGACACGGATAGATGTCCTGCTGTAGTAAATGTATCGGTGTCTAACTTGCTTGTAAATCCAGTCGATGTTAATAAAACCAACCAGCTAACTTCGCTCTGGCGCTGTAAATTATATATTTTGAATAAAACTACTGGGTTGATCTCGCACCATCTATTGAATAGAAAGTTAATCCAAGGCCCTATCTGCCCGCTCACGTGCATGTAAAATATTCTACTGTAGGAGTCTCTGCACTCCTAACAAAGAATCTATAACTTGCTGGAAGTTAACAAACTGAATTTATTGTCTAAGAACTTTACAAAACAAGAAACTACAGGAGAAGCTCAAAACAGGTCTTTTCTCTTTCAATCCACATGAGGACTGCCTGGTCCCGCCCTCTACCTCTGACGTCATGACGTCATCACATTTCCCGCCGAAGGGGACATCACGTGACCCACGTGATGACGTCATCACGTGAGATCGCTGTGGTGTATGTGCCTTTGAGAGCCCCAGGTGTGTGTAATGCCGGTAATTGCCACTTCGGCTATATAAGCCTGTGTATTGCGTATATCCTTTAGAAACCCCCCCCCAGACTTTGCTTAGTAAACACCTATGAACCAACTCCTGTCTTCAGTGTCTTTATCAACACACAGACACTACAGTGGCGACGAAGTGGAAACGGACTTACCTGCAATTCGGCAGCACCTCAAGGACATCGATTCCTCCGGCGTCCAGGAGACTCAAGGAAGTGAGAAAAGCTGTGGTTTCACCAGCTAGCCAAGCTGGTGACAGGTACTGCGCTAATCCTTCCTGGGCGTCAGGCTGGGGCTCCAGCGGCTGGCTCTACAGCTGAGACAGGCAGCGAAATCGGAGGCAAGCAATAACGGACTGGAAGGGAGCACTCGGGAGACGGCCGGCGCGGCAAGCAGGTCAGCGTTCAGACCTCCGGCGGGAACGAGTCTCCAACAGTAAATTTTAAAAAAAATAAAGAGAACGGAAACCACAGTAAACAGCGTTGTTATCGGCAGCAGCGGCGGGAAAGCGCGGGAAGCGCCATATCTTTGCTACAGAAAAGAAAAAAAAAGCACGGGAAGCGCCATTTCTATTCTGAAATGCCTAAGTCTGGCAATATTGATGCTTTTGATAGCGAAAGAGAGCCTAATTTTGGCAATATTGATGTTTTTGATAACGAGATAGAGGATTGGACCACATATGTGGAAAGAGTGGAGGTATATTGCACCGCAAATGGAATAGAAGATGAAAAAAAAGCTTCAGTGCTTCTGGATCTAATGGGCGCAAAGACATACAAGCTGTTACGAAACTTAATCACTCCAGCTGAACCGATGGACAAGAATTTTGAGGAGATTGTTGATACCCTACACTGCCAATTCGAGGCAGGACTGGCAGATTCTCTGCGAGACAAATTCATCTGCGATCCCCTAAGTGTAGAAATACAAAAAAAGGTATCTTCTGAGAAAGATTTAACACTGGACAAGGCTTTCAGTGCAATAGGAGCTGCAAAGATACAGCAAAAGCCACAGGACTTCGGCACCCATGAAATGACATGGGGTTTTGAGAGATGTTATCGCTGCGGCAGATCCACCCATGACCAGAGGGACTGCTGGTTCAAGGAAAAAGCATGCAGGCAATGTGGAAAGATGGGACACATTCCACATGTGTGCCGATCTGGAAATAAAAAATCCACTAACGGGAAAAGAATCAATAAGGAAAAGCACAGAAAGGTACAAATGATGACGGACAGTAGCTCCGAAGACCAGAAGAGCGATAGCGACTCCGGGAACAAGAGACTAAGCTCTCTCAAATTACATAATGTAATTGCCAAAGAAGATTACCAGACCATTTGGGTTACCCTCACAATAGCAGGGTCCCCAGTTAAAATGGAGCTAGATACAGGATCAGCTCTGACCGTCATAAATCGACGGGATTACGAGCGGCTATTTCCGCATATACCTTTAAAAGACACATCCATTATCTTGAAAACATATACGGGGCAGAAAGTATACCCCAAAGGAAAAATAAGGGTGCCCGTTGTATACAACGGCAAGGAAATACAGAAGTTGTATTTATACGTTCTACAAGATGGTGGTCCACCGCTGTTGGGACGTGAATGGATCAGAAAAATACGTTTAGACTGGCACTCCATTCAGGCACTGACGGTGACCAGTAAGGAAAAAAATGATGATGACGTCATACCTGAACGATTAAAAGACATCTTGGCCAACGCCAAGGAAGTGTTTCAAGAGAAACTAGGAACCTTGAAAGGCATCACCGCCTCAATAAAAGTGGAAGATGCAGCAATTCCCAAGTTTTTTAAGGCAAGACCGGTGCCATACGCAATTCGTCCAGCAGTCGAAGCAGAGCTGGAGAATTTGGAAAAGACAGGCGTATTATCTAAAATAGATTGGAGCGAGTGGGCAACACCCATCATCCCAGTCATGAAGAAAGCATTGAAGGGTGATGGATCTGAAGAACAGAGAAAAATTCGCATCTGTGGAGACTTCAAGGTGACTGTAAACCCGGTCCTTCACACAGTACAGTATCCTCTTCCGAGGATAGAAGATATTTTCGCCTCACTATCCGGAGGGAAACGTTTCACCAAAATTGACTTGGCACAGGCATATCTACAGATGGAGGTTGAAGAGGCCTCTAAAAAATATCTCATGATAAATACACACAAAGGTCTGTAGCAGTACAATCGACTGGTTTTCGGAGTAGCATCCGCTCCAGCTATCTGGCAAAGAGCTATGGAGCAAGTCCTCCAAGGGATTCCGGGGAATCAATGCTACCTAGACGACATCCTTGTAACAGGAGAAAACGACAACGAGCACCTTGCCAATTTAGAGCAGGTGCTCACTAGGCTGAGAGAACGGGGCCTACGAGCAAATCGCCCCAAGTGCAAATTTTTCCGAAGTCAAATATCATATTGTGGCCACATAATAAATAAGGAAGGGTTGCATAAGTCAACTGAAAAAATTGAGGCGGTCATAAAAGCCCCAGCACCTGAAAATGTTTCACAATTAAGGTCGTTCCTGGGATTAATAAATTACTATCATAAATTTTTACCGAACTTATCAACTCTTCTACACCCTCTTAATGAACTGCTACAAACAGGAGTAATTTGGAAATGGAACGAAGACTGCAAAAATGCCTTCCATAAATGCAAAGACTTAATCACATCCAAAGAAGTTTTGGCTCATTACAACCCATCACTGCCAATCAGACTGGCGTGCGATGCATCCCCTGACGGCATAGGAGCAGTATTATCGCATAAATTCCCTGATGGCTCGGAACGGCCGATAGCTTTTGCGTCACGCTCATTGAACTCAGCTGAGCGTAACTATGCCCAAATCGACAGGGAAGCACTCAGCCTGGTATGGGGAGTAAAGAAATTCAACCATTACCTACACGGACAAAAATTTACCTTGTTGACTGACCATCAACCCCTCATCTCCATATTCAACCCTAAAAAGGGTGTTCCCATTATGACAGCACAAAGGCTACAGCGGTGGTCCCTTTTTCTAGGGGCACACCAATACAACATAGAATACAAAGGATCAAAACAGCATGGGAATGCTGACGGTTTATCGCGCCTACCGTTGCCAATGGTAGAAGAGGCACCTACAGTAGACCCAATGGAGATGTTCCACTCTACCATAGTGGAATGTCTACCAGTAACAAATTCTGCCATTGAAAGGGAAACGAGAAATGACCCGACTCTTTCACGGGTCTACGATTTAACAGTGAAGGGATGGCCAGCACATGGCGAACCACTGTTGCCAGCATTCTCGCAAAGAAGAGAACAGCTGTCAGTGTGCCGAGGAACCTTGATGTGTGGATCCAGAGTGGTGATTCCACCCAAACTCCAGGATAAAGTGCTAAATGAGCTTCACGAGGGGCATCTGGGTGGAGTGAAAATGAAGAACCTAGCCAGGGCATTTGTATGGTGGCCAGGTATCGATGGAGACATCGAAGAAATGACCAAGAGCTGCCTAGGATGCCAGAAGGTCCAAAACGCTCCACCACAGGCCCCTCTACATCCATGGGAGTGGCCCTCATCTCCCTGGCAAAGGGTACACATCGACTTTGCTGGTCCATTTATGGACTCAATGTTCTTAATCGCGGTTGATGCACACTCCAAGTGACCGGAGGTAATAAAGATGTCCTCCACCACCACGGAAAAAACCATCACAGTATTAAGGACCATATTTGCCAGGAATGGGCTACCAGAACAGATCTGTTCTGATAATGGACCGCAATTTGTGTCCGAAGAATTCAGAATGTTCTTAAAAAACAATGGGGTTAAGCACTACACGTCCGCCTCATACCATCCCGCCACCAATGGATTGGCTGAAAGGTTTGTCCAGACCTTCAAGAAGGCCATAAATGCCATGGGTAATGAAGACATAAAACTTCAGCACAAGGTGGATAACTTCTTATTTGCATACAGGAATGCAACACATATGGTTACCAACCAAACTCCCGCCATGATGTTCTTCAATAGAAACCTAAGATGTCGGCTGGATTTGGTCAAGCCCAACATCAGAAGGGATGTGGAGAACTGGCAGTTTCAAGGCATGAATGAAAGGCCAACTAGAACCTTCCAGATAGGCCAACAAGTTTTGGCCCGGGACTACCGTACCGAGAAATGGCAGCCTGGAACTATCTGCACACGACTAGGATCACTGATGTATACCGTGGACATCGGAGAAAGCATAAAAAGGCGCCATGCTGACCAAATCATAAAGTCATCCGAAAAGGGACAACCTACACCACCACTCTATACATCTAACGATGAAGTAGAGATACCCATGTCTACCTCCGATCCGGTGATACTGGAACCCGATGAACCCGACACTGGCATTCAAGCCGAATCAGCCTTGCCAGAAGAACCTACTACACCACCAGAATCTACTACACCCCCGAGGCATTATCCGGACCGTGTCAGGAAGCCTCCTGAGAGACTAACTTATAATTAATTAATTACAGCAACGTATATTATTCTGCATATAACATGTAATTAATAATTACTTAAAATATGATGTACTGGTTGGCTAAAAGGGGAGGAATTGTGGTGTATGTGCCTTTGAGAGCCCCAGGTGTGCGTAATGCCGGTAATTGCCACTTGGGCTATATAAGCCTGTGTATTGTGTATATCCTTTAGAAACCCCTCCCCCAGACTTTGCTTAGTAAATACCTATGAACCAACTCCTGTCTTCAGTGTCTTTATCAACACACGGACACTACAATCGCGATGTTGTCGATCTAGCTCTGTTTAACCAGAGCCAACTTGAAAGGTAATAACATTGGTTACAGACAATTAATGCCAGAGGTAATAACATTGGTTACAGACAATTATGTAAGTCACTGTAAGAGTCTCTTAGTGGTTTTGCCACATACCCCCCCCAGAATTGCCTTCAACGAAAAGAGTCAATCGCTGAGGAGGTCGGACAAGTCTGTTGGACCGACTCCGAAATTCCTGGAGGGGAAAACGCTGAGCAGGCGGCGAACTGGTAGGCAGCACGGCGTTGTCAGGTGTGGTAGCGGCCGGCCGCGGCGCGGAGGCTGCGCCAGCTCGATCGGTTGTTCGAGGTCCAGGTGCGCAAGCATGAGGCGATCGACAGAGATGTGATCCGGTTTGCCCCCGACGTCAATCACAAAACTCTTGTCCCCTGCCTGCAAAACCTTGAAGTGTCTGGCATACAGCGGTGCGAGCAGGGTACGATGGCCGTCCTGGCGCACAAACACGAACTTGGCTTTCGACAACTCCCCCGGGATGTTGGACGAAAGCAAACTGTGCCGTGAGGTCGGAACTGGGCGGAAACAGCGGGCCGCATCCCGGAGGGTCTCTTTTTGTGTGGTCGCGGGCCATGGTCGCGTAAGTAACGGCAGGAATTCACCTGGGACTCAAAGCGGTTGCCCGTAAACCATCTCCGCCGCCGACGACTGGAGATCTTCCTTCGGCGCCGTGCGGAGTCCTAACATCACCCACGGTAGTTTGTCGACCCAGGATGCATCCAGCAGGCTGGCCCTGAGCGACGCCTTCAAGGAGCAGTGGAACCGCTCGCACAAGCCATTCGCTGGTGGGTGATAGGCCGTAGTGCGGTGGAGTTTAACGCCCAACACGGAAATCACCTCGTTCCACAGTTCGGACGAAAATTGCGGCCCCCGATCTGACGAAATATCTGCAGGGACACCAAAACGGGCTACCCAGGATGAAACGAAAGCTCGAGCAATGTCCGCAGATGTGGTGGACGTCAGGGGAACTGCCTCCGGCCACCTCGTGGTGCGATCCACCATCGTCAAAAGGTACGTAAAGCCCCGGGAAGGTGGGAGTTGTCCCACTAAGTCGATGTGAATATGATCAAATCGCTGTTCCGGGATCTCGAAGGTGGCGAGCGGGGCTCTGACATGGCGCTGCACCTTGGACCGTTGGCAAACAACACGAGTGTTCGCCCAGTCCCTGACGTCTTTGCGCATTCCCCTCCATACGAATTTGGAGCCAGCAGTTTTTGCGATGCCCGCACTCCAGGGTGCGATAGGCCGTGTAAGGCATCGAAAATCGTACGACGCCACTTAGACGGGACGATCGGATGGGGTGCACCCAGCGAAACGTCGCAGAGCAGAGTGGCACCTGTGGAATGGAAAGGCACATCCCTCGGCTGGAGGCTGTTTGAAACTGAACGAAAACCCTGGGTCTCCGGGTCGTCCGCTTGGTCAACCGCCATCTGTGCGCAGTCAATGCCCAATTGGACGGCCTGGACGGCGGCGCGGGATAGGCAATCGGCGACGACGTTGTCCTTACCGGCCACATGTCGGATGTCGGTGGTGACCAATGTAGGAGTCTCTGCACTCCTAACAAAGAATCTATAACTTACTGGAAGTTAACAAACTGAATTTATTGTCTAAGAACTTTACAAAACAAGAAACTACAGGAGAAGCTCAAAACAGGTCTTTTCTCTTTCAATCCACATGAGGACTGGCTGGCCCCGCCCTCTACCTCTGACGTCATGACGTCATGACGTTTCCCGCCGAAGGGGACGTCACGTGACCCACGTGATGATGTCATCGCGTCAGATCGCGATGTTGTCGATCTAGCTCTGTTTAACCAGAGCCAACTTGAAAGGTAATAACATTGGTTACAGACAATTATGTAAGTCACTGTAAGAGTCTCTTAGTGGTTTTGCCACACTACGACCACTATTTCAATCGGAGCCAGGGAATTCTCCCCAATATCCTAGCTATTGTTTTTCTTTCTTGCTCAATTCCTTTCTTCTCTTCTTCGTTTTTCTTTCATTCTTCTTTTATTCCTCCTTTTCTTCCTATCTTTCTTCCTTTCCTCTGCTCTCCCTTCCTTCCTTTCTTCCTTCCTTCCTTCCTTCCTTCCGTTCTTTTTTCCTTCCTTACATCCTCCTTTTCTTTCCTCCTGTCATGCCTTCTTCTTTCCTTCCTTCCTTCCTTCCTTCCTTCCTTCCTTCCTTCCTTCCTTCCTTCCTTCCTTTCTTTCTTTCTTTCTATCATTCTTTCTTTCTTTCTTTCTTTCTTTCTTTCTTTACATGTGCGGGTTAGGTTGATTGGCTATGATAAAATTTGACCCTTAGTGTTAGGGGGATTAAATACGTGGGGTTACGGGGATCGGGTGGGATATGTGTCGGTGCAGGCTCGATGGGCCGAAATGGCCTTTATCTGCACTGTGGGGTTTCTGTGATTCTGTGATTCTGCGTAAAGAAATAGGAGCAGGAGTAGGCCAATCGGCCCCTCGAGCCTGCTCCGCCATTCAATAAGATCATGGCTGATCTGATCCTAACTGCCAATCCACTATCACAGAACCATCTCCTGAATCTAACAGAATTAGACACACCAAATAGGAGCAGGATCAGGCTACACGGCCCTGGGCCCGCTCCGCTACCCACAGGGCCATGACCGATCCGAACCTAGACTCATGTCCAAATTCCTGCCCGCTCCCCGTAACCCTTAATTCCCTTTACTTCTAGGAAACTGTCTATTTCTGTTTTAAATTTATGTAATGATGTAGCTTCTACAGCTTTTTGGGGCAGCATATTCCATGGACCTACCACCCTCTGAGTGAAGTAGTTCCTCCTCATCTCAGTTTTGAAAGAGCAGCCCCTTATTCTAAGACTATGCCCCCTAGTTCTAGTTTCACCCATCATCGGGAACATCTTCCCCGCATCCACCCGATCCAACCCCTTCACAATCTTATATGTTTCAATAAGCTCGCCTCTCATTCTTCTGAACTCCAATGAGTAGAGTCCCAATCTACTCAACCTCTCCTCATATGTCCATCCCCTCATCCCCGGGATTAACCGAGTGAACCTTCTTTGTACTGACTCGAGAGCAAGTATGTCCTTTCTTAAGTATGGACACCAAAACTGTACGCAGTATTCCAGGTGCGGTCTCACCAATACCTTGTACAACTGAAGCAATACCTCCATATTTTTATATTCTATCCCCCTAGCAATGAAAGCCAACATTCCATTGGCCTTCTTAACCACTTGCTGCACCTGCATACTAACCTTTTGAGTTTCGTGCACCAGGACCCCAAGATCCCTTTGTACTTCAGTACTTTCCAGTTTCTTGCCATTAAGATAATAACTTGCTCTACGATTTTTCCTGCCAAAGTGCATAACCTCACACTTTCCAGTATTGTATTCCATCTGCCAAATCTCTGCCCACTTACTTAGCCTGTCGATGTCCCCTTGCAGGTTTTTTATGTCCTCCTCACTCACTACTTTCCCTCCCATCTTAGTATCATCTGCAAACTTTGATATGTTACACTCGGTCCCCTCCTCCAAATTGTTAATATAGATTGTAAAGAGTTGGGGACCCAGCACTGACCCCTGCGGAACACCACTAGTTACTGATTGCCAGTCTGAGAATGAACCATTTATCCCAACTCTCTGCCTTCTGTTAGATAGCCAATCCTCTATCCATGCCAGAATATTACCCCCAATCCCGTGATTTTTTATCTTAAGCAATAATCTTTTGTGTGGCACCTTGTCAACTGCCTTTTGGAAGTCTAAATACACTACGTCCACTGGTTCCCCTTTATCCACCCTATACGTTACTTCCTCAAAGAACTCCAGCAAATTTGTCAAACATGACTTCCCCTTCCTAAAACCATGCTGACTTTGTCCTATTAAATTATGATTAGCCAAATGTCCTGTTACTGTCTCCTTAATAATGGACTCCAAAATTTTACCTACCACAAATGTTAGGCTAACCGGTCTATAGTTTCCAGCCTTCTGTCTACTGCCCTTTTTAAATAAGGGTGTTACATTAGCAGTTTTCCAGTCTGCCGGGACCTTTGCCGAGTCCAGGGAGTTTTGGAAAATTATTACCAATGCATCCACAATCCCTACCGCCACTTCCCTCAAGACCCTAGGATGTAAGCCATCAGGTCCAGGTGATTTATCCACCTTGAGTCCCATTATTTTACCGAGTACCACTTCCTTAGTGATTTTGATCGTGTTTAGATCCTCCCCCCCATAGCCCCCTGTTTGTCCAGTGTTGGGGTATTCTTAGTGTCCTCTACTGTAAAGACTGATACAAAATATTCATTCAGTGTTTTTGCCATCTCCATATTTCCCACCATTAATTTCCCGGTCTCATCCTCTAAGGGACCAACATTTACTTTAGCCACCCTTTTTCTTTTTATATAACTATAAAAACTCTTACTATCTGTTTTTATATTTTTTGCTAATTTACTTTCATAATCTATCTTCCCTTTCTTAATCAATCTTTTTGTTATTTTTGCTGTCTTTTAAAGTTTTCCCAATCCTCTATCCTCCCACTAGATTTGGCTACCTTATATGCCCTTGTTTTTAGTCGAATACTATCCTTAATTTCTTTACTTAGCCACGGATGGCTGTCTTTTCTTTTACACCCTTTTCTTCTCAGTGGAATATATATTTTTTGGAAGTTGTAAAATAACTCCTTAAATGTACACCACTGATCAAGTATCGTCTTACCCTTTAATCTATTTTCCCAATCCACTCTACTCAATTCCGCTCTCATACCTTCATAGTCTCCTTTATTCAAGCTTAGCATGCTTGTTTGAGATCCAACCTTTTCACCCTCTAATTGAATATGGAATTCAACCATGTTATGGTCACTCATTCCAAGGGGATCCTTTACTAGGACATTTTTAATTAATCCTGTCTCGTTACACAGGACCAGATCTAAGGTTGCTTGCCCCCTGGTCAGTTCAGTTACATACTGCTCAAGAAACCCATCCCTAATACACTCAATGAACTCATCCCCAATTTGATTTGTCCAATTAATATGATAGTTAAAATCCCCCATAATTATAGATGTTCCCTTATTACAAGCCTCAACTATTTCCTGATTGATACTCCGTCCAACTGAGTTGCAACTGTTCGGAGGCCTATAGACTACGCCCACTAGTGTTTTTTTCCCCTTATTATTCCTTACCTCCACCCAAACTGTGTCATTATCCTGATCTTTTGACCCAATATCATTTCTCTGTATTACAGTGATTCCTTCCTTTATTAACATAGCCACCCCACCTCCCCTTCCTTCCTGCCTGTCCTTCCTGATCGTTAAATAACTTGGTATGTTTAATTCCCAGGCATTGTCACCCTGCAGCCATATTTCTGTAATGGCCACAAGATCATACCCATATGTCGTTATTTGTGCCATTAACTCGTCTATTTTGTTACGAATGCTATGTGCATTCAGATAGAGAACTTTCAAATATGTTTTGTGACACTTAGTTCCTGCTTTTGCCCTTTTTATTACTTTACCTTTTACTCCATACCTTCTGTCCCTTCCTGACACGCTCTGGTTTTTCATTTCCCCACTGCTACCTAAGTCTATGACCTTCTCTGTTGTCATTTTTATTATTTGCTCTCTAGGAACCTCCCCCCCACTAGTTAGTTTAAAGCCCTCTCTACAGCCCTAGTTATATGATCCGCCAAAACTCTAGTCCCGGCACTGGCCAAGTGAAGCCCATCCCAATGGAACAGCTCCCTCCTGCCCCAGTACTGGTGCCAGTGTCCCAGGAAGCAAAATCCATTTCTCCCACACCAGTCTTTGAGCCACGCATTTAACTCTCTAATTTTATTTGTCCTAGCCAAATTCGCTCGTGGCTCAGGTAATAATCCAGAGATTATTACCCTTGAGGTTCTGTTTTTTAATTTGACCCCTAGCTGCTCATACTCCTTTAACAGAACTGGATTCCTAGTCCTATCTACGTCGTTTGTACCAACATGGACCACGACAACTGGATCCACCCCCTCCCACTACAAGTTTCTTTCCAGCCCAGAGGAGATGTCCTTAACCCTGGCACCGGGTAGGCAACACAGCCTTCGGGACTCTCGCTCTCGGCTGCAGAGAACTCTATCTATCCCCCTAATAATACTATCCCCTACCACTACAACATTTCTATTTACTCCCCCCCTCTTGAATGGCCCCCCGTTCCAGGGTGCTGTGGCCAGATTGCTCATCCTCCCTGCAGTCCCTGCTCCTGTCCCCACAGGGAGTAAGATCCTCGAACCTGTTGGACAAGAGCAAGGGCTGCGGCTCCTCCAGCTCTACCTCCTGGATCCCCGTACCTGCCTCACTTGTAGTCATACCGTCCTGTCCCTGACCATGGGCTACATCTGAATTAATTAACTTCATAGGTGTGACCACCTCCTGATACACAGAGTCCAGGTACTTCTCCCCCTCCCTGATGTGTCGCAGTGTCTGAAGCTCAGACTCCAGCTCATCAACACGGAGCTGGAGTTCCTGTAGAAGCAGACACTTGTCACAGAAGTAATCACCGTGAGCCTCAATGGGGTCCACCGGCTCCCACATCTCGCAACAGTAACACATCACCTGCTCCATTCTATGTAATTAATTAAATTTTTTATTGTTAGTTATGGACACCCTCTGCCCGATTTTAGATGCTAGTATCCCCTTTAATTATTGGATTTAAATTAAATCAATCCCTCTAATTACACCAGTTAAATGGTTTACCAACAGTCACTCTGCACCAGAAAGGCCTTATTAACTACAACCCACAGAGTTAAAGTTTGAAAAGAGCACCTAACACCCCACTTACCCTAACTCACACTTACCCAAACTCACAGCACTCTCTGATGACTCACACTCAGTGCTTGCTCGCACTAGGACTGGTCTTTTTATACTGTTTGTTTGTTTACAGCCAAATGAGTCACCCCTGCTGATTGGTTAGAAAACTGTTTTCCACTGCCTGCTGTGCCAATTTACCCCTACTGCAGTGTAACCTTGTTTTACTCTTCTTAAACCAACAGAATCCCAAATATTTAACTTTTCCCCTTTACTTAAACTGCTTAAATAATCTTATCAAGAATGATTTAAAGAGAAATAACAATTAAAGAACTCTCACACTTACCCAAACTCACAGCATTCTCTGATGACTCGCACTCAGTGCTTGCTCGCACTAGGACTGGTCTTTTTATACTCTGTGACTCCCACTGTGGTGTGTCTGTTAGTACAGACCCAATCTGTAAATCTACTTGAGTCCCTGTAATTACAAATGCTCTCTGTGACTCACCCTGTGGAGTCTCTGTAAGTACAGACCCACTCTGTGACTCCCAGTATGGAGTCTCTGTAAGTACAGACTCACTCTGTGACTACCTCTGTGGAGTCTCTGTAAGTACAGAACCACCCCGTGACTCCCCCTGCAGTGTCTCTAAGTACAGACCCACTTTCTGACACCCCCTGTGGGGTCTCTCTAAGTATAGACACACTCTGTGACTCCCCCTGTGGAGTCTCTTTATGTACAGACCCACTCTGTGACTCCCCGTATGGAGTGTCTTTATGTACAGAGCCACTCAATGGGCTGGATTTTCATTGGGCCACGGAGTCGGGATTGGAGGCGTATGGGAGTTTAAAATCCCGAATTCGGGGTACCGACCCCATCCCGCACCCAACCCGCCTCCATGCCAGTTTCAGAGGAGGCAGGCACCCCAAGGTGGGAAGGGGATTAGTGCCAATTAAGTCCCTGTTAACAAGTAGTTAACAGGCTTTTATTTAGCCTAATCCCTATTTTTATTCTTGAAATGTGGGAGTCCCAACAGCTCCAAACCACACCAAGATTGCGAGGCAGGCCGTCGGGATGAAGGACTTGGAGGGGTCGCGATGTCAGTGTTCAGGTGAGTGATGGGTGTATGAGTGTAGAGTTAAGTGTGTTTGGTGTATTTAAAGTGTTTTTAAAGAAGTTTTACTTACCTTTACAGGCTTCCTTCCTTCAGGTCTCGGGAGTCCCTCATCTCACCGGCACAGAAAGCAGAATGGCTGCGATCTGTCAGAAGTTGCAGCATTCAGCTTTCTGTTCCACGGAGATCTCAAAATCATCCTGAGAGGAAGGAATTAACTGAGAGTACAGATTGTCAGTGTTTGCCAGCTTCAAACAGCTGTGAAATGATGATATTTCATCTGTCAAAAGGTCTTGACAGAGGAAATGTCAATCTGTGACATCACCTGCTGCTGGGCGGTCCTTAATTGGCCTGCTGAACCCGCTGGGTGGGCTCAACAAGATCAGTCAAGTTGAAATCGCGTGGGTTGGCCACAACTCGATGGAGGCGGGACTACAACCCCGAAAGTTGTAGTCCCGCCTCCTACCCGACTCCTCAACAAAAATCCAGCCCATGACTACCTGTGGAGTCTCTGTAAGTACAAACTACTTCTATGACTCCCACTGTGGTGGTCTGTAAGTACAGATCCACTCTGTGACTCCCACTGTGGTGTCTCTGTAAATACAGACCCACTCTGTGACTCCCCTGTGGAGTCTCTCTAAGAAAAGACCCATTCTGTAACTCACCACTGTGGAGTCTCTGTAAGTACAGATCCAATCTGTGACTCCCACTGTGCTGTCTCTGTAAGTAGAGACCCAATCTGTGACTCTACCTGTGGCGTCTCTGTAAGTACAAACTACTTCTATGACTCCCATTGTGGAGTCTCTGTAAGTACAGACCCAATCTGTGACTCTACCTATGGTGTCTCTGTAAGTACAAACTACTTCTATGACTCCCATTGTGGAGTCTCTGTAAGTACAGACCCACTCTGTGACTCCCCTGTGGATTCTCCCTAAGAAAAGACCCATTCTGTAACTCACCCTGTGGAGTCTCTTTAACTGCAGACCCCCTCTCTGACTCCCCCTGTGGTGTCTCTGTAACTGCAGACCCACTCTCTGACTCTCCCTGTGATGTCTCTGTAACTGCAGACCTGCTCTCTGACTCCCCCTGTGGTGTCTCTGTAACTACAGACCCGCTCTCTGACTCCCCCTGTGGAGTCTCTGTAACTACAGACCAGCTCTGTGACTCCCCCTGTGGAGTCTCTGTAAGTACAGACCCGCTCTCTGACTCCCCCTGTGGAGTCTCTGTAAGTACAGACCCAACCTGTGACTCCCCCTGTGGCGTCTCTGTAAGTACAGACCCAATCTGTGACTCTACCTGTGGCGTCTCTGTAAGTACAAACTACTTCTATGACTGTAATGATATCAGCAAATAGAGAAGGTATTTGCCTGTTCAATTATGATGCCTTAATAGCATGATTGCATGTATTGATTGCTTGTGCCTGACCAGCAGAGGGCATGTGACCGAGAGGAGCAAGGCAGTCAGTTTGGTTTCAGTTTCGTTCTAGATGCATCACAGCATAATGTCTCCTGTAAAAGCTGTATACAAGGTTTGAACATACTTTAGATAAAAACTCATTCTCTTTCATAAATGTCTCGTCATTGAACCCACAAAGAAATCAATACATGGTGTCAGAAGTGATTGAAAGAGATGAAGAGAAAATATCTGAAGTTAAATCAGCTCTCCACAAATTAGCAAGCCAAAAGAGAACATCGTTGCTTACCATTGGAGAATAGCTAACGAAGTGAAAAAATGGAAGGTTTACACCCACCGGCGACGCTTCAGTTGACAGGTAATGTGGCTGAAAATTGGAGGAGATTCAAACAACGTGTGGGGTTGTATTTATCAGCAATCGGAGCTGACGAGAAAAGTAATGAAAGGAAATCGTCACTGTTCTTACATGTCGTGGGCGATGAAGCGCTGGAGGTGTATAATAACTTCACATTCGCTGCTAATGGAGACAAAATGAAGCTAGATAAAATAATGGAACAGTTTGAGGCCTACTGCATACCTAAACGTTACGTGACGTTTGAGAGGCACAGATTTTTCACATGTGTACAGAAAACGGGTGAGACTATTGATCAGTATGTGACTGAACTGAGAAACAGAAGCAAATCGTGTGAATTTGGGGGACTGACAGACTCGCTGATAAAAGACAGACTGGTGTGTGGTATTCCAGATAATGGTCTAAGGGAAAGACTGCTAAGAGAGCAAGATCTAGACCTGGGAAAAGCCATAGCATTGTGTAGGGCTACAGAGACTGTGAAGTTGCAGGCAAAGGAGCTGTTCAGTGACAATAGCTGCAACGTGGATGCAGTGAAAATGAACGGACACAAACCGTTTAACAAAAAGAGCGCCAATGTGAAAAAAGAGGCGTGGCCAGCGAACGAAAATGAAAGGGACAATCGAAAGACATGTAGTCGATGCGGTACACAGCATCCACCAAGAAAGTGTCCAGCATATGGTAAAACATGCAATAGTTGCAACAAAAACAACCATTATGCCCGTTGCTGCAAGAACCAAGTGCAACAAAGCAAGGTCCATACAGTAGATGAGAGCGACATAGAGGAGTTCTATGTAGATGTTGTGTCTGAAAACAAAAAAGAAGAAAAAAGAGACTGGATGTTGACACTAAAAGTGAATGACATACACATTCCATTTAAATTGGATACTGGAGCACAAGTTAATGTGATATCAGAGACTGATTTTAAGAAAATTAGACCCAGACCAAAGATACATGGAATAAAAGTGAAAGTGACAGGATACACAGGTACTGATATACCAGTGAAAGGAAGATGCATTGTCAAAGTAACACACAAGGACAGAGAGTACACGCTAGCATGAATCGTGGTGCCAAAGGATGTGCAAGCCATACTAGGTTTAAAAGCCTGTGAGAGACTGAACCTGGTAAAGAGAGTCCTCGTTGTGGAAAGCGAAGGAGAGACAGTCTATGATGAACTGAATGTTGCATACACACCGGGTAAGCTGATGTATACAGCAGACACGTTGTCCAGAGCTGTTGACCCAGGAGAGCCCGCAAACACAGTGAAAAGACTGAAGTACAAAGCAAAAGACAGTGGAACTGACTTCTACCAAAGCATGCTTGTATACTGCACAATGCTGCTCGAGTGTGGTAAGTCACCAGCCCAACTCCTGATGGGACGTCGGCTAAGGTCAAACCTACCCATCCCGGAGAACCTCCTGAAAACAAAAGAGGGGGAGAAAGTGAGGAAGTTCAAAGAACAACAGAAAGAAAAGCAAAAGTACTACTATGACAGAGGAACACAAAACCTACCTGAACTCCACACTGGTGACCAAGTAAGGTTCAAAGACAAAACAAACACATGGACTCAGAAGTGAACTGTCCTGAGTGAAGTTCAACCAAGATCATACCCCATTCAGACAGATGAGGGTGCTGTTGTTCTGAGAAGAAATCGTCGAGACCTTCTCATGGGACCAGCCACAGCAGGTCAAGAGACTGATACTGTTGAACAACCTGATCACACAGCTGAGAACCAATCATCTGAGGCAACAACTCAGATTCAAGGACAATCAATCAGAAAATCCTCAAGACACGTGAAGCCTCCTGAGAGACTCATTGAGCAAATTTAAGGACTATTGTTATAGAAGGAAGTAATGTTATCTTATTCTTTCTTCAAGTTCTAGTGTATTGACATATTTCATGTGAACACACAAGGCAAGGTTAAAAAGCCTTGATCATGATAATGATAATGTAAGTTCATTAAGTGTTACAGTTAAAATGCAGATTAATACAAAGAAAACATGTTAGTTAAAAGTAAAATACTTTTGTTTTACGAAAAGGAGATGTAATGATATCAGCAAATAGAGAAGGTATTTGCCTGTTCGATTATGATGCCTTAATAGCATGATTGCATGTATTGATTGCTTGTGCCTGACCAGCAGAGGGCATGTGACCGAGAGAAGCAAGGCAGTCAGTTTTAGTTTCAGTTTCGTTCTAGATGCATCACTAGCATAATGGTGTCTCCTGAATGCTGTATAAAGAGTTGAACAGACTTTAGATTAAAACTCATTCTCTTTCATAAATGTCTCATCATTGAACCCACAAAGAAATCAATACAATGACTCCCACTGTGGTGTCTCTGTAAGTACAGACCCACTCTGTGACTCCCCTGTGGAGTCTCTCTAAGAAAAGACCCATTCTGTAACTCACCATGTGGAGTCTCTTTAACTGCAGACCCGCTCTCTGACTCCCCCTGTGGTGTCTCTGTAACTGCAGACCCGCTCTCTGACTCCCCCTGTGGTGTCTCTGTAACTACAGACCCGCTCTCTGACTCCCTCTGTGGTGTCTCTGTAACTACTGACCCGCTCTCTGACTCCCCCTGTGGAGTCTCTGTAACTGCAGACCCGCTCTCTGACTCCCCCTGTGGTGTCTCTGTAACTACAGACCCGCTCTCTGACTCCCCCTGTGGAGTCTCTGTAACTACTGACCCGCTCTCTGACTCCCCCTGTGGTGTCTCTGTAACTGCAGACCCGCTCTCTGACTCCCCCTGTGGTGTCTCTGTAACTACAGACCCGCTCTCTGACTCCCCCTGTGGAGTCTCTGTAACTAGAGACCCGCTCTCGAACTCCCCCTGTGGAGTCTCTGTAACTACAGACCCGCTCTCTGACTCCCCCTGTGGTGTCTCTGTAACTACAGACCCGCTCTCTGACTCCCCCTGTGGTGTCTCTGTAAATACAGACCCGCTCTCTGACTCCCCCTGTGGTGTCTCTGTAACTACAGACCCACTCTCTGACTCCCCCTGTGGAGTCTCTGTAACTACAGACCCGCTCTCTGACTACCCCTGTGGTGTCTCTGTAACTACAGACCCGCTCTCTGACTCCCTCTGTGGTGTCTCTGTAACTACAGACCCGCTCTCTGACTCCCGCTGTGGCGTCTCGGTAACTACAGACCCGCTCTCTGACTCCCCCTGTGGAGTCTCTGTAACTACAGACCCGCTCTCTGACTCCCTCTGTGGTGTCTCTGTAACTACAGACCCGCTCTCTGACTCCCCCTGTGGCGTCTCGGTAACTACAGACCCGCTCTCTGACTCCCCCTGTGGAGTCTCTGTGACTACAATACAATACAAATCGCTTTATTGGCATGATAAGGTACATCTTATGTTGCCAAAGCATCAAAATACATTTATGGTTGAACACATAAACGCGGTTCCATTCATACAGTGTATAAACAGGTATATCCCTGAGTTTATAAATATACGTTCGCCTTGTTTATATATACTCTTGTCTTAGTTTACTGGTTGTCCCTCTGTTCATGGCAAGCTGTAACATAGTGTGCCGCCAGTGTTACACAGCTTCTCTCCTCCCCCAGTAGGAATGGGAGTTTTTGGTTGTCAGTCAGATTTCTGAATTCAGGGCATATTTGTGAGAATTTTTGGTAGAAATTCTCTCTGATGCCCTGATATTTTCCACAGGCTGTGAGGAAGTGCATCTCTGTCTCAACTACTCCCTGACTGCAGTGAGAGCATATCCTGTCTTCTCTTGGCAGCCTGGTCTGCCTGTGTCTGCCTTTTTCGATCGCTAGGCTAACTACAGACCCGCTCTCTGACTCCCTCTGTGGTGTCTCTGTAACTGCAGACCCGCTCTCTGACTCCCACTGTGGTGTCTCTGTAACTGCAGACCCACTCTCTGACTCCCCCTGTGGAGTCTCTGTAACTACAGACCCGCTCTCTGACTCCCCCTGTGGTGTCTCGGTAACTACAGACCTGCTCTCTGACTCCCCCTGTGGAGTCTCTGTAACTACAGACCCGCTCTCTGACTCCCCCTGTGGTGTCTCGGTAACTACAGACCCACTCTCTGACTCCCCCTGTGGTGTCTCGGTAACTACAGACCCACTCTCTGACTCCCCCTGTGGAGTCTCTGTAACTACAGACCCGCTCTCTGACTCCCTCTGTGGTGTCTCGGTAACTACAGACCCGCTCTCTGACTCCCTCTGTGGTGTCTCTGTAACTACAGACCCGCTCTCTGACTCCCCCTGTGGTGTCTCGGTAACTACAGACCCGCTCTCTGACTCCCCCTGTGGAGTCTCTGTAACTACAGACCCGCTCTCTGACTCCCCCTGTGGTGTCTCTGTAACTACAGACCCATCCTGTGACTCTCCATGGACAATAGCAAAATACTGCAGATGCTGGAAATCCGAAATATCAACAGAAAATGCTGGAAAAACTCAGCAGGCCAGGCAACATCCGTGGAGAGAAATTAGAGTCGACGTTTCGGGTCGAAACCCTTTTTCAAAACTGGAAAGCAAATGAAATAGATCGAAGGCAGGGCTGCGATAGAACAAGAGAAGTGAAGAGACATTAAGAGGTATTCAAAACCAGACGAGATGGTAATAGGACAGTGGAGACAAAAGACGGCTGAGATTAGGTGTGAAGTGTACTGGCAGGATGAGAGACAGCTGCCATGTGGGAGAGAGAAAAAAAGGGAAAGGGGGGGAAGGGAAGACCCAAAACAAAGGGGTGGAAAAAAAATATAAGTAAAAATGTAATAGGGGCCGAGGTTATGATCTGAAATTGTTGAACTCGATATTGAGTCCGGAAGGCTGCAAAGTGCTTAATCGGAAGATGAGGTGCTGTTCCTCGAGTTTACGTTGAGCTTCCGTGGAACAATGCATGAGGCCGAGGACGGTGAGGTCCGAGTGGGAATGGAGCGGTGAATTAAAGTGACAGGCGACCGGAAGCTCAGGGTCACCCTTATGGACTGAACGGAGGCGTTCCGCAAAGCGGTCACCCAATCTGCCTTTGGTCTCCCCAATGTAGAGGAGACTGCATCGTGAGCAGCGAATACAGTATACTAGATTGCGAGAAGTACAAGTAAATTGCTGTTTCACCTGGAAATGGTGTTTGGGGCCCTGGACAGTGGGAAGGGGGGAGGTATAGGGGCAGTTGTTACATCTCCTGCGCTTGCACGGGAAGGTGCCGGGCGAAGGGGAAGGGGTGCTGGGGGTGATAGAGGAGTGGACTAGGGTGTCTCGGAGGGAGCGGTCCCTACGGAATGCTGAAAGGGGAGGGAAGGGGAAGATGCATTTGGTGGTGGGATCACTTTGGAGGTAGCAGAAATGGCGGAGGATGATCCGTTGAATGTGGAGGCTGGTGGGGTGAAAGGTGAGGACAAAGGGAACCCTATTGTGGTTCCGGGAGAGAGAGGCAGGGGTGAGGGCAGAAGTGCGGGAGATAGAACGGACACGGTCGAGGGCCGTGTCAACCACGGTAGAGGGGAATCCTCGGTTGCGGAAAAAGGAAGACATGTCGGAAGCACTGGTGTGGAAGATGGCATCGTCGGAGCAGATACGGCGGAGACGGAGAAATTGGGAGAATGGAATAGAGTCCTTACAGGAGGCGGGGTGGGAGGAAATGTAGTCCAGGTAGCTGTGGGAGTCAGTGGGCTTGTAGTGAATATTGGTCAATAACCTATCCCCAGAGATGGAGACAGAGAAGTCGAGGAAGGGAAGGGAAGAGTCAGAGATGGACCATGTGAAGGTGAGGGAAGGGTGGAAATTGGAGGCAAAGTGAATGAAATTATCTAGTTCGGGGCGAGAGCAGGAAACGGCACCGATACAGTCATCAATGTACCGGAAAAAGAGGTGAGGGAGGGGACCTGAGTAGGACTGGAACAAAGATTGTTCCACATAGCCCACGAAAAGGCAGGCATAGCTGGGACCTATGCGGGTACCCATAGCAACACCTTTGATTTGGAGGAAATGAATGGAGTTAAAGGAGAAGTTGTTCAATGTGAGAACAAGTTCAGCCAGGCGGAGGAGGGTGGTGGTGGATGGGGACTGGTTGGGCCACTGTTCAAGGAAGAAGCGGAGCGCCCTCAGGCCATCCTGGTGGGGGATGGAGGTGTGGAGGGATTGTACATTTTCCATGGTTTTCCACCCCTTTGTTTTGGGTCTTCCCTTCCCCCCTCCTTTCCTTTTTTTTCTCTCTCCCACATGGCAGCTCTGTCTCATCCTGCCAGTACACTTCACACCTAATCTCAGCCGTCTTTTGTCTCCACTTGTCCTATTACCATCTCGTCTGGTTTTGAATACCTCTTAATGTCTCTTTTACTTCTTTTGTTCTGTCGCAGCCCTGCCTTCGATCTATTTTATTTCCTTTCCAGTTTTGAAAAAGGGTTTCGACCCGAAACATCAACTCTAATTTCTCTCCACGGATGTTGCCTGGCCTGCAGAGTTTGTCCAGCATTTTCTGTTGTTATTTCTGTGACTCTCCATGTTGTGTTCCTGTAACTACAGTCACCCTCTGTGACTCAACAAGGGGTGTTATCTGTAAGTACAAACCCACTCTGTGACTCCCACTGTGGCATCTCGGTAAGTACAGACGCACTCTGTGACCCGCCCCTCCACCCATTGGAGTCTCTGTAACTATAGACCCACATTGTGACTCCCCCTGTGGTGTCTCTGTTATTACTGACTCAATCTGTGACGCCCCTTGTGGAATCTCTAAGTGCAAAGCTAATCTCCGACTCCCCCTGTGCTGTCTCTGTAAGCATAGTCCCAATCGGAAACTCTCCATGTGGAGACTCTCTAACTACAGACCCGCTCTGTGACTACCCCTGTGGTGTCTCTGTAACTACAGACCCGCTCTGTGACTCCCCCTGTGGTGTCTCTGTTAGTATAGACTCAATATGTAACTCTCCATGTGGAGTCTCTGTAACTTCAGATGCACCCTGCGACTCACCCTGTGGAGTCTCTGTAAGTACAGACCCACTTTATGACTCCCAGTGTGGAGTCTCTGTAAGTGCAGACATACTCTGTGTAAGGGGTTTTCGATTGCAGAGGTTTCTCACTCTAGAGGCCTCTCTCTTTCGCACAGTAAAACCTTGAGTGGTTCGACCCACTCGCCCCTTAGGTTCTATACACTGGACTTTGAGGCAGGAACTACAATGTAGAGAATACTCTATAGACCAAGTTTAATGAAAACGAAATGAAATTTTATTGCATAAGGAACAAATTGAATGTAAGCCAATAAGGTACATGGGAGGGAAAAAAACAAAATCATAATACAGTACTAACCAACATATATACAGGCATATTATATTTTACAAGGTTCATCCTGAAATAGGGAAACACACGGAACATCGAGGGACAACAACTCATAATTAATTATATCCAAAATGCCCACCCCCTAAACCTAACTAGATCAGATTATGAGGGGCCAGAAACATGCTCACCAATCCAATGAGAAAGTATAAGATTTTGAAAGGTCTGCGTTTTGATCCTCTCAGGCGTCCTGTCTCCACGTGGTCAATGCTGCGGGCTGCGACACTCTGTCTTCTTCCTCAAGGTGAAGGTCACGGACAGGCTGGATGCTGGCAGGCCTGTACATCAGCGTGGATGGAGGCCAACTGTTTGACCATGGTTAGATAGGTTTCTTCGCAGAGCCCAGCTGGTTTACCATTTTCAAATAAGTTTCTTCTGGAGGGCTACTGTCCTTTGTCTCGTCAATGGCCTAGGGTTTGTCGATGATCTCCTGATGGTTACACCGGGGTGGGACACAGACTCGAATCACCTTCTTGACTGATCTCCGGATCGACGTTCCTCCACGGCTCTCGAAAAGGCAAGCTAGCTAAGCCAAGCTGCGCCACGCTACGCTACCCTTCGCTCCACCAAGCTCCAAAAAGCTGCAAAAGCTCCAAGCTCCCGATGGCTACCCCGGGACTCCAGTTATACTTCTCAAATAAGCCCTTATCTCCCGCCAAATCAAGGTTAGTCTTTGTTTAACTTTTGGCGGGCTTGTAGCACAGCGGGGTAGTCTTTGTTTTAAAGTATCTTCGGGATGGCCGGTAACTGCCATCTCTGGTCTGGAACGACCCTGTATTGTCTTTAATGTCCTTCTGATGTCTTAAACGGTTCTTGATGTTCCCCCTATGAATATGAAACTGTTTCCCTTTGTCTGGGTAAACATATAGATGGCCTTTATCTACAGGCCGATCTGATCGGATCTGCATCCAATCTATATGTATGGGGCTCTGCCTGGTTTCGTTTTCCCTGAAACTGCCTTCCAGAACCTACTGTGGGCTGAATCCACAAAAGCTGTCTGGGGACTGCAGGAACCATTTTAAAGTGTCCCAAAAGCTGGTCACGGGGTCTGGCGGCCATTTTGTGTGCCCCTTTTTCTGGGCTTCTTTTAAAACAGTTTTTAAAAGTTAAGGCCTTTTCTGCCAATAGACCCTTACAGGACAATGTTCAATTTTGCGAATTCTACATCTGTGACTCCCGGTGTGGCGTCTCTGTAAGTACAGACCCAATCTGCGACACTCCATGCGGAGTCTCAGTAACTACAGTTCCGCTCTGTGATTCCCTCTGTTATGTTGCTGTAAGTACAGACCCACTCTATGACTTCCCCTGTGGTGTCTCTGTAAGTACAGGCCCACACTGTGACTCTCCCTGTGGTGTCTCTGTAAGTACAGACCCAATCTGTGACTCTCCATGTGGCGCCTCAGTAACTACAGTACCGCACTGTGACTCCCCTTGTTAGGCTTCTGTAAGTACAGACCCAGCCTATGACTCCCCCTGTGGTGTCTCTGTAAGTAGAGACCCACTCAGTGTCTCACCCTGTGGAGTAGCTGTAATTACAGACCCACTCTGTGACTCCCCTGTTGAGTCCTTGTAAGTACAGATCCACTCGGTGACTCCCAGTGTGGAGTCTCTGTAAGTAGAAACCCACTCTGTGACTCCCAGTGTGGAGTCTCTGTAAGTACAGCCCCACTCGGTGACTACTTCTGTGGAGTGTCTGTAAGTACAGACCCACCCTGGGACTCCCCTTGTGCTGTCTATGTAAGTACAGACCCACCCTGTGACTCCCCCTCTGCAGTCCCTGTAAGTACGGACCCAATCTGTGACTCTCCACCCCCGCATCTATGGAAGATTGGAAAATTATTGCAAGCCCTTCCGCTATCTCCTCCACCAATTCCTTTAGCAACCTGGGATGTGAGCCATCTGGACCAGGCGCTTTGTACACTCTAATCATACCCAGCAATTCTAGTACAGCCTGTCTATCAATTTTCAGAGGTTGTTACACAAATTTAGTGCCCATGGGATGGGGATAATATATTAGCATGAATTGAGGATTGGTTAACGGATAGAAAACAGAGAGTAGGAATAAACAGGTCATTTTCGGGTTGGCAGGCTGTAACTGGTGGGGTACCGCAAGGATCAGTGCTTGGGCCTCAGCTATTTACAATCTTTATTAATGATTTGGATGAGGGGACCAAATGTAATATATCCAAGTTTGCTGATGGTGCAAAGCTAGATGGGAATGCAAGTTGTGAGGGAGATGCAACAACGCTTCAAGGGGATATAGACAGGCTAAGTGAGTGGACAAAAACATGGCCGATGGAATATAATGTGGAGAATGTGAAGTTATCCGCTTCAGCAAGAAAAATAGAAAAGCAGAATATTTTTAACTGGTGAGAGATTGGGAAAAGTTGGTGTTCAGAGGGACCTGGTTGTCCTTGTGCATGAATCACTGAAAGTTGACATGCAGGTGCAGCAAGCAATTAGGAAAGCAAATGGTATGTTAGCCTTTTTTACAAATGGATTGGAGTATAAGAGTAAAGACGTGTTACTGTAATTATATAGGGCCCTGGTCAGACCACACCTGGAGTATTGTGTACAGTTTTGGTCTCCTTACTGTAAGGGGTTTTTGATCGCAGAGGTTTCTCTCTCTAGAGGCCTCTCTCTCTTGCACAGTAAAACCTTGAGTGGTTCGACCCACTCGCCCCTTAGATTCTATACTCTGGACTTAGGGGCAGGAACTACAATGTAGAGAAAACTCTTGTAGACCAAGTTTGATGAAACGAAATGAAATTTTATTGCATAAGGAAAAATAAATCAAATGCAAGCAGATAAGAGAGTACATGGGAGGGAAAAACACAAACAAATCATAACGACACAATACTAACTAAGGCAAATACAGGCATCTTATACTCTACAAAGATCATCATGAAATAAAGAAACACACGGAACATCGAGGGATAACAACTCATGTTAATTATACCCTTAAATATCCATCCCCTTAAACCTATCTAGATCTGATTGTGAAGGGCCAGAAACATGCTCACCAATCCAACTAGGAAGTGCAAGGTTTTGAACCAGTCTGCGTTTGATCCTTTCAGGCGTCCCGTCTCCACGTGGATCGTGGAGCCCCAGCGAGCTGCACCACACCTCTCTCCTGAGGTGGGGATCGGGGGCGGCTGGACACCGGCTGGTTCTGGATGTCGGCGGGGTCGAGTATTGTCAGCTCGACCCTGGGCCTTCTGCTGGCCTTCACATAGGTTTCTTCAGTTTATTTTTGTCTCTGCTCCCGAGCCGGGAGAGGGCCACTCGTTTTCGTCAACGGCCCGGGGTTGGTCGATGATCTCCCGATGTTTGACCCCAGGGCGGGACGCCGGCTCAAACGGTCTTCTTGATGGCGGCTTAGTCTTCCTCTTCTTCCTCCAATGGTGGAGAGGAGTTCGCTGATCTTCTCCCAAACCAGCTCCTCTTTACCCAGCTCAAAAGCTGGACCGGCTGCCAACGCTCCAGGGCTGAGCTCGAAAAGCTGAGGCTCACCCCACCGCTCCGAAGAAGCTCCGACTCCACTCCAACTCAACTCAACAACCGCCGAATTCAACTCCTCTCAACAACCACTCCTCTTCCAATTATACTTTTCCTTCAGAAGCTTCCACTTCCCGCCCAAAATCAGGTTAGTCTTTGTTTTACTTTTGGCGGGCTGGGAGCACAGCGGGGTAGTTATTATATTTTAAAATATTTTCGATGGCCGGTAAAGGTCCATCTCTGGTCTGGAATGACCTTCATTGTTTTTAATGTCCTGCTGATCTCGTTATCTAGTCCTTGGTGCTGTTCTCATGAATATGAAATTGTCCCCTTTTGTCTGGGTCAACATTTAGATGGCCTCTGTCTCCAGGCCGATCTTGACTTGATCTGCATCTAATCCATATGTATAAGTGGGGGTCTGGTTTCGTTCTCTCAGAAACGGCTTCCAGAACTTACTGTGGGTTGAATCCACAAAGCTGTCTGAGGATTCACAGGAACCATTTAAAAATGTCCCAATAAGCCGGTCACATGGTATGGTGGCCATTTTGTATGCCCCTTTTTCTGGGCTTCTTTTAAAACAGTCCTTAAAAATCATGGCCTCTTCTGCCATTTGACCCTTTATAATATAAAGTTCAATTTTGCGAATCCTACACTCCCCCCTGATGATACTGTAACTTGCTTGAAGTATCATAATTCTGGGTGAGCAAAATTTTCTGACTTTCCACAATCATACCATCCCCAGTATTTACCTATCTATGACCCCACGACACATGCATTTCCCATTTCAGAAAAATCTAGTGTACATTAAGCATCTATAGATGGCAATACCTTGGAGTTAAAATCTGACAACTTCCTTCCAGGCGTGGAGGGGGGCCTTATACCCCTACATCACCTAGTGCATACACATTACCCTTTTAATAATAATCTTCAATAATAAAATAAAGTACACACACAAAAATTACAATGCACATGAATACATATCAAAAATAATACAGAGGAGGGAGGGAAATCTTTATCATTATACAAAGCAACAAAAATCTAAACGGGTGTCTCTTCTTCTACCCGCACATAATACTCCCTCCATTCCCCTCTATTCTCATACTTTTGCGAATGTTTGACCTTTTTACAGTGTACAAACAGTAAATAAACTACAATGATAACCTGGCACACTACAAGAATGTGGGAGGCTATCCTAAACCAAGAAGGGACTTCTATATTAGTGAACAGGTCCCACCACGGTGAGGTCACTATGTCCAATATGTCTGCCCCTAACTCTAAAGTCTTCTGCTCCAGTGTGTAGAAGTGTTTCTGTGAAACAACAACAGCTTTTAATATCTTGGTGAGGTGTTCAGGGAGAGGGGGAATGTTATACCCAAAATGTGCAGCGAATCATTGCAGATCGGTGAAATTCTCTTTAACAGTGATGTGAACAGTGGAAGGTTCAGGGATGGGGACAATTCGCTCTTGGGCCACTTGAACTTCTGCCCTGTGCTTGAAACAGAAGCTGCTGTCACTCACCGGACACCAATCTTGCTGTCCATGCTGGTAGTGGGGCGCTGCAGTGGTGACACAGTATGTCCCACCTCCTATATATGCCACCTGCGGGGGCACATGGCCTTGTGCTATTGCCTCCATGGTGCAATTTATAGGCTTTGCACCAGCAGTTCTGAACCCGCACTGTGGTTTTGAATGGGTATTCAAGTGCTGGGGACACAGGATGATGTGTGCTCCCCGGTTCCGGCACCCCGAGAGGTTGGTACCCGTCATTGCATGCTCCCATCGAATGACGTAAGGTGGGACCCCTGTGTAGCGAATGTGCGCACCCCCCTGAATGACTCCAATGTGCTCCACCCTGTATACCGGGGCAGGTTTTGCTGTCTTTCCCATCACCGGCATTCTTACCACTATACCCATAATGCTGTGATTAGACCATCCACAGTCCACTGGGACTGGGTAGGCCTCTGAAGCTAGTCTGAGCTGGCACGGACTCAATGCATTCTCAGAAGGGTGGAGGGCTGCGAGGTGCTTGTTGCTGATCCAGGAGGGGACTAAACCTTGTTTTAGATCCTCCAGGTTACTGCGGCCCTCGCCCAGTAACCACGGCCCGTATAGCACACAAGCTTCGTTCTGCGCAGCCAGATCGGACGCGTTCCGATCCTCCCTGATGAGAGCTTTTACCATTCTGGCATGTTTCTCCAGCTCAGCTATAATCTCTTTTAAGTGTAGTGTCATGGCCTGGTCCTCATGTAACTCAGAACCCACTGCCTTATTCTCGTCAGTCAGTATCTTTCTTAACTGTGTTTTCAAACCATTGATCTGGGTTTGCAGCTCCACATCATCCAGTGTGTTGATGACAGAAGTTCCTGCATTAAAAGCTGTGAAAATATCATTTACTGCACCCCTCCTTTGTCTCCCTACTCTGTCCAAGACCTCATGTGGTGTGGTGTACAATTCGTCTCTGTCGACATCGGCAAAGTCGAATTCGTAAAACTGTTTAAACATGTTTGTTAACAGGACCTGGTATAATTGCTCCATTTCCCTGGGGCACCACTCTGGCAATCATACCTCGGTGAGGTTTAAAATCACCGAGGCCACCGCGTAGTGGACCCCTTGGTACAGTACCTGACCTGTGGGTACCAATACCAATCCGTTCCCGGGTCCGTTTGTTGTGGTGGGGCACCCTTCCTTGAGGGCTTTAGCTACCGGAATTGTGGGCAGGGGCTTGCGGGGTCGGGTGATGAGCTCAGTGGCGTTTACTGGGATCTGAGAGTATGGGACTCCGCACGCCCGTGTGCTGACGTCCCACCTCATTCCTTGTCCAGCATCCTGCCACTGTCTTTGGAAAAAGATGGAGACGCCTGTGGGGCAAGCGCGTTCTGGACCCCACATACAGATGTAGATCCCCTCATTTGGTTCCCACCATTTGTCCCAACAGACACTCAACCCCCCCATGAGTTCCCGTAATAGTCCGATGGGTGTTGTTCTCTCCCACTCCACAGTGGAGTTCTTCATGGTGCTGCTCAACTTGCGCAGCCACCACCAATGATCCAAAGGTACCCGTCCATTGCAAACAAGGCAAATCTTCCTCCCAGCGGTGACGCTGATCCTGGGTGCGATGACCCTCACCCTGGGGCACATCAGAGACGTTTCCCTGTATGCAAACCCCATCTGGCTGGAGTATTCAGTAGAGTTCGACCCCAGCCAGCCTGGCCATCTTCCTTCATGGAAGTAGACAGCAGTCTCTTCAGCGTCCCGTGGGCCGGTTCCATCAGTCGTGATGGGGCCTCTGTTGCCAGAGCACCCGTAAATTGTGGAGTCCTTGGTGCGGCCCCGATAGGCCCAGCTCCATCCGATCGTCATGAACGTGACGAGGATCCCTCTCATCCTTTCTGGCTCCTGTAACAGATTAAACAATATAGCCAGGCTCCCGAGAGATTCTGGCTTGGGTGATGGCATGATCGGGTCTTCCGACCTCGATCCAAACTACACACTTACTGGGCGGATTTCAAAACTACTTAAACTCTAATCACCTTAATATTTACACACCTTAAACTTCAACTTAAACTTAACTTATGTACAGCGCCGTCCGTCCCCGGGTGGCTTGCCTAATCCCTGATTGGACTGCAGCTCGCCGCTCCCTGTGGCGAGGCTGCAGTGACCTGTGGCTTGGGTTCCCTGCAGCCTTTTGCTGTTAATCGGGGACTGCGTTTTGTCAAGGATTTCTCAAGTCGGCGTTTACTGGGAGCGGGGGACTTGGGCCAAGGTTTTACCGGCTGAGGCGTTCGAGTCGACCTGCGAAAAGGTACTTTGGGCATGGCTCCCTTAGCGAGTGGACCTCGGGTGGGACCTTAGCTCTCACAGCCCGTGGCTCTTCCATGACTGTGGGCTTCGGCTCCCTCCTCTCAGGCTCCGCCCCTTTGGGATTTGGGTCTGTGGCAGACGACTCCCCCTCACCTGTCCCTGCAGGTGGAGGATCTCCGCCCCCAATTTCTACCTCCCCCACGCTCGAGTCGAGGGCGGGACCTCCGTCCTCCAACTCCACCTCCTCCAGAATCGTGTCGAGGGCGGGACCTTGTTGTTCGGGCCCCTCCTCGTCCGAGTCCCAGGCCATCGGGGAAAGCTCCCCCGAGGTGGGCGGGACAGCTTCTCCTTCCAAGCAGGCTACAACGCCAGCTTGTGTGGTCTGCGACTCATCGCACGCCTCAGGCTGAGGATCTTTACCCTCAGACCTGGCTTCGGTTGCTGATGCTCTTGCACCCGGTTTAAACAGTTTGCACCGTCTTATGTGAAACCACTTGTTGTGTCGGGACACCTCTACTGCGTGAGTGGCATGGACCGGTGGATTTTTCACCGATTCCGGTCTATCCTCCTGGTCTACGGCTCTCTCGCCAGCGCATAGGGTTAGACCCAAGAATTTTACTTCTCGCTGGCCAACCCGCGCCTTCCTTGGGTTTTCCTTAACACTCTCTATCTCTTCCACATTCGTACCCGCTCCCCAGAGACAATGATTTCTCAGGTCCACGTGGATCCCGTGGGCCACCAAGAAATCAGACCCCAGGACTCCCGTTCCACCTCCCACCTCCCACTTCATTAGTGTACACTTCCACATGGTGCGGAGTGGTCCTAAACGAATGGAGAGGGGAAGGGAATGTGCACCAGCCTGTTCTTCGCCCGTGAAGCCCGACAGGAGGTATGAGACCCCGGTGGATAGAGGCGAAGCAGTGGGGTTATCTGCGTGGATTACGGTGCACGATGCTCCCGTATCCAACAGATAGGTCCCTTTTACCTCCTCCACTTCCATCTCCACGAGGGGTCATCTCCATACATCATATCGCAGCGCACACAGGTAGACGGGCTGCGCTGACTCTAGTCATTTGGGCACAACGGTCGGGGTTTCGGGCATGACAAGACCGGTGGTGACAGCTATTTTCTCCTGTGAAATCATCAGAGACCGCATTGTCTCTATGATTGACTCAATCGCAGCGGGATCCATAACTGCACCAGCTCCTTGTGCTGGGGCAGGAGCTACGGCTTGGGTTTGGGCTGGTGCTGGGGTGGCGGTCTGGGCTTGGGCTTGGGCTGCGGGAAATTTCCCTTTATTATCCTTCCACGGATTTCTACAGTCCTTGTGCCAATGTCCATCCTTCCCACACCCGTAGCAATTGAGCTTGGCTTGGACAGGGCGATTCCCCTCCTGACGCCACTCCTTCTTGCTTGGGGCTGCGGGTTTTGCCTCATGCACCTTTCCCTTCTGGGGAGCTGTTTCCTGACCTCTACAATTCTTGTACGCAACATTTAGCTAACGGAGCACCGTCTCCTCCATGACACCGGGACCTTGGGGATGAAACCACGACCTGGCTAGGGCCCGTATCTTTGGCAAGCTGTTGGTAACCAAGCAACGGAGCCAATGAACCCGCTGTTCGTCGTTCATTGCAACCCGTTCAGGCATACCCGGACAGCTGCGTCGATACACTGGCCACAGCCTTTCTGTGAAAACCCGTGGGGGTTCTCCAGATAGTTGCACGGTCCCTTCCACATGGTCGAACGGACTACCGTCGTCCACTCCCATTACTTCTAAAACTTCCTCCCTGAGATCCGTATACCCTTTCCGTCCCCTCTTACTCTCATCTGAGAGGCACTGAAGGATTGTGGGATCCTGTTCCTGTTCATCACAGTTAATGGCTGCTGTTTCCTCTATCTCCCTGAAATGAATCGAGGGATCTCCCTTTACTGTGAGTCGTGTGAGGTGGCTCACCATGGACCTTAATTGCGGGGCAGCGTAGGGCACCACGAGTTGGTTCTGGTGGGGTCAGACATCGCCATTGCGGTGTTGGGACCGAACCTCTGGTGCCGAGTGGGACACATTGGTTCCGGTCCGGGCTTTGCTACCAGTGGTTGTTCTTTCTCACATTCCACCTCATCTACCTCCTCTTTTACCACCTCCTGTTTTTCCGGCCAAGTCTCACTATAGCTCAGCGGTTCTGCCGGCTCGGTGGCTGGTACCACAACTACCTCAGCTGGAATCAGCTGTTTTGATTCCTTTAAAAAGTCCATGTGACTGGCTTTCGGGCTGACGAGATACACCATGCCTTTTGCCTTAACCAGGGCCGTTCCTAGGTCCTCTATGGTCTTTTGGCAGGGGCCATGGTCTGTGCTCTCAAACCCGTGCTCGAGGGCTAGCTTGTAAGCTGCCTTAAGCTCCACTACTCTCTCCTCCTGCGCTCTTAGCTGTTGTGCGAGGCGGGCGCTTTTCTCCCGTATCCTCGTTTCATTGATCTTTGCCTCAGTAACCTGGCACTCCAGGTACTCTATCCTAGCCTGATGTTGACTAGCTACCACTTGGCGTTCCTGATTTAGCGCTTGAAGCGCTGTGATGAGTTTTTCCCCACCCATGGCCTTTTCCTCTATCTCTGCTGCCTGGGTTGTGATCCTGGCTGCCTGTGCTGCAACGACCCGGTCCAAGATCTGGACCTGCTTCTTGTACCACTTCAGCCACACTGCCTTCTCCACTGACTTCTTATGCTCTTTGCTCTCTGTCCACCTGATGGCTGCGCCCACCGGACGCCCATCCAGTAAGAGATCGGAAATCCACTGTTTAGTGAGATTTACCTTGCCAAAGACATAATCCGCTGTCCTCTCATCCATTGCATTTCGACCATTCAAACTCGGATCTACTACATTGCAATCCTGCTGCCAGAGTCCTGCCGCGGTCGCCATTTTCTGTAAGGGGTTTTTGATCGCAGAGGTTTCTCTCTCTAGAGGCCTCTCTCTCTTGCACAGTAAAACCTTGAGTGGTTCGACCCACTCGCCCCTTAGATTCTATACACTGGACTTTGGGGCAGGAACTACAATGTAGAGAAAACTCTTGTAGACCAAGTTTGATGAAACGAAATGAAATTTTATTGCTTAAGGAAAAATAAATCAAATGCAAGCAGATAAGAGAGTACATGGGAGGGAAAAACACAAACAAATCATGATGACACAATACTAACTAAGGCAACTACAGGCATCTTATACTCTACAAAATTCATCATGAAATAAGGAAACACACGGAACATCGAGGGACAACAACTCATGTTAATTATACCCTTAAATCCACCCCCTTAAACCTATCTAGATCTGGTTGTGAAGGGCCAGAATCATGCTCACCAATCCAACTAGGAAGTGCAAGGTTTTGAACCAGTCTGCGTTTGATCCTTTCAGGCGTTCCGTCTCCATGTGGATCGTGGCGCCCCAGTGAGCTGCGCCACACCTCTCTCCTGAGGTGGGGGTCGGGGGCGGCTGGACACCGGCTGGTTCTGGATGTCGGCGGGGTCGAGGATCGTCAGCTCGACCCTGGGCCTTGTGCTGGCCTTCACATAGGTTTCTTCAGTTTATTTTTGTCTCTGCTCCCGAGCCGGGAGAGGGCCACTCGTTTTCGTCAACGGCCCGGGGTTGGTCGATGATCTCCCGATGTTTGACCCCAGGGCGGGACGCCGGCTCAAACGGTCTTCTTGATGGTGGCTTAGTCTTCTTCTTCTTCCTCCAATGGTGGAGAGGAGTTCGCTGATCTTCTCCCAAACCAGCTCCTCTTTACCCAGCTCAAAAGCTGGACCGGCTGCCAACGCTCCAGGGCTGAGCTCGAAAAGCTGAGGCTCCCCCCACCGCTCCGAAGAAGCTCCGACTCCACTCCAACTCAACTCAACAACCGTCGAATTCAACTCCTCTCAACAACCACTCCTCTTCCAATTATACTTTTCCTTCAGAAGCTCCCACTTCCCGCCCAAAATCAGGTTAGTCTTTGTTTAACTTTTGGCGGGCTGGGAGCACAGCGGGGTAGTTATTATATTTTAAAATATTTTCGATGGCCGGTAAAGGTCCATCTCTGGTCTGGAATGACCTTCATTGTTTTTAATGTCCTGCTGATCTCGTTATCTAGTCCTTGGTGCTGTTCTCATGAATATGAAATTGTCCCCTTTTGTCTGGGTCAACATTTAGATGGCCTCTGTCTCCAGGCCGATCTTGACTGGATCTGCATCTAATCCATATGCATACGTGTGGGTCTGGTTTCGTTCTCTCAGAAATGGCTTCCAGAACTTACTGTGAGTTGAATCCACAAAGCTGTCTGAGGTTTCGCAGGAACCATTTTAAAATGTCCCAATAAGCCGGTCACATGGTATGGTGGCCATTTTGTATGCCCCTTTTTCTGGGCTTCTTTTAAAACAGTCCTTAAAATCATGGCCTCTTCTGCCATTTGACCCTTATTAATACAAAGTCCAATTTTGCGAATCCTACATTACCTAAGGAAGGATAGACTTTCCATAGAGGGAGTGCAACAAAGGTTCACCAGACTGGTTCCTGGGATGGGGGGATTGTCCTTTGAGGAGCGATTAAGTAGACTAGACCTATATTCTCTAGAGTTTAGAAGAATGAGAGGTGATCTCATTGAAACATATAAAATTCTTACAGTGCTTGACAGGGTAGACGCTGGGAGGATGTTTCCCCCCTGGCTGGAGAATCTAGAGCCAGGGGTCACAGTCTCAGAATAAGGAGTCGGCCATTTAGGACTGAGATGAGGAGAAATTTCATCAATGAAAGAGTTGTGAATCTTTAGAATTCTCTACCCCACAGGGCTCTGGAGGCTCAGCCTTTGGGCGCATTCAAGAGAGAGAGATCGATAGATTTTTCGATATTAATGGAATCAAGGGATATGGGGATAGAGCGGATAGTTTATTTTGAGGTAGAAGATGCACCATGATCTGATTGAATGCTGGAGCAGGCTCGAAGGGCCCAATGGCCTAGTACTGATCTTGGTTCTTATGTTGTTATGTTCTTATGTAATCTATATTACTGGCACCACGGGGGAAAGTGCATCAGACGAAATATGAGGTAGGATTGAATTCTGATGCTGCAATTCCTTCTCTTCTTCTCATCGTTTAATGAATTTTACAATGAGAATAAAAGGATATTTCACCACATTCTTCAACTGCTCTCTGAACTTTGTCTGGGTCACGCCATAAATACAAGTGTTTGTACAACAACTCAGGAGCTGCAACATGAATCCCAATTCTTGTACAAAATCAGGCAGAGTGATAGCCTCATACCCCAAATACCACATTCGTGACCATACAGAATACAGCATAAAGACAAACCATAACAGGATGAAATTCCCTGAGATAACCAATAGTAAAATGATGGATTTCTTTCGGCTCTCCATCTCTGGGTCTCTGGGTCTGTCCTCACTGCTGGGACCCCGGAGTCTCCTGCGGGCTCTGCTGGCCACTAAAATGTTTCTGACGGTGACACCATTGAGCAGCAGAATCAGAACAAATGGGACACATGGGGTGAGGATAAAATGCAGGGACTCAATTGTTGCCCAGGCCTGTGATTCCCGAACATCATATGTTACATCACAAAACCAGGGCATATTCATAAGCCAAAATCGACCTGTCAGCATAAAATACCAGAAAATGTTCTTTAAACAGCTCAGCACTGTCACTGTTCCCAGAATCACAGCCGCCGTTTTCACGGTGCAATATTTAGTTTTCAGCTTCTGGCAACAAATGGCCACAAATCGATCAAAGGTGAAAGTGACGGTGTACCAGACAGAACAGTCTGTTGCTGCATACAGCAGGACAGCGTGGATATTACACATGCGGATGGACAGCACGAAACGAAACTGTTCCCTATAAATAATCGGAATGTGCCTCAATATCAGATCGAGGATAACGACCAGTAGATCTGCCGCAGCCATGGCCACCAGGTAGCAAGTGACACATTTGGAGAGACCGCATTTTCCCCGAGACAGGATCGCAATCGTCACTAAGTTAACTGTGAGGAAGGGAAATTAAGAGGGAAAATATACATCAGACTGGAAGGAAAGTTATCAGTTTTATTGAGATTTGCAAATGTGTTACTGTATCCAGTGATTTATTGGAATGATTGTACCTGTGACAGGGTTATCTGCTGAAGAGAAGAATTACTAGTCAATAAAATCAACCATTAAATGGAAAATAATATTTAGGATAAAATAACACATGTGGATAAGCACTTTATTAGAGATCCGTTAAAGGTCACTGCTGAGCTGACAGTTTCTTTCATGCTCCAGTAAAAAGAGGTGAATGTTGCAGCAAACACCCCAAGAGCTAAGCTTCTGTTCGGGGAAGTATAAATTGGCTCAGTGACTCTCGGTTAGTGCGGGGGAATCAACCAACGTTTCTGCCCCTGAGCTTCAAAGCGTGTTCGTAGGTTACTGTGGAGGATTCAGCTCCGGTTCCTGCTGCTTATCATTACCCAGTGACCCTGGGTTAGTGTGAATGAATCAGTGCCGTTTCCCTGATCATTACACAGTGGCCCTGGGTTACTGTGGGTGAATCAGCCCAGGTTCCTGCTCCTCATCATTAACCGGTGACTCAAGGGTAGTGTGGGGGAACCAGCCCAGGTTTCTGCTCCTGATCATTGCCCAGTGACCCTGGGTTAGTGTGGGGGAACCAGCCCAGGTTCCTGCTCCTGATCATTAACCAGTGACCTTGGCGTAGTCTGGGGCAATCAGCCCAGGTTCCTGATCCTGATCAATAGCCAGTGACTCTGAGTTAGTGTGGATGAATCAGCCCAGGTTCCTGCTCCTGAACATTACCCAGTGAGGCAGGGTTTGTGTGAATGAATCAGTGCCGTTTCCCTGATCATTACACAGTGACCCTGGGTTACTGTGGGTGAATTAGCCCATGTTCCTGCTCCTGATCATTAACCAGTGATCCTGGCGAAGTCTGGGGCAATCAGCCCCGGTTCCTGATCCTGATCAATACCCAGTGACCCTGGGTTACTGTGGGGGAATAAGACCAGGTTCCTGCTGCTGATCACTAGCCAGTTGTAATGATATCAGCAAATAGAGATGGTATTTGCCTGTTCGATTATGATGCCTTAATTGCATGTATTGATTGCTTGTGCCTGACCAGCAGAGGGTATGTGACCGAGAGAAGCAAGGCAGTTAGTTTGGTTTCAGTTTTGTTCTAGATGCAACACTAGCATGGTGTCTCCTGTAAAAGCTGTATAAAAGAGTTGAACAGACTTTAGATTAAAACTCATTCTCTTTCATAAATGTCTCGTCATTGAACCCACAAAGAAATCAATACATGGTGTCAGAAGTGATTGAAAGAGATGAAGAGAAAAAACCTGAAGTTAAATCAGCTCTCCACAAATTAGCAAGCCAAAAGAGAACATCGTTGCTTACCATTGGAAAATAGCTAACGAAGTGAAAAATGGAAGGTTTACACCCACCGGCGACGCTTCAGTTGACAGGTAATGTGGCTGAAAATTGGAGAAGGTTCAAACAACGTGTGGGGTTGTATTTATCAGCAATCGGAGCTGACGAGAAAAGTAATAATAAGAAATCGTCAGTGTTCTTACATGTCGTGGGTGATGAAGCGCTGGATGTGTATAATAATTTCACATTCGCTGCTGATGGAGACAAAATGAAGCTAGATAAAATAATGGAACAGTTTGAGGCCTACTGCATACCTAAACGTAACGTGACGTTTGAGAGGCACAGATTTTTCACATGTGTTCAGAAAACGGGTGAGACTATTGATCAGTATGTGACTGAACTGAGAAACAGAAGCAAATCGTGTGAATTTGGGGGACTGACAGACTCGCTGATAAAAGACAGACTGGTGTGTGGTATTCCAGATAATGGTCTAAGGGAAAGACAGCTAAGAGAGCAAGATCTAGACCTGGGAAAAGCCATAGCACTGTGTAGGGCTACAGAGTCATAGAGTCATAGAGTTTTACAGCACAGAAAGAGGCCCTTCAGCCCATCGTGTCTGCGCCGCCCATCCATCCCTGTCCAGTCTAATCCCATTTTCCAGCATTTGGTCCATAGCCTTGTATGCAATGACATTTCAAGTGCTAATCCAAATGCTTCTTGAATGTTGTGAGGGTTCCTGCCTCCACCACCCTTTCAGGCATTGAGTTCCACATTCCAACCACCCTCTGGGTGAAAAAGTTCCTCCTCAAATCCCCTCTAAATCTCCTGCCCCTTACCCTGAATCTATGCCCCCTTGTTATTGACCCCCCCACTAAGGGGAAAAGTTCCTCTTTATCTACCCTATCTATGCCCCTCATTATTTTGTACACCTCAATCAGGTCCCCCCTCAGCCTTCTCTGCTCCAAGGAAAACAACTCCAGCCTGTCCAGCCTCTCTTCATAGCTGAGGCGCTCCATCCCAGGTAACATCCTGGTGAATCTTCTCTGCACCCTCTCCAAAGCAATCACATCCTTCCTATAGTGAGGCGACCAGAACTGCACACAGTACTCCAGCTGTGGCCTCACCAGCATTTTGTACAGCTCCATTATAACCTCCCTGCTCTTATATTCTATGCCTCGGCTAATGAAGGCAAGTATCCCATATGCCTTTTTAACCACCTTATCTACCTGCTCCGCTGCCTTCAGGGATTTATGTACATGTACACCAAGGTCCCTCTGACCCTCTGTACTTCCTAGGGTCCTACCACTCATTGTGTATTCCCTTGCCTTATTTGTCCGTCCAAAATGCATCACCTCGCACTTTTCAGGGTTAAATTCCATTTGCCACTTTTCCGCCCATCTGACCAACCCGTTTATATCGTCCTGTAGCCGGAGACTTTCCTCCTCGCAATTTACCACCCCACCAATTTTCGTGTCATCTGCGAACTTACTGATCATACCTTTTACATTCTCATCCAAATCATTTATGTAGATCACAAACAATAAGGGACCCAGCACCGATCCCTGAGGTACCCCACTGGACACAGGCTTCCAGTCACAAAAGCAACCTTCGACCATCACCCTCTGCCTCCTGCCACTCAGCCAGTTTAGGATCCAACGCGCCAAGGCACCCTGGATCCCATGGGCTCTTACCATATTGGGGAAGTTGAAATCCCCCACTATTATTACCCTATTATTTTCGCACTTCTCTGAGATTTGCCTACATATCTGTTCCTCTATCTCCCCCTGACTGTTTGGGGGCCTATAGTACACTCCCAGCAAAGTGCTTGCCCCCTTTCTGTTTTTAAGTTCTACCCATATGGCCTCATTAGAGGAACCCGCTAATATATCATCCCTCCTTACAGCAGTAATTGACTCCTTAATTAATATTGCAACACCCCCTCCCCTTTTACACCCCCCTCTGTCTCGCCTGAAGATTCTATACCCCGGAATATTGAGCTGCCAGTCCTGACCCTCCCTCAACCATGTCTCCGTGATAGCAACAATATCGTACTCCCATGTGTTCAACAACAACTTCAGTTCATCCACCTTATTTGCAAGACTCCTTGCATTAAAATAAATGCCTTCCAGCCCTGCCATATTCTCTTTTGCCTTCACATATTTGCTCTGCCTTCCCAGCTGACTTGTTTTTCCCTCTGTATTTGGCTGTAAATCACCCCCTACTATAGCTCCACTCTGTACCCCAACCCCCTGCCAAGTTAGTTTAAACCCTCCCCAGCAGTGCTAGCAAACCTCCCCGCAAGGATATTGGTTCCCCCCTGGTTCAGGTGTAAACCGTCCGACTTGTACAAGTCCCACCTTTCCCAGAAGCAGACCCAGTGATCCAGGAAACTAAAGCCCTCCCCCCTGCACCATTCCTTTAGCCACGCATTCATCTGTTCTATCTTCCTTTTCCTATACTTACTAGCACGTGGCACCGGGAATAATCCAGAGATTACAACCTTTGAGGTCCTGCTCCTTAATCCTTCACCTAGCTCCCTAAATTCTTGCTGCAGGACCTCATCCCTCTTTTTACCTATGTCGTTGGTACCAATGTGGACCACGACCACTGGCTGTTCTCCCTCCCCCTCCAGAATGCCCTGCAGCCGCTCAGTGACATCCTTGACCCTGGCACCAGGGAGGCAACAAACCATCCTGGAGACTGTGAAGTTGCAGGCAAAGGAGCTGTTCAGTGACAATAGCTGCAACGTGGATGCAGTGAGAATGAACGGACATGAACCATTTAACAAAAAGAGCGCCAATGTGAAAAAAGAGGTGTGGCCAGCGAACAAAAATGAAAGGGACAATTGAAAGTCATGTAGTCGATGCGGTACACAGCATCCACCAAGAAAGTGTCCAGCATATGGTAAAACATGCAATAGTTGCAACAAGAACAACCATTATGCCCGTTGCTGCAAGAACCAAGTGCAACAAAGCAAGGTCCATACAGTAGATGAAAGCGAGATAGAGGAATTCTATGTAAATGTTGTGTCTGAAAACAAAAAAGAAGAAAGAGACTGGATGTTGACACTAAAAGTGAATGACATACACATTCCATTTAAATTGGATACTGGAGCACAAGTTAATGTGATATCAGAGACTGATTTTAAGAAAATTAGACCCAGCACCAGACAGATCTTACCAGAAGGTAGGCGCTGACCTAGTCGCATGTCAAGGGAAGGACTATCTTGTAGTCACAGACTATTACTCCCTGTATCCAGAGGTTTGTAGACTGTACACCACCACTGCAGATGCTGTGATAACATGTATGAAAGCCATATTCTCCAGACATGGCGTGGCAAGCGAGGTCTTCACAGACAACGGACCCCAGTTTTACAATGCAAGTTTCCGACACTTTGCCAAAGAGTGGGACTTTGTCCACACAACGTCAAGTCCTCACTATCCACAGTCCAATGGACTAGTGGAAAAATCAGTCCAGACAGTGAAAAGACTGATGTGCAAGGCAAAAGACAGTGGAACTGACTTCTACCAAAGCATGCTTGTATACCGCACAACACCGCTCGAGTGTGGTAAGTCATCAGCCCAACTCCTGATGGGACGTCGGCTAAGGTCAAACCTACCCATCCCGGAGAACCTCCTGAAAACAAAAGAGGGGGAGAAAGTGAGGAAGTTCAAAGAGCAACAGAAAGAAAAGCAAAAATATTACTATGACAGAGGAACACAAAACCTACCTGAACTCCACATTGGTGACCAAGTAAGGTTCAAAGACAAAACAAACACATGGACTCAGAAGGGAACTGTCCTGAGTGAAGTTCAACCAAGATCATACACCATTTAGACAGATGAGGGTGCTGTTCTGAGAAGAAATCGTCGAGATCTTCTCATGGGACCAGCCACAGCAGGTCAAGAGACTGATATTGTTGAACAACCTGATCACACAGCTGAGAACACATCATCTGAGGCAACAACTCAGATTCAAGGACAATCAATCAGAAAATCCTCAAGACACGTGAAGCCTCCTGAGAGACTCATTGAGCAAATTTAAGGACTATTGTTATAGAAGGAAGTAATGTTATCTTATTCTTTCTTCAAGTTCTAGTGTATTGACATATTTCATGTGAACACACAAAGCAAGGTTAAAAAACCTTGATCATGATAATGATAATGTAAGTTCATTAAGTGTTACAGTTAAAATGCAGATTAATACAAAGAAAACATGTTGTTAGTTAAAAGTAAAATACTTTTGTTTTAAGAAAAGGAGATGTAATGATATCAGCAAATAGAGATGGTATTTGCCTGTTCGATTATGATGCCTTAATTGCATGTATTGATTGCTTGTGCCTGACCAGCAGAGGGCATGTGACCGAGCGAAGCAAGGCAGTTAGTTTGGTTTCAGTTTTGTTCTAGCTGCAACACTAGCATGGTGTCTCCTGTAAAAGCTGTATAAAAGAGTTGAACAGACTTTAGATTAAAACTCATTCTCTTTCATAAATGTCTCGTCATTGAACCCACAGAGAAATCAATACACCAGTGACCCTGGGTTAGTGTGGGGGAATTAGCCCAGGTTCCTGCTCCTGATCATTGCCCAGTGACCCTGGGTTAGTGTGGGGGAATAAGCCCAGGTTCCTGCTCCTGATCATTACTCAATGACTCTGGGTTAATGAAGGGGAATCAGCACCGGTTGCTGCTGCTGATCATTGACTAGTGACCCTAGGTTAGTGTGGGGGAATCCGCCAAGGCTCCTGCTCCTCCTCATTAACCAGTGACTCGAGGGTGATGTGGGAGAATCAGCCTAGGTTCCTGCTCCTGAACATGAACCAGTGACCCTGACGTAATTTGGGGGAAGCAGCCCAGTTTCCTGATCCTGATCATTATTTAGTGACTCTGGGTTTGTTTGGGGGAATCAGCCCAGGTTTCTGCTCCTGATCATTACCCAATGACGCTGGCTTAAACTTGGGGATTTAGCCCAGGTTCCTGCTCCTGATCATTACCCAGTGACCCTGGGTTAGTGTGGGGGAATCAGTCCAATTTCCTGATCCTGATCATTACCCAGTGACCCTGGTTTAGTGTGGGGGAATCTGCCCAGGTTCCTGCTCCTGACCATTACCCAGTGACCCTGGGTTAGTGTGGGGGAATCTGCCCAGGTTCCTGCTCCTGATCATTACCCACTGACCCTGGGTTAGTGTGGGGGAATCTGCCCAGGTTCCTGCTCCTGATCATTGCCCAGTGACCCTGGGTTAGTGTGGGGGAATCAGCCCAGGTTCCTGCTCCTGATCATTACCCAGTGACCCTGGGTTACTGTGGGGAATCAGCCCAGGTTCCTGCTCCTGATCATTGCCCAGTGACCCTGGGTTAGTGTGGGGGAATCAGCCCAGGTTCCTGCTCCTGATCATTACCCAGTGACCCTGGGTTACTGTGGGGAATCTGCCCAGGTCCCTGGTCCTGATCATTATCCAGTGACCCTGGGTTAGTGTGGGGGAATCTGCCCAGGTTCCTGCTCCTGATCATTGCCCAGTGACCCTGGGTTAGTGTGGGGGAATCTGCCCAGGTTCCTGCTCCTGATCATTACCCAGTGACCCTGGGTTAGTGTGGGGGAATCTGCCCAGGTTCCTGCTCCTGATCATTACCCACTGACCCTGGGTTAGTGTGGGGGAATCTGCCCAGGTTCCTGCTCCTGATCATTACCCACTGACCCTGGGTTAGTGTGGGGGAATCAGCGCAGGCTCCTGCTCCTGATCATTGCCCAGTGACCCTGGGTTAGTGTGGGGGAATCAGCCCAGGTTCCTGCTCCTGATCATTACCCAGTGACCCTGGGTTAGTGTGGGGGAATCTGCCCAGGTTCCTGCTCCTGATCATTACCCAGTGACCCTGGGTTAGTGTGGGGGAATCTGCCCAGGTTCCTGCTCCGGATCATTACCCACTGACCCTGGGTTAGTGTGGGGGAATCAGCGCAGGCTCCTGCTCCTGATCATTGCCCACTGACCCTGGGTTAGTGTGGGGGAATCTGCCCACGTCCCTGGTCCTGATCATTACCCACTGACCCTGGGTTAGTGTGGGGGGGAATCAGCCCAGGTTCCTGGTCCTGATCATTACCCAGTGACCCTGGGTTAGTTTGGAGGTATCAGTTCAGTTTCCTGCTCCTCATGATTTCCCTGTGAACCTGGATTACTGTGGGGGAATAAGCCCATGTTCCTGCTCCTGATCATTATCCACTGACTCTGGGTTAGTGTGGGGGAGTCAGCCAAGGTTCCTGCTCCTGTACAATATCCAGCGACCTTGTGTTAGTGTGGGGGAATCAACACAATTTCCTGCTCCTTATCATAGCCCAGTGAATCTGCCTTAGTGTGTGGTAATCAGCCCAGGTTCCTGCTCCTGATCATTACCCAGTGACCCTGGGTTCATGTGGGAAAACAACCAAGATTCCAGCTCAGATCAATACTCAGTGATTCTGTGTTAGTTTGGGGCAATCAGCCCAGTTTCCTGCTCCTGATAATTGCTCAGTGACCCTGGGTTAGTGTGAGGGAATCAGCCCAGGTTCCAGCTCCGGATCATTACCCGGTGACCCTGGGTTAGTTTGGGGAAATCAGCCCAGTTTCCTGCTCCTGATAATTGCTCAGTGACCCTGGGTTAGTGTGGGGGAGTCAGCCCAGGTTCCTGCTCCTGATCATTACCCAGTGACCCTGGGCTGGAGTGGAGATTTCGGCCCAGGTTCCTGCTCCTGATCATTACCCAGTGACCCTGGGTTAGTGTGAAGGAATCAGCCCAGGTTCCTGCTCCTGATCATTACCCATTGACCCTGGGCTGGAGTGGAGATTTCGGCCCAGGTTGCTGCTCCTGACCATTCCCCAGTGATCCTGGGTTAATGTGGGGAAACAGCTAAGGTTCCAGCTCCGGATCATTACCCAGTGACCCTGAGTTAGTGTGGGGGAATCTGCCCAGTTACTTGCTCCTGATCTATACCCAGTTCCTCTGGGTTATGAAAGGATTCGCAAATTTCACGTCTCCCCTGAAGATTTACTTCTGGCTTATTGGAGAAACCCTGGCTGGACTGAGTTTAAAATCCAGGGCTCCAGGGCCCAACGAGATGGCTACGGTCAACCTCATGGCCAAGGCCTGCAAAGTTCAGGTTTGGACTGACAAAGAAGGAATGTTCCAGAAATGAGAAGGAAGACAGGCCTTCTGCATTTATGTATGAGAAGCAAACAGTGGCATTCAGGCCTCTGATTAAAACCCATCAAGGCCGTTTGCACAGACAATCAACGGGTAATAGCTGCATTCAGACCTTCGTTAGTTGACTTCAACACTGTTTGGAAACGATCAACGGGGCATTAAAACTGGAATGGCCCCATCACAAGAGCAGTTACACAAAGGAAAACACTTATGGGACGTTTAAAGACCAATTAACCGGCCATCCAGGTCAATGGGCCCAGGCCGGTTTCCTTTGTATCATTTTCAACACATTCAGGTCAGACAAAGAAACAAGCTGATCTGGCGAGTGATAAGGGCTCCCAGAAAGGGGTATAAGTAGTCCCTCGGGAAGCCATATCTCTCTCTCTCTCTCTCTCTCTCTCTCGCCTGGACTCCGGTGCCCTGCCTTACCATCAAGAAGGTCGAAGATGAAGAGCCCGTCCAAGGGAAGCAGGATACCCGCAGTTACATTTTAAATCACTGGGGTATCTCTGCTCTGGGTGATGAAAACCCTAAAGACATCGGCAGGCAATGGGGCACGGGGCAGGCGTTCTAATATCCGAGACTGGTGAGCATAAACTTTCTGGCTCATCGCAAGACAACTTAGATAGGTGTAAAGGGTGGGAATTAAGGGGATTGCTAAAATTGTCATTTTAGTCATTTTTCCTCGATGTGTCCATTTCTCCTCCCCCGCTAAGTGTAATTGTGTTACATACATAGTGATTTTCTCTGTATAGTGTTTATTTTTCTCTATTTTAATAAACATTGGTTTCCTTTGCACCAAACCACTGGTCTCGTTTTGTTTATATCGCTGCTCGTAATAAGTCTGGTGGTCAGAACCAGAGGGGAAGTGATTCAAACCGCACAGGGCTGGAGCAGCTCAGATACGCCCGACTAGCCAGACACAAACCCCAAACCAAAACCCCCTACAGAAATGGCGACCGCGACAGGACATCGGCGACAGTATGCGATATAACAGACAGTGGTGCGGAGGGAGAAACCGTAATGGAAGAGAGGTTGTCCACTTATGTGTGTAGAAAGGTTAATATCGCCAAGAAATGGGTGGGCGCTATGTTAAAGGCCGAGCGTCCCATAGACGCCGCCGCCCAGTGGACGGCGAGTAAACAGCATAAGAGGGCAATTGAAAAGGCAGTCTGGTTAATGTGCTATAAGAAGCAGGTCCTAGTGCTGGACAGGGTTGTAGCAGCACAGGCTGCCAAGCTCAAGAAATTGGCCCTAGAAATGCAGGATAAGGTTGCAGCGGAAGAGAAGGTGCTAGTGGCGCTTCAGGCTTTAAGCCAAGAAAGAGCGCAGACGGCCAAGGAACACCAGGCAAAAGTAGAGCGTCTGGAGGCCCGGGCCGTCGAGGTGCAATGGGAAAATCAGGCAAGGGTAGAGCGCCTGGAGTACCAGACCGCTGAAAGTAAAGCCAGTGCTAGGCGCAAGATGGAGCACTTAGAATACCAGGTTAGAGAGGTGAGGGGCAGCGAGATAAGGCTGCAGGACACAATTTGCGACCTTACTCAAAAATTAAAAGAGCAGGAGGAGAAAGTAATGGAGGTAAAGGCAGCATACAAGCTAGCCTGCGACCGGGGGTTCGAGGAGGCAGATCACGGGCCCTGTAGGGAGGAGATAGAAAGCTTGGGCATGGCCTTGTCGAGGGCGAAGGGCATGGTATGCCTCACCAGCCCGAAGGCGGGCCAGTCGGACTTTACCAGCAACCCAAACCGAACCGTCCCACAGGCAGCACCCAGGACAAAGTTGGCCAGGGAATCAGAGGTCCCACGGCCGCCACCCACAGCTCCGAGTTTTCAGGAGTTCTGGTAGCAAGGGAGGGTGGAGGATGAAGTGGTAGGGGAAGCACAGCAGGCCCCGCTAGATAGGCCGGGACCAGGACTGGTGTACCCCCTCCGACAACGGAGGTACGGCCCGCCCGTTGATGACGAGGACCCAGGGGCAATCCAAAATCAGTTTGTGGTGCCGCATGGCACCCAACAGCTCAGGGTTATGGTTAGCCACATCCCCAAGCTCACTGAAAAGGGAGGCCCCTCTCTGCACTTCAGGGAGATAGAACAGGCAGCGTGCGTCAATGACTGCGATGACGCAGAGCAAGCTAAGATGCTGCTGTTTTCTCTGGGGAGTGATCTCCTCCAGACGCAATCTGATGAATGTAAAAAGGGGCAGAAGGATTATGAGGATTTGAGGAATGAGATATTGGAGGCCGTGGGACTCAATGACGGGAGTCCGTTCGCCCGGGTGGAAAAAATGGTACAGCTCCCAGGGGAGTCCCCGCAGGCGTTCGCAGACAGGCTGTGGCCAGTCTACCAGAGCGCATGCCCGGGAATGCCAGCGCAGACATTACTGAACCAAGTCCAATTGACCCACTGGCTCCGTTGTCTAATGACACACTGCCTGCCCCAAATCCAAGCCCAGGCTGCGGCCTGGTTTGACCCCAGTAGCCCCCAGACCACCGAGGAAACGGTGATCCGCCAGCTCACTATAGCATTTAAAAATATGAGGGGTATCGAGACGCCCCAACCCAAGGGAAAAATCCATGAGGTTAAACCTGGGAGCCAGAGTAAGAAAGAGTGGCACCAGGAGGGGAACCGTCCCTCCCAGACTAAGTTAAACTGTTACGGGTGTGGGAAGGATGGCCACTGGTGCAAGGATTGTAAGAATCCCTGGAAGGAGAATAAGGGAAAGAATTCATCAGCCCCAGCCCAAAAGGCAGAGCCAGGTATCCCTCCTGCTGCGATCGAGCCACTCTTGGAGTCGATACGATCTTTCTTCCTGACCAACCAGGGGAAAATAGCAGCCACCACCGGTGTTGTAATCCCATCAGCCCCATACAACCCACAGCAATGACTAGTGCCAGCGCAGCCTGTCGACCTGTGTCCCCCAGAAAGACACACACAGGAAGAGACCTCCTGTAAAATGGAGGAATACCTGCGGTGCCAGGTTGCGGAGGCTAAGTTAGTTGAGCAGGCTTTAAGGGAGGAGAATGCTAGGTTAACAGTGAGGGCTGGCAATTTAGAGGGTCAGCTAAGGGTTTTTAAAATGGTTCATGACCAGTGTGAGTTGTTTAAGCCGGAGGCAGGGAAACAGGCAGCTGGGATTCAACCCGAGATTAGAAATCCTCAGCCCGCAGCGGGGACGCGCACGCAGGCTGCACACGCAGGCGCAGTCGCGTGCATCAAGGGAAAAGTTCCCCAGCACTTTGTCCAGACCACTCCCCCTCTCTTATGGGACTCCGAGGAGAAGGAGCCCGAACTAGATGGTTCCGAGCCCGAACCAGGTTTTGAGCCTGGAGGGGCAGACCCTCAGCCACCGGCAGCCGGTGGCAAGGGATTGCCCGTCCCCAGTTCAGGTTTCGGAAGGGAGGGACCCGAGGGAGAAGGCCCCCAGCCAGCGAGGACTGTGACCCGAGCCAAGGGTCCGCTCGCCAGGGTAGCCCCACCGGTAGCACTCCCCAGGAGGTCTCCTCGGCCACCCCAGCCAAGAAAGGTATGGTCACCGACTCCCCAGCTTAAAATGACAACCTCCCGAGTTAAAGAGAAGTCGGAAGACAAAGGTCCCCAGCTAGCAGCTACAGACTGCAAGGGACTGGAAGTGCAGGTCAGTGCAGCCACGCCGCAGGGAGCAGCCTGTAGCAGCCCAAACAGAGTTTAGGCTGGCCGCCCGGAGACGGGCGGCGGTTGTATATAGTTTAGGTAGTTTAATTTTTAAGTTTATATAGTGTTAAGTTTAGAGTGTTTAATTTAATTCTAATTAAGGTGATGGTTAGCTTTAAGTAATTTGCTCAGAGTGTGTACATTTGAGTCGAGGTCGCAAGACCCGACCATGCTTCACCCAAGCCAACAAATCTCTAGGGAACCTGGCTGTGTGCTTCTATATCTGTTACAGGAAAATTTACGGAATGAAGGGGGGCATAATCCTACTCGCCCTGATAGGACTGAGCTTCGGAAGGAGAGGTGACATGGAGGATTCCCACCTCTATGGGTGCTCCAGAGACACAGCACCGATAGTGATCGATGGGAGTGGCGAACGGGATGCAGAGGGGAATTTTACCAATTATGGGAATAGTAGTCAGAATGCCGGTTATGGGTAGGACAGCCCGCCCCACCCCGGTATACAGGGTGGAGAACATTGGAGTCATTCAAGGGGGTGCACACATTCGTTTTGCAGCAGTCCCACCCTATGTCATAAAGTGGGAGCACGCTATGACAGGTACTGACCTCTCGGGGTGCCGTAGCCGGGGAGCACACATCATCCTGTGTCCCCAGCACTTGAATGCCTATTCGAAACCACAGTGCGGGTTCAGAGCTGCTGACGCAAAACCTATAAATTGTACCATGGAAGCCATGGCACAAGGCCATGTTCCCCTACAGGTAGCGTATATAGGAGGTGGGACATATTGCATCACCACAGGAGCGTCTCACTACCAGCACGGACAGCACAGCTGGTGCGCGGTGAGTGACAGCAGTTTCTGCTTCAAACCCGAGGCAGAAGTTCACGTGACACAGGTACGAATTGTCCCCATTCCTGAACCATCCACTGTTCACCTCACTGTGGAGGAGAATTTCACTCACCTCCAGAAATATGTCGGCCATTTTGGTTACCCGATTCCCCCTCTCCCAGAGCACCTTACCAAATTATTAAAAGCCGTCCTAGTATCGCAAAAGCACTTCTACACTTTGGAACAGAAGACTGTACAGATAGGGGCCGACATTTTAGATATCATGACCCCGCCCTGGTGGGACGTTTTTGAGAGTATAGAGGTCCCCTCCTGGATTCGAATGGCGTCCCACATCTTAGTAGTCTGCCAGCTAGGGATCGTCCTCTACCTGGTCTGTGTCCAATGTAGGAGAAAGGGTCCCAGGGTAGAATTTAATGTAAAAGGGTAATGGAAGGACCAGTATGCCCAGGTGGAAGAAGAAACACCCATGTGAGCTTTGTGTAATATCACTGCCGAATGATGGCAGATCCGTTTGTTATTTTAATAAAGCTTGTTTTGCTTTTGCTCGTTATTTTTAATAAATATGGTTTTTTTTTGGCCTGATGTTTATTTTTATTAAAGGTTGTGTGTTGAAATGAAGTTCTATGATGTCCCAAGTAGTGCAGGGGTGCTGGACCCCCTCCGTGCTTGGATTATTGTAACAGATAGTAATTTGTTTCTATTGATAGATGCCTGTCGTTCACTGTAGTTTTCTCTAAGTAAGGGGAATGTATGTGTCGAGGGATCGTGGATAGATAAATATAGGGGAAGGTTGTTTGTGGGGGGTCAGAAATTTGCTCACCTTGATTGAATACTACAGGCAAGTTTCAGTATCCTAGGGAAGACTGAAAGGATTCGCAAATTTCATGTCTCCCCTGAAGATTTACTGCTGGCTTATTGGAGAAACCCTGGCTGGACTGAGTTTAAAATCCAGGGCTCCAGGGCCCAACAAGATGGCTACGGTGAACCTCATGGCCAAGGCCTGCAAAGTTCAGGTTTGGACTGACAAAGAAGGAATGTTCCAGAAATTAGAAGGCAGACAGGCCGTCTGCATTTATGTATGAGAAGCAAACAGTGGCATTCAGGCCTCTGATTAAAACCCATCAAGGCCGTTGCACAGACAATCAATGGGTAATAGTTGCATTCAGACCTTCGTTAGCTGACTTCAACACTGTTTGGAAACGATCAACGGGGCATTAAAACTGGAATGGCCCCATCACAAGACCAGTTACACAAAGGAAAACACTTATGGGACGTTTAAAGACCAATTAACCGGCCATCCAAGTCGATGGGCCCAGATCGGTTTCCTTTGTATCATCTTCAACACGTTCAGGTCAGACAAAGAAACAGGCTGATCTGGCGAGTGATAAGGGCTCCCAGAAAGGGGTATAAGTAATCCCTCGGGAAGCCACATCTTTCTCTCTCGCCTGGACTCCGGTGCCCTGCCTTACCATCAAGAAGATCGACGATGAAGAGCCCGTCCAAGGGAAGCAGGATACCCGCAGTTACATTTTAAATCACTGGGGTATCTCTGCTCTGGGCGGTGAAAACCCTAAAGACATTGGCAGGCAACAGGGCACGGGGCAGGCGTTCTAATATCCGAGACTGGTGAGCATAAACTTTCTGGCCCATCGCAAGACAACTTAGATAGGTGTAAAGGGTGGGAGTTAAGGGGATTGCTAAAATTGTCATTTTAGTCATTTTCCTTCGATGTGTCCGTTTCTCCTCCCCTGTGTTACATACATAGTGATTTTCTCTGTATAGTGTTTATTTTTCTCTATTTTTAATAAACATTGGTTTTCTTTGCACCAAACCACTGGTCTCGTTTTGTTTATATCGCTGCTCATAATAAGTCCGGTGGTCAGAACCAGAGGGGAAGTGATTCGAACCGCACGGGGCTGAAGCAGCTCAGATACGCCTGACTGGCCAGACACAAACCCCAAACCAAACCCCCTACAGTTAGTATGGTGGTATCAGCCCAGGCTCCTGCTCCTGATCATTACCCAATGACTCTGGGTTAGTGTGGGGGAATCAGCCCAGGCTCCTGCTCCTGATCATTACCCAGTGACTCTGGGTTAGTGTGGGGGAATCAGCCCAGGTTCCTGCTCCTGATCATTACCCACTGACTCTGGGTTAGTGTGGTGGAATCAGCCCAGGCTCCTGCTCCTGATCATTACCCACTGACTCTGGGTTAGTGTGGGGGAATCAGCCCAGGCTCCTGCTCCTGATCATTACCCACTGACTCTGGGTTAGTGTGGGGGAATCAGCCCAGGTTCCTGCTCCTGATAATTACCCAGTGACTCTGGGTTAGTGTGGGGGAATCAGCCCAGGCTCCTGCTCCTGATAATTACCCAGTGACTCTGGGTTAGTGTGGGGGAATCAGCCCAGGCTCCTGCTCCTGATCATTACCCAGTGACTCTGGGTTAGTGTGGGGGAATCAGCCCAGGTTCCTGCTCCTGATCATTACCCAGTGACTCTGGGTTAGTGTGAGGGAATCAGCCCAGGCTCCTGCTCCTGATCATTACCCAGTGACTCTGGGTTAGTGTGGGGGAATCAGCCCAGGCTCCTGCTCCTGATCATTACCCAGTGACTCTGGGTTAGTGTGGGGGAATCAGCCCAGGCTCCTACTCCTGATCATTACCCACTGACTCTGGGTTAGTGTGGGGGAATCAGCTCAGTTTCCTGCTTCTGGTCATTACCCAATGACTCTGGGTTAGTGTGGGGGAATCAGCCCAGGTTCCTGCTCCTGATCATTACCCAGTGACCCTGGGTTAGTGTGGGGGAGTCAGCCCAGGCTCCTGCTCCTGATCATTACCCACTGACTCTGGGTTAGTGTGGGGGAATCAGCCCAGGCTCCTGCTCCTGATCATTACCCAATGACTCTGGGTTAGTGTGAGGGAATCAGCCCAGGCTCCTGCTCCTGATCATTACCCAGTGACTCTGGGTTAGTGTGGGGGAATCAGCCCAGGCTCCTGCTCCTGATCATTACCCACTGACTCTGGGTTAGTGTGGGGGAATCAGCTCAGTTTCCTGCTTCTGGTCATTACCCAATGACCCTGGGTTAGTGTGAGGGAATCAGCCCAGGCTCCTGCTCCTGATCATTACCCACTGACTCCGGGTTAGTGTGGTGGAATCAGCCCAGGTTCCTGCTTCTGATAATTACCCACTGACTCTGGGTTAGTGTGGGGGAATCAGCCCAGGTTCCTGCTTCTGATCATTAATCATTGACCCTGGGTTAGTGTGGGGGAATCAGCCCAGGCTCCTGCTCCTGATCATTACCCACTGACTCTGGGTTAGTGTGAGGGAATCAGCCCAGGTTCCTGCTTCTGATAATTACCCACTGACTCTGGGTTAGTGTGGGGGAATCAGCCCAGGCTCCTGCTCCTGATCATTACCCACTGACTCTGGGTTAGTGTGAGGGAATCAGCCCAGGCTCCTGCTCCTGATCATTACCCACTGACTCTGGGTTAGTGTGAGGGAATCAGCTCAGTTTCCTGCTTCTGGTCATTACCCAATGACCCTGGGTTAGTGTGAGGGAATCAGCCCAGGCTCCTGCTCCTGATCATTACCCAATGACTCTGCGTTAGTGTGGGGGAATCAGCCCAGTTTCCTGCTCCTGATCATTACCCAATGACTCTGCGTTAGTGTGGGGGAATCAGCCCAGTTTCCTGCTCCTGATCATTACCCAATGACCCTGGGTTAGTGTGAGGGAATCAGCCCAGGCTCCTGCTCCTGATCATTACCCAATGACTCTGCGTTAGTGTGGGGGAATCAGCCCAGGTTCCTGCCTCTGATCATTAATCATTGACCCTGGGTTAGAGTGGAGGAATCAGCCCATGTTCCTGACTATTACCCAGTGACCCTGGGTTAGTTTGGCAATTCAGCCCAGCTTCCTGCTCCTGAGCTTTACCCAGTGACCCTCGGTTAGTGTAGGGGAATCAGACAGGTACCTGCTCCTTAACATTACCCAGTGAACCTGGGTTAATGTTGGGTAATCAACTCGGTACCTGCTCCTGATAATTACAGAATCACAGAATCACAGAAACCCCACAGTGCAGATAGAGGCCATTTCGGCCCATCGAGCCTGCACCAACACATATCCCACCCGATCCCCGTAACCCCTACACCAACACATATCCCACCCTATCCCCGTAACCCCACGTATTTAATCCCCCTAACACTAAGGGTCAATTTATCATAGCCAATCAACCTAACCCGCACATCTTTGGACTGTGGGAGGAAACCGGAGCACCCGGAGGAAACCCACGCAAACACGGGGAGAATGTGCAAACTCCACACAGACAGTCACCCGAGGCCGGATTTGAACCCGGGTCCCTGGCGCTGTGAGGCAACAGTGCTAACCACTATGCCACCGTGCTGCCCAGTTAGTGCAGAGGAATCGGCCAGGTTCCAGCTCCGGATCATTACCCTGTGACGCTGGGTTTGTGTGGGGAAATCAGCATTATTTCCTGCTCGTAATCATTACCCAGTTACCCTGGGTTAGTGTGGGGGAACCAGCCCAGGTTCCTGCTCCTGGTCATTTTCCAGTGACTGAGGGTTAGTGTGGGGGAAACAGCCCAATGTTCCTACTCCAGATCATTTCCCTGAGACCCTGGGTCAGTGTGGGGGAATCAGCCTAGGTTCCTGCTCCTGATCATTACCCAGTGACCCTGGGTTGACTGGGTTAAACAGCCCAGGTTCCAGCACCTGATCATCACCTACTCTTGCTGGGTTAGTACTGATTCTGATCTCTGATTTGTGATTCAGTGTAATAAAGGCACATCAATCCAGGATTAATCTGTCTGTCTTTCCTCAGTTGCTGCTTTGGCAAGTTTGTGTGTTGGTGTCTGATGTGGGCGGTTTGTGCTGGGGTTGTAAAGTGTGTGTGGGTGTCTGATGCGGGCGGCTTGTTTCGGTATGATCTTCCTGAATTTACATGACTTCACCCCCACAGTATAAAAAGCAGCGTATAACAGGCGGCTGATGAGAGACCGCCTGCTTATTGCTACCGCCCAAGGCGAATATCTACCCCAGAAACTAGGGAGCTGGGTGAAGAATGAATCATAGCATCATAGAAATTTACAGCACAGAAGGATGCCATTCGGCCCATCTTGTCCGTGCCGGCCAACAAAGAGCTATCCATCCTAATCCCACTTTCCAGCAAATGGCCCGTAGCCTTGTAGGTTATGGCACTTCAAGTGCATAGCCAAGTACTATTTAAATATAATGAGGGTCTTTGCCTCTACCACCCTTTTAGGCAGTGAGTTCCAGACACCCACCAGCCTCTGGGTGAAAACACTTCTCCTCAAATCCCCTCTAAAATTCGACCAATTACTTGAAATCTATGCACTCTGGTTGTTGACCCTTCTGCTAAGGGAAATTGGTCCTTCCTATCCAATTTATCTGGGCCCTTGATAATTTTATACAACTCAATTAGATCCCCTCAGGCTTCTTTGTTCCAACGAAAACAACCCCAGCCTATCCAATCTTTCCTCCTTGCTAAAATTCTCCAGTCTAGACAATATCCTCGTAAATCTCCTCTGCACCCGCTCTCGTGCAATCACATCCTTCCTGTAATGTGGTGACCAGAACTGCACCCATTTTTCTAGTTGTGGCCTAACTAGTGTTTTATACAGTTCAAGCATAACCTCCCTGCTCTTATATTCTATGCCTCGGCTAATAAAGGATAGTATCCCGTTTGCCTTCTTAGCCACCTTATCTACCTGTCCTGCTACCTTCAGGGATCTGTGGGCATGCACACCAAGGTCCCTGTTCCTCTGCACTTCTCAGTGTCCTACCATTTATTGTGTATTCCCTTGCCTTGTTAGCCCTCCCCAAATGCATTACCTCACATTTCTCCAGATTGAATTCCATTTGCCAATGTTCTGCCCGCCTGATAGTACAAAGGGATCTGGGGGTCCTGGTGCATGAAACACAGAAGGTTAGTATGCAGGTACAGCAGGTGATCAGGAAGGCCAATGGAATCTTGGCTTTTTTTGCAAGGGGGATGGAGTATAAAAGCAGGGAAGTCTTGCTTCAGTTATACAGGGTACTGGTGAGGCCACACCTGGAATACTGTGTACAGTTTTGGTTTCCATATTTAAGAAAAGATATACTTGCTCTCGAGGCGGTTCAGAGAAGGTTCACTCGGTTGATTCCAGAGATGAGGGGCTTGACTTATGAGGAAAGGTTGAGTAGGTTGGGCCTCTACTCATTGGAATTCAGAAGAATGAGAGGCGATCTTATCGAAACATATAAGATTGTGAGGGGGCTTGATCAGGTGGATGCGGGGAGAATGTTTCCACTGATGGGTGAGACTAGAACTAGGGGGCATAATCTTAGAATAAGGGGCTGCCGTTTCAAAACTGAAATGAGGAGAAACTTCTTCACTCAGAGGGTAGTAAATCTATGGAATTTGCTACCTCAGAGAGCTGTGGAATCTGCAACATTAAATAAATTTAAAATGGAGATAGACAGTTTCCTAGCTGATAAGGGAATTAGGGGTTACGGGGAGCGGGCAGGGAAGTGGACGTGAGTCTAGGTTCGGATCAGCCATGATCCTATTGAATGGCGGAGCAGGCCCGAGGGGCCATATGGCCTACTCTTGCTCCTACTTCTTATGTTCTTTACGTTCTTATGTTCTGACCAGCCCATTGATATCTTCCTGCAGTCTTCAGCTTTCTTCTTCGTTATCAACCACACGGCCAATTTTTGTATCAACTGCAAACTTCCAATTATACTTCCTACATTCAAGTCCAAATCATTGATATATACCACAAAAGCCAAAGGACCCAGTACTGAGCTCAGCAGAACCCCACTGGAAGTGGCCGACCAGTCACAAAAATACACCTCGACCATTACCTCTGAGCCAATTTTGGATCCAACTTGCCACTTTGCCCTGGATCCCATGGGCTTTTACTTTCCTGACCAGTCTGCCATGCGGGTCCTTATCAAAATCCTTGCTAAAGTCCATATACACTACACCAAACGCACTACCCTCAGAAACTCTCCTTGTTACCTCCTCAAAAATGCAATCAAGTTAGTCAGGCACGATCTTCCCTTAACAAATCCGTGCTGACTCTCCCTGATTAATCCGTATCTTTCTAAATGAAGATTTATCCTGTTCCTCAGATTTTTTTCCAATAATTTTCACACCACCGAAGTTAGGCTGACTGGCCTGTAATTACTCGGGCTATCCCTTTCTCCCTTTTGAAGCAATGGTTAGCATTCCTCCAGTCCTCTTGCACCAGACATGTAGCCAGAGAGATTTGGAAAATTATGGACAGAGCCTCTGCTATTTAATCACTTACTTCTCTTAACAAGTCTGGGATACATTTCATCCCGGCATGGGGATTTAACCACTTTCAAAGATGCTAAACCCCTTAATAATGTCTCTTTCGATATGTTTATTTCAACTAATATTCACAATCCACCTCCCTGATAAATGTTTGCATCGTCCCTGACTTTTGTGAAAACAGAGGCAAATTATTCATTATGAAACATACCCATGTTTTCCGCTTCAACACACAGGTTACCTTACTTTAGTTATCCTATGTAGCAGTGAACAGGGAGTGTGGCGAATATCAGCCCCAGAATACCAGAGCTGGTTTGGATAATGAAGCGGTGAACAGGGAGACAGTATGCCTCAGAGACATGGACCATGTGCAGCAGGCACCTCAAAGCACTGGAGAGGTACCACCAACGCTACCTCCACAAGATCCTGCAAATCCACTGGCAGGATAGGCGCACCAATGTCAGTGTTTCCGTTCAGGCCAACATCCCCAGCATCGAAGCTTTGACCACCCTCGATCAGCTCCGATGGACGGGTCACATTGTCCGCATGCCCGATACGAGACTCCCAAAACAAGCGCTCTACTCGGAGCTCCGACAGAGTAAGAGAGCCCCAGGTGGGTAGAGGAAACGCTTCAACGATACCCACAAAGCCTCCATGAAAAGGTGTAACATCCCCACCGACACCTGGGAATCCCTGGCCCAAGACCGCACAAAGTGGAGGAGAAGCATCCAGGAAAGCGCCGAACACCTCGAGTCTCTTCGCAGGGAGCAAGCGGAAGCCAAGCGCAGGCAGCGTAAGGAGCGCACATCAACCCAAGCACCCCACCCGCCTGCCCCTTCAACCACCATCTGCCCCACCTGTTACAGAGACTGTAGGTCCCGCATTGGACTCATCAGTCACCTGAGAACTCATTTTTAAAGTGGAAGCAAGTCATCCTCGGTTCCGAGGGACTGCCTAAGAAGAAGGACAGGGAGAGTGGGTGAATATCTAGCCCAGAAACCGGGAGCTGGGTTGGAGAATCAAGCAGTGAACAGGAAGTGTGGGTGATTATGTATCCCTGTAACCAGGAGTTGGGTTGCAGAATAAACAGTGAACAGGGAGCGTCGGTGAACATCTGCCCCAGAAAAAATGGGGCTGGTTTGGGAAATGAAGCACTGAACAGCGGGTGTGGGTGAATATCTGCCCCAGAAGTCAAGAGCTGGGTTGGAGAGTGATGCAGTGAGCAGGGAGTATGGACGGATTCAGCCCCAGAAACAGGAACTGGGTAGGAGAATGAAGCATTGAACAGGAAGTGTGGACGAATATCTGCCCCAGATGCCAGCAGCTCAGTTGTTGAATGAAGGAATGAACAGGGAGTGGGGAATGATATCTGCCCCAGGAACCTAGAGCTGGGTAGGAGAATGAAGCAGAGAACAAGGAGTGTGGGTGAATATCTGCCCCTCAAATAGGGAGCTGTGTTCGAGAATGAAGCAGTGAACAGGGGATGTGGACGGATATCTGTCCCAGAAACCGGGAGCTGGGTTGACGGATGAATCATTGAACCGTGAGTGAGGGCGGATATCTGTCCCAGATCCCAGCAGCTCAGTTGGTGAATGAAGCATTGAACGGGGAATGTGGAAGGATATCTGCCCCAGGAACCGGGAGCTGGGTTGCAGAATGAAGCAGAGAACAAGGAGTGTGAGCGAATATCTGCCCCAGAAACCAGGGGCTGGGTTGGGGGCTGAAGCAGTGAACAGCGAGTGTGGACGGGTCCAAACTTGGCTTCGATGCATCATGTGAGCCCTGGAGCCCCCGTGGAACCGGAATGCAGCAGGAAGACTACAAGCCCAGGAAAGGAGAGGAGAAACTGATTAAAGATAGATCAGTATCAGAATTCATTGGTAATATTGTGATTTCTCTATCAACTATCAATTCCATTGTATATTGAAAATGGAACCAAGAAACAAATTATTGGTTACAACCGGGACCATCAGCCCAACATATAGTCATTCATGTAAAAGCCGATGTTCCAATGTGATTACAAATAATTTCGATAGTATTGTAATATTATTAAATGTAGACAATAAAATTGCCGATGGGATACATTACCCTGGGGTCTCAGAAGCTATCTGGATGACAGTAATAATGTAATATACTTGTCGCCATTCTGTGATAATTGGATACATTTCTAGAGGTGTATAGAAAGTGAAATACTAAAGTTCACAATACGGCAGTTATAATCTTGTAGAAACATTGACAGTAAAGGAGAGAAGGACATGATAGAAAGTTCAATTTTTGAGTGACAGAGATTCCCTCACCTGTGACAGGCAGAACGTAATTCACTCATTTCAAAACAATGATTGGAAATGAGTACACTGAAAAAGCAAAGAAAAAATTAACTGATTTCTGTAAGATAAGTAGTGCTTGTTATAATATCAAACCATCTAGAAAAAGAAACATTGATTTGTAGCAGGAGATGGTCCAGTACAGACACGATGGGTCGAATGATGTCCTTCTATGTAAGTTTCGATGATTCTATGGTGGAAATTGAGAGGAAGGCTGGAGATGGATGTGAGTCATTCTGGGGAAGGTGGGGCCTGTCCAAGCCGGATGGGCTACACCGCAACAGAGCCGGGACCAATATTCTCGCGGAGGTTTGTTGGTGCTTTTCGGGAGGGTTTAAACTAGCTTGGCATGTGGATGGGCACCAGCATATAGGAGTTGAAAAGTTGAATAAGATGCATAAAAAGAGTGAGTGTATTGGATAGTACTAGAGAAGTACCATATTAGATAGGAGCAGACTAAGAAAGACTACGAAAAATTCAAAAATGGGTTTAGAATGAATGTACGTAAACGCACAAAGTGTGGTGAATAAGGTTGGTGAGCAACAAGCACAATTAGCCGTGTGGCAATATGATGTGGTGGCAATAATGGAGACGTGGCTTAAAAACGCCGAGGACTGGACACTTCAAATATTCAAAGGTACAAGGTGTTCAGAAAAGACAGGGAAGGAAAAAAGGGAGGTGGGGTGGCAGTGCTGATTCAGGAAGACATTGTAGTGTTGGAAAGGGCCGATGTTCTTTAGGGGACAAGGACAGAATCCATTTGGTTAGAGTTGAATAGCAATAAGTGTATGATCACGCTCCTGGCGGTATTCTATAGGCCTCCAAATAGTGAGAAGGAGTTAGATGAGAAAAATCTGCAAGGAAATCACAGAGATATGCAAGAGCTATAGAGTGGTGATAATGGGGGACTTTAATTACCCAAATATCAATTGGGATAATGCTGGGAAAAAGGGAAAGGAGGGGGAGGATTCTCTGACATGTGTTCAGGAGAATTTCCTTAACCAATAAGTTCTTGGCCCAACTAGGAAGGAGGCATTCTGGATCTGGTGCTGGGTAATGAGATGGGCCGGTCGACCAAGTATCTGTGGGAGAACAATAGGGTAGCAGTGATAATCGTATCATACAATTTAGATAAGCAATGGAGAGGAGCAAGGAACAATCTAGAGTGGAACTTCTAAACTGGAATAGATCTAACTTCAATGGGATGTGAAAGGATCTAGCCAGTGTAAAATGGACCAAAAGACTGACAGGAATAACTGTAATGGAACAATTGCTGATCTTTAAGGACGAGATGTTCCAAGTAAAGGCTAGGTACATTGCAAGAAAATGGAAGGGCAAGGGAACCAAAGAATGGGCACCTTGCATGGCGAGGAAGATAGAGAAGATGATGAAACTATAAAAGAGGGTGTATGATGCTTGTCAGGTGAATTCCTCGAGAGAGAACCAGACCAAATATGATAAATTGAGAGGGGTTTTGAAGCTGAAAATATGATTGGCAAAGAGAGAATATCAGAGTAGAATAGCGGTTAACATAAAAGGGAACCCACAAATCCTCTACCGGCATGTAAACAGTAAGTGGGTAGGGGTTGGGGCCTATCAGAGACAACGAAGGTGATATAAGATTAGAGGCGGAGGGCAAGTCTAGAACACTCAATGAGTGCTTTGTATTTAATGTTGTATTTAATGTATTTAATATTGTATTTTAATATATCGTACTGTTAGTTTTTAGTATTCTACTGTTTAGTATTTAGCACTCTAGTTCTAGTATTAGTAATTTAGTTGTTTTAAAAAAAATATTCTACTGTTTAACCAACCTGTATGGCTGCTGTTTTACGAGCTCCTCCCCAACTGGTATTTTAATGTTGTATTTAATGTATTTAATGTTGTATTTTAATATATCGTACTGTTAGTTTTTTAGTATTCTACTGTTTAGTATTTAGCATTCTAGTTTTAGTATTAGTAGTTTAGTTGTTTTAAAAAAAAATATTCTACTGCTTAACCGACCTGTGTGGCTCATGGGGGTAGCCGCTGTTTTACGAGCTCGTCTACAACTTTCCACTTTATTTATTATTTTATTGTTATTATTAAACAATTTTGTAAGTACTGTTTCTTCACTTATCCGCTACAACCGTCAATCACTTCTGGACATAAGTTCGTCCGGAGATATAGGACCTACCCCCGATTTTTCGAACTGGGATTCTGCACCACTACCATCTACCCTCCCACCTGCTTACCTGACTTCATTCCTGTGATCAGGAAGCGACGACGGCGCAAGCGGGGCAGACGAGCAGGTGCATTAGTGAAGCTGAGGTGACGTGAACACCACCCCCCCCTTCCGAGTATTCTCCTGGCGAATGTGCAGTCACTGGACAATAAGCTGGACGAACTCGGGGGAGGCTCACCTTCCAGCGAGACATTAAGAACTGCAACGTCTTGATTTTCACTGAGACTTGGCTTGATCCATCGATACCGGCTTCGTTCATTCAACCAGAGGGATTCAACATTCACCGGCTAGACCGAACAAAGGACTCGGGGAAGAATAGAGGGGGTGGAGTATGCTTTATGATCAACAATTCTTGGTGTTCCGACGTGGAACTACTTACATCTTCTTGTTCACCCGATCTTGAACACCTGATGATCAAATGCTGACCCTTCTACCTCCCGAGAGAGTTCTCATCCATGATCATTACAGCGGTGTATATTCCACCACAGGTCGACGCAAATAGGGCACTAAACGAGCTGTATGGGACCATTAGCAGGCTTGAAACTTCCCATCCAGAGGCTGCATTCATCGTGGCTGGCGATTTCAACAAAGCCAATCTGAAGAAAGAACTGCCTAAATACCATCAGCATATCACCTGCCCAACGCAAGCCAAGAACACACTAGATCATGTTTACACTCCGTTCCGGGATGGATACAAGGCCCTCCCCCGCCCTCCCTTCAGCAAATCAGATCACAACTCCATCCTGCTGCTACCCACCTATAGGCAGAAACTGAAACAGGAAAAGCCTGCGATGAGATCTCTACAACGGTGGTCGGATCAATCAGACGCTATGTTACAAGACTGTTTTGATTCCACTGACTGGGATATGTTCCGGAATGCCTCGGATAATGACAGCAACACATATACAGATTCAGTCATTAGTTTCATAAACAAGTGTTCCAAGGATTGTTGTACGAACATTTCCCACCCAGAAACCATGGGTAAATGGCGATATTCGTGCTATGCTAAAAGCACGGTCCATGGCATTCAACTCTGGGGACATAGATGAGTACAAGAAATTAAAGTACGAACTAAGAAAACCATCAAAAATGCAAAAAAACAATACACGGATAAAGTGGAGTCACACTATCATAGCTCAGATTCGCAAAGGATGTGGAGTTGACTACAATCTATTACGGACTACAAAGGGAAACCCAGCTGTGTCATGCCCAGCAATGCCTCTCTCCCGGACGAGCTTAACACTTTTTACGCCCGGTTTGAGGCCAACAACAACTGGCCTGTTACAAGGGCGCCCGCGGCTCAGGACGACCGGGTCTTCTCAATCTCCATGGCTGACGTGAGAAAGACTTTTAAGAGAGTGAACACCCACAAAGCACCCGGTCCAGATGGAATCCCTGGGCGTGTCCTTAGAGCATGCGCTGACCAGCTGGCAGCCATGTTTACGGATATATTCAACCGTTCACTGTACCAGTCTGTAGTCCCCACCTGCTTCAAGATGACATCGGTTATTCCAGTCCCCAAAAAATCAAAAGTAATCTGTTTAAACAACTACCGCCCCATAGCACTCACTTCTGTCATCATGAAGTGCTTTGAGAGGCTGGTCAAAACTCACATCAACTCCTTACCAACTGACACACTGGACCCACTCCAATTTGCTTACCGCCCAAAAAGATCTAGGGATTGTAGTGATCAATAGCATGTCATTCTATAGTGGACACTAGGTGGAGCCGTAGAGCTGTATATAGCTGTATGTATAAGACTACACTACCCAGCTGTATATATATTAAGACTACATTACCCATGAGGCTAGGCTACCCACAAGGCAGCAGTCAAGATGGAAGCCTCTACAAGAGGCTGGACAAGTCCACATGTGCTCAATAAAAGTGTCTAGCAAAAGCTAGCTGTGTTCATAATAAGAATGTCTAGTTATTAATGAACATAACAGGGATGGTACCATCGCCACTGTACTGCACACTGCCTTATCACACCTGGATAAGAGGAAAACCTATGTGAGAATGTTGTTCATTGATTATAGTTCAGCATTCAATACCATTATCCCCTCCAAGCTTGTCAACAAGCTCAGTGAGCTAGGACTTAACACCTCCCTATGCAACTGGATCCTGGACTTCCTGACGGGCAGACCCCAGGTGGTGAAAATAGGCAGTAACAGCTCCTCAACACTGATCCTGACACGGGAGCTCCCCAGGGTTGTGTGCTCAGACCCCTTCTGTACTCCCTGTTTACTCACGATTGCGTGGCCACGCACAACTCCAACTCTATCATCAAGTTTGCTGATGACACGACCATTGTAGGCCTGATCACAGATGGCGACGAGACAGGCTACAGGGAGGAGGTAAGAGCTCTAGCAGAATGGTGCAAGTACAACAACCTCTCCCTCAACATCAGCAAAACAAAGGAGATGATCGTTGACTACAGGAAGCGGCAGGGGGAGGGACACACCCCGATCTACATCGAAGGGGCTGAGGTGGAGACGGTCAGCAGCTTCAAATTCCTGGGTGTATTCATTACGGAGGACTTAACGTGGTCACATCACATCGACGTCGTAATGAAGAAGGCATGCCAATGCCTGTTCTTCCTCAGGAGACTGAAGAAATTTGGAATGGCCCCCCAGATTCTCACCAACTTCTACCGGTGCACCATCAAGAGTATCCTGTCCAGCTGCATCACTACCTGGTATGGCAACTGCACCGCCACAGACCGCAAGGCTCTACAGATGGCAGTGAAAGCTGCACAACACACTATAGGAATTAAACTACCTGCTGTCCAGGATATCTACCCCGAGAGGTGCCGGGGGAAGGCCCTGAGAATCATTAAAGATGCGAGCCACCCCAGCCACAACCTCTTCGCCCTGCTCCCATCCGGTAAGAGATACCGAAGCATACGGTCTCGTACCAGTAGGTTTCGAAACAGCTTCTACCCCCAGGCCATAAGACTCATGAACGTATAATTTATTATTATTTATTGCTGTTGTTTTATTTATTATTACTTTATTTCTATTAGTATTTTCTCATTGTTATGCCATATTTATTCCAATGTTGGGAGGACTCGTAAAAATCAACATTTCATTGTGCAGTACACACGTCTGCTGCATATATGACAAATAAAAGATTGAATTGAATTGAATTGAATTGTATCGGTGTTTACTAAGGAGGTGGATGCTGAAAATTTTTTGGAAGAAGTGGAAAAGTTAGCAGCAATGGAATGGGTGAAAATTGATAGACAGGATGTTCTAGAAAGGCTGGGCACGATTAGAGTGGACAAGTCGCCTGGTCCAGATGGCTTGCATCCCAGGTTGTGAAGGGAACTGGGGGAGGAGATAGCAGAAGGGCTTGCCATAATTTTCCAATCTTCCCTAGATGCGGGTGAGGTGCCTGAGGATTGGAAGGTGGCAAATGTGACACCATTGTTCAAGAAAGGGTGTAAGGGCAATCCTAGTCACGACAGTCCAGTCAGTAAAACATCAGGTGGTGGGCAAAGGTTTAATAACAATAGTCAAGGAGAAAACTAACAGGCACTTGCAGAGGTTTAAGTTAATTAAGAAGAGTCAACACGGATTTGTAAAAGGCAGATCGTGTTTGACTAATCTAATTACATTTTTTGATGAAGTAACAGAGCGGATTGATGAAGGGAATGCAATGGATGTTGTCTACATGGATTTTTGGAAGGCATTTGACAAAGTACCACATAGAAGGCTGGTTAAGAAAATTGAGGCTCATGGAATAGTGTAATGATCAGTAACCTGTCATTCTGGAATGGTACACTAGGTGGTGCTATATATATATAAGAGTGGGCTACCCACAATGCACTATGCTACCCACAAGGCAGCAGTCAAGATGGAGGCCTCTACAGATACTGTACCTAGTCCACATGTGCTCAATAAAGTGTCTAGCAAAAGCTAGCTGTTCTTAATAAAAACGACTAGTTATTAATGAACATAACAAATAGGTGGGTCATTGGCAGCTTAAATAAGGAATTAGCTTAAGGACAGAAAACAGCGAGTTGTGGTAAATGGCTGTTTTTCAGACGAGAGGATGGTAGGCAGTGGTGTTCCCCAAGGGTCAGTGCTGGGGCCAATGCTTTTTTGATATATATATAAATAACCTGGATATTGGAATACAGAGTAGAATTTCTAAATTGCCGATGACACCAAACTTATGGGTGTGGCAAACAGTGAGGATAATACCAATCAAACGCAACAGGACACAGAAAGGCTAGCAGAGTGGGCAGACAAGTGGCAGATAGAATTTAATACAGAGAAGTGTGAGGTGATGCATTTTGGCAGAAGGAACAGGGAGAGGCAATATACACTTACTGGCACTCTTATAAAGAGTGTGCAGGGACAGAGGGACCTGGGAGTTAATGTGCATAGGTCCCTGAAGGTGGCAGGACATATAGAGAGAGTGGTTAGCAAAGCATATGGGATCTTGGGCTTCATAAATAGAGGTATTGAGTACAAAAGTAGAGAAGTTATGCTGAACCTTTATAAAGCGCTGGTTAGGCCACAACTGGAGTATTGCATCCAGTTCGGGTCACCACACTTTAGGAAGGATGTGAAGGCCCTTGAGAGGGTGCAGAGGAGATTTATCAGAATGGTTCCGGGGATGGGGAATCTTAGCTAAAAGGACAGGTTGGAGAAGCTGGAATGTTTCCATTAGAGCACAGGAGGTTGATAGAGGTTTACAAGATTATGACAGGTTTGGATAGGCTAAATTGGGAAAGGCTGTTCCCACTAGTTGATGGTACAAGGACTAGGGGATAAAGATTTAAGGTATTGGCCAAGAGATACAGGGGGACGTAAGGAAAAAAAATTATGCAGCTCTCTGTAAAGCAATCCAGTCAGTCCCATTCCCATAGCCCTGGAAGTTTATTTCCCTCAAGTGCCTATCCAGTCATCCCTTGAAAACATTGAGTGTCTCCGCTTCCACCACTTCCGTCAGCAGCGAGTTCCAGGTCCTCACCACTCGCTGTGTAAAAAAGTTTTTCCTCACGTCCCCCCTGTATCTCTTGTCCAAAACCTGAAATCTGTGTCCCCTAGTCCTTGTACCATCAACTAGAGTGAACAGTCTTTCCCCGTCTAGCCTATCCAAGCCCGTCATAATCTTGTACACCTCTATCAAATCAACACTCAACCTCCTTTGCTCTAATGAAAACAAATCCAGCTTCTCCAACCTGTCCTTGTAGCTAAGATCCCCCATCCCCAGAACCATTCTGGTAAATCTCATCTGCACCCTCTCAAGGGCCATCAAGTCCTTCCTAAAGTGTGGTGACCAGAACTGGACGCAATACTCCAGTTGTGCCCTAACCAGCGCTTTATAAAGGTTCAGCATAACTTCTCTGCTTTTGTACTCAGTACCTCTATTTATGAAACCCAAGATCACACATGCTTTGCTAACCACTCTCTCAATATGTCCTGCCACCTTCAGGGACCTCGGGTCATTAACTCCCAGGTCCCTCTATCCCTGTACACTCTTGAAAGCTATGCCATTAAGTGTATATTGCTTCTCCCTGTCCCTTCTGCTAAATTACATCACCTCACACTTCTCTGGATTGCATTCCACCTGCCACTTGTCTGCCCATTCTGCTAACCTTTCTATGTCCTGTTGCAGTCGATTGGTATTGTGCTGGCTGTTTGCAACATCCCCAGGTTTGTTGTAATCGGCAAATTTAGAAGTTTTACTTTATATTCCAATATCGAGGTCATTTATCTATATCAAAAAGAATAGTGGCCCCAGCACTGACCCTTGGGGAACACCACATTCTACCATCCTCCAGTCCGAAAAACAGCCAATTACCACAACCCGCTGTTTTCTGTCCTTAAGCCAATTCCTTATCCAAGCTGCCACTGATCCAACTATTCCATGAGCCTCAATTATGTTAACCAGCCTTCTATGTGCTACTTTGTCAAACGTCTTCCTAAAATCCTTGTAGACAACATCCATTGCAATCCCTTCATCAATCCTCCCTATTACTTAACCAAAAAATTCAATTAGATTAGTCAAATATGATCTGCCTCTTACAAATCCGTGTAGTTTCTCCTTAATTAGCTTTAAACCTCTCCAAGTGCCCGATAACTTTTTCCTTGATTATTGTTTCTAAAACATTACCCACCACTGATGTTAAACTGACCAGCCTGTAGTTACTGGGATTGTCTTTACACCCTTTCTTGAACAATGGTGTCACATTTGCCACTTTCCAATCCTCAGGCACCTCCCCCGCATCTAGGGAAGGTTGGAAAATTATGTCAAGTCCTTCCGCTATCTCTTCCCCAATTCCCTTAGCATCCTGGGATGCAAGCCATCTGGACCAGGCGACTTATCCACTCTAAGCATACCCAGCCTTTCTCGTACATCCTGTCCATCAATTTTCACCCCTTCCATTGCTTCTACCTTTTCCACTGCTACCGATATTTTGTCAGCATCCACCTCCTTAGGAAACACCGATACAAAGTACTCATTAGGTAATCTAGCCTTGCCCTGTGCCTCTAAGCATATACCACCTTCTTTGTCCCTAATAGGGCCCACCCCGCCTCTTACTGCCAATTATTGTTTACCTGCCGATAGAAGTTCTTTGGATTCCCTTGTGTGTTAGCTACCATTCTACTCTCATTGTCTCTCTTTGCAATCTTATGTTCATCTTCACTTCCCCTCTCAACTTATTGTATTTGGGCTGGTTCTCCCTTGAAGAATTCCACTGACATGCATCATACACCCTCTTTTATATTTCATCATCTTCTCTATCTCCCTCGTCATCCAAGGTGCTCTTGCTTTGGTTCCCTTTCCCTTCCCTCTTGTTGGAATGTACCTAGTCTGTACTTGGAACATCTCCTCCTTAAAGATAACCCATTGTTCCGTTACAGATTTTCCTGTCAGTCTTTGCTTCCATTTTACCCTGTGTAAGATTCGCAAAATAGATATTGTATTAATAAGGGTCGAATGGCAGAAGAGGCCATGATTTTAAAGACTGTTTTAAAAGAAGCCCAGGACAAAGGGGCATTCAAAATGGCCACCAGACCCCGTGACCAACTTATTGGGACACTTTAAACTGGCTCCTGCAGTCCTCAGACAGCTTTGTGGATTCAACCCATAGTAGGTTCTGGAAGCCGTTTCTGAGAGAATGAAACCAGACACCCACACATACATAAAGATTGGCCTGTAGATAAAGGCCATCTGAATGTTTACCCAGACAAAGGGGAACAGTTCCATATTCACAAATAACATATCAAGGACCCGCTAAAGACATCAAGAAGACATTAAAAACAATGAAGGTCATTCCAGACCAGAGATGGCCCGTTACCGGCCATCCAAGAACAGTTTAAAATATAATAACTAGCCCGTTGTGCAACCAGCCCGCCAAAATTAAAACAAAAGACTAACCTGATTTGGCGCGAGATAAGGGCTTCTGCTGAGAAGTATAATTGGGAGACACCGGGGGTAGCGAAAAAAGAGGCTTCATCTTACATATTGGGAAGAGAGAGGTTCCTTTCTTCATTCATCTTCGTGGGATCTTCGGTAATAGCCGTTACCTTCGATAGCAGCTGGAGTTCGGAGAAGAAGACGGTGCGAGCCGGCATCCCGCCCCGGGGTAAAACATCGGGAGATCATCGACCAACCCCGGGCCGTTGACGAGATGAAAAGGGCCGTAGCCCTACCGAAGAGACAAATAAAACCTACAGAAGAAAGCTGAAGGAAAATGAGGGCCAGCCCGAGGCTCCTATGACCGGGGTCGAACAGGCGATCCCCGACCACGCCGACATCCAGGCCAGCCGGTGTCCAGCCGTCCCCGACCCCCACCTCAGGAGAGAGGTGTGGCGCAGCTCGCTGGAGCTCCATGAACCACGTGGAGTCAGGACGCCTGAAAGGACCAAAACGAAGACCTGTTTCAAAACTCTATACTTTTCCAACTGGATTGGTGAGCATGTTTCTGGCCCTTCATAATCGGATCTAGATAGTTTAAAGGGGGTGGTCATTTTGGGTATAATTAACATGAGTTGTTGTCCCTCGATGTTCCGTGTGTTTCCCCATTTTATGATGATCTTTGTAAGGTATAATATGCCGGTATCCATTTTAGTTAGTACTGTATTGTTATGATTTGTTTTTCCCTCCCATGTACCCTCTTATTTGCTTGCATTTGATTTGTTTTTCCTTATGCAATAAAATATCATTTCATTTCATTAAACCTGGTCTATAAGAGTATTCTCTACATTGTAGTTCCTGCACCTAAGTCCAGTGTCTAGAATCTAAGGGGTGAGTGGGTCGAACCACTCAAGGTTTTTCTGTGCAAAAGAGAGAGAGAGAGAGAGAGAGGCCTCTGAGAGAGAGTAACCTCTGCGATCTGCGAATCTCTTGAGAGAGAGAGAAAACCCCTTACACCTGGCTAGATCCTTTTGCATCCCATTGAAGTTAGCCCTATTCCAGTTTAGAAGTTCCACTCTAGATTTTTCCTTGATCCTCTCCATTGCTAATCTAAACCTTATGATACGATGACCACTCGTTCCCAAGTGTTCTCCCACAGACACTTGGTCGACCTGTCTCACCTCATTCCCCAGCACCAGATCCAGCAATGCCTCCTTCCTAGTTGGGTCAAGAACATATTGGTCATGGGAGTTCTCCTGAACACATTTCAGAAATTCCTCCCTCTCCTTTCCCTTTAATCTAATATTATCCCAATCGATATTTGGGTAATTAAAATCCCCCAATATCACCACTCTATAGTTCTTGCACATGTCTGCGATTTCCCTGCAGATTTGCTCCTCTCTCTGTCTCTCACTATTTGGAGGCCTATAGAATACCCCAATAGTGTGTTCACAACATTTCTGCTCCTCCACTGTAACCAAAAGGATTCTGTCCTTGTCCCCTCAAGAACACCCTCCCTTTCCACCACCACAATGTCTTCCTGAATCAGCACTGACACCCCACCTCCCTTTTATCTTTCCCTATCTTTTCTCTCCTCTTCTGCCTGGTGGTCACCCATTCGCTGTCTGCCTGCACACTCTTAAGCTGCGGGGTGGCCACCTCCAGAAATGTGCTATCCACGTAACTCTCAGCCTCGCAGATGCACCGCAGTTACTCCAGCTGCCGCTCAAGCTCTGAAACACCGATCTCGAGCTGCCGTTGCTGGTGACACTTCCTGCACATGTGGACGTCCAGGCCATGCAATGCGTCCAGGATTGCTCACATGGCACAGGATGTGCATTCCATGGGACAGAGCTGTCCTGTCATGCCTCTATTTAGTAGACTGCAAACTAACTTAGCAGAAATAATCTTGAAACTTAAATAAAACACTCACCAGCTACTCACCAAGTAGCTCCGTCTGTTGTGCCGATGGCAGTTTTTCCACTCTGACGTCACTTTCGGATTCTGCCTCTCTCGCTCTGCTCCCGCTCTGGTCTCGCCCAGGTCCGCTGCCTCCCCTTCCCCTCGTGCTCTTTAGAGCCGCTGCTCTCGCCGCTGTTCTCGCGCTCTTTAAAGCACCGCACTTCTCGCTCCTATCGCCGCTCCTCTCGCTGCTGAGAGGAGACATTAAATGGCCAAAACAGTAATGCAGTGAAACGTTGTTTATAGAATTAATAGCTGGATAGAGAGACTTACCAGAAAAACCAACAGCAGCATGGAGAGCAGACTTAAAATGACATGAACGGTCAATACGTGAAACATGGTTTATACAATGAATACATGGATATAGGAACTTACCAGGAACAGCAACAGCAGCGAGGATGGGATAATAAATCTTCTGAACTTTATAGATGAACATTCCTATCTGGAAATCTGATAGGTAACTCTTGAACATTCTCTCCATTTCTGTGGAGCCGGTGATCCCTGTTAGTGCCGGAGGTGATGCTGTCATTGATACTAGAATGACACCTTGAAAGTAATCCCTTATTAATAGAAGAGGGAAACCCTCCGGAGTAACAATTAGGGTCCGTGGAGACTGACATTGATTACAGTCAGTGAACAAACAGGTTAAGTTAACCCCTTTCAACCCAGCACTTTTTATTCTCACAACATATTGAACCAGATGTGAAATTAAACGCCCTCATCTCCCTCGTGAAGGAAGCCATTCGGCACTCCATGCCTGTTCCAGCTCTTTGTTATAGCTCTCTGATTAATCTCAACCCCTGATCTTTCCCATAGCTCTGTATTTTTCCCTTTAAGTATTTATACAAATCCCTTTTGAAAGCGACTATTGAATCTGCTTCCACCACCATTTCAGGTCGTGCATTCCAGAAAATAACAGCACGCTGTGTAAACAATATTTCCTAATGTCGCCTCTGGTTCTCCTACCAATCCCCTTAAATCCGTGTCCTCTGGTTACCGGCACTTCTGTCACTGAAAACAGTTTATACTGATTTACTCAAAAACATTCATGATTTTGAACACCTCCATTATATCTCCCCTTAAACTTCTCTGCTATAAGGAGAACAACTCCAGCTTCTCCAGTCTCTCCAAATAAATGAAGACCCTCACCCATGGTATCATTCTCATCAGTCAATCTCTTCTGTACCCTCTCCAAGGCCGTGAGCATCCTTTCCAAAGTGCGGTGCCCAGAATTGAACAAAATACTCCAGCTGAGGCCAAAATAATGTTTTATAAAGGTTTACCAGAACGTCCTTGCGTTTGTACTCTACTCCTCCATTAGTAAAGCTAAAGATCCCATAATATTTTAACAGCCTTCCGAATTGGTCTTGCCACCTTCAAGGAATTGTATACATAGCCCTGTAAGATTAGAGCCAATTTGTTAATTAACACCTATTTTATACACATATATATGTAGACAATCATAATTAACCCTTTTAAAATAGTACACATAATTGAACAAGGGCACATTGAAAAGTTACAGACTTTGAAGAATCAAGGGCTGTGACGGTTTGAGAAAAGCAAGAAGGCTGTGAAATCTCGTCAAGGCTGGGATCTGCTGATCTGTAGAAACTGGACTGATAAAGGAGTCTCACTGGGCGGATAAGGAAGAGGCCGCTCGGTGCAAAATAACACCTGTTGAAATAACTGTCTAGTGGAAAATTACAGCAGGGAAGGTCTGGGAGATGTCATGAGAACCGAGAAAGAAACAATCAATGGGAGGAAGGCAAAGTTATGTTTGCACGGAGAGAACAGTGTATTTCAATGAAGTCCTGACTGTTGCAAGTGGTAGAAGAGTTGAGGAGGATTCAGGGCATTCTCGGAGACACCTAAAGGCCAGAGGGTGCAGACAACACTTCCTGCGACTATTACCTAAGGCAGTAACGGGGTAGTACTTTAGTGTATGTACCTTTAAGAGAGAACTACTTTTACAGCTCCTGTATACAGTAGTACCGGCAGTGACCACACCTGTATATAAGCCTTGAGCAGGCACCTGTACTGTCAGTCTTTAGACTACCCTTCTCCAGTAAACACCTGTTGATTGTAAATTTACAGCCTCCATCTAGTTATTGGAAAACATCATACTTTAAGAATCACGGATTCAACAGTGGCGATGAGGTCGATTCGAATCTACCTGCAACTCTGCATTTCCTTTCAAGGATTCGCTCCGGGAGGACGGTGGAAGAAAGTCGAGGCCAGAAGCACGGGCGTCAACCACGAACAACCGCCCAGTCATCCGGCAGAGAGTGAACATCTCAGGGGAAGCTGTTGAGAGCTGGGCTTGGTTCTCCAGCCATGACGATCCAGCAACAGACTGGCAACAGGTACAGCGCAGACCCTTCCTGGACAGCAGCGGCTGGAGCCGACCGACGGCACAGAAAAGGCCGAGCAGCGTTGAAGGGGTAAGAGAGAGGGTAAAGCGCACAGGGCACAGCCGGGGGTTGAAGACTGAGCGGCGTCGACGGAAAACAAAAAGAGAGAGAGGGTAAAGCAGCAGCCGGGGTTCAGGACCGAGCGGCGGCAATGAGAGAGGTGCACAGGAGAACGTGCAGAGTGCAGCCAGGGCTCAAGGGCTGAGCAGCGTCCGTGGGGAAAGAAAGGAAGCGCGGGAGACGCCATTGAGCCGTGGAGAAGAAGGGAGAGTGTGGGAGAAGCCATTTTAGAAGCCGCAGCGGAGAAGAAGGGCAAGCGCAGGAAGAAAGGAAAGCGCGGGAGATGCCATTTTGAGCGAGCGGAGAAGAAGGGAGAGAGCGGGAGACGCCATTTTAGACAGTTTAACCACACCCAGGGATGCCGAAGAGTGGCAGTGTCACTGCGTTCGACAATGAAGTCGAAGATTGGGCGACATATGTGGAACGTATTGAGGTGTACTGCAAGGCGAATGAAGTGCCAGATGCTAGGAAAGCACTGGTTTTGTTGAATTCCATGGGTGCAAAAACTTATGGCTTACTGCGAAACCTAATAACCCCAGAGAAGTCACTGGATAAGGATTTCGAAAGCGTAGTGGAAATCCTACAGGACCACTTAAACCCCACACCGCTGCTGATAGCAGAAAGATTTAAGTTCCACAAAAGGAACCAGCATAAAGACAAAAGTAATGCTGAGTACTTAACGGAACTGCGCAAGCTATCGAAACACTGCCAGTTTGGAGTGGGACTAGCAGATACGTTAAGGGACAAGTTTGTGTGTGGGCTTCAAAGCGAAGGAACCCAGAAACGGCTTCTATCAGAAAAGGATCTTACGCTGGACAAGGCTTTCAGCATGGCAGTATCACACGAAGCAGCCGCACGGGGCGCTGCAGAGATACAATGGAGACCGCAAGAATATGGCACCAATGAAATGTCATATGGAGCAGGGAAGTGTTATCGCTGCGGCAGAACAACACACGACCAGAAGGATTGTTGGTTCAAGGACCAAGTGTGCAGACAGTGTGGAAAAGCAGGACACATAGCAAGAGTCTGCAGGTCAGGGAAGAAAACCAGCAGCAAGAAATCTCCACAGGAGAAGTACAAAAAGGTACATAAGGTGATGGACAGTAGTTCAGACAAACAGAAAAGTGATACAGACTCCGGAAGCAAGGAGCTGGGTTGTCGGAAACTACATAAGGTAATCAAAATGGAGGATCACCAGACTATCTGGGTCACGCTCAAGATAGACGGAGTCCAAGTGAAAATGGAATTGGACACAGGATCAGCCCTAACAGTCATAAACCGAAGGGACTACAAGCGGCTATTTTCACATATACCCTTGAAAGCTACAGAGATTGTCTTGAAGACGTACACGGGGCATAAAGTCTACCCCAAAGGAAAAATAAGGGTGAACGTGATATACAAAGGCCAGGAAATACCCAAAATAGACCTATATGTATTGCCAGATGGAGGACCACCACTGCTAGGACGTGAATGGATCCGGAAGATACAATTAGATTGGCATTCCATACAGGCACTGAAGGTTGAGACCAAAAAGGATGACGACGTCACACCTGGACGACTGTCAAAAATGCTAACTGACGCACAAGAAGTGTTCCAGGAGGGACTCGGAACACTAAAAGGCATAACAGCGATGATTGAAATAGAGGAAAATGCAAGCCCAAAGTTTTTTAAGGCCAGACCAGTGCCTTATGCGATCCGACCAGCCACCGAAGCAGAGCTGGAAGGGTTGGAACGTTCAGGAGTACTGTCCAAAGTGGACTGGAGCAAGTGGGCTACACCCATCGTTCCTGTAATGAAGAGGTCGTTGAGTAATACGCCTGGGGAACCAAAGAAGGTCCGCATCTGTGGGGATTTTAAGGTGACAGTGAACCCAGTCCTTCACACGGTACAATATCCGCTTCCACGGATTGAGGATATTTTCACCTCACTATCTGGAGGTAAACGCTTCACTAAGATTGATCTGGCCCAGGCGTACCTGCAAATGGAGGTAGGAGAAGCCTCGAAACAATACCTCACGATCAACACTCATAAAGGTCTCTACCAATACAACCGGCTGGCGTTCGGGGTAGCATCGGCTCCGGCTATTTGGCAAAGGGCAATGGATCAAGTCCTGTAAGGGATTCCAGGGACCCAGTGTTATTTGGACGACATCCTGGTCACGGGCGAAAATGACAGTGATCACCTCGCCAACCTGGAGAAGGTGCTCACTAGATTAAAGGAATATGGGCTACGAGCTAATCGCCACAAGTGCGAGTTTTTCAAGAAGCAGATCTCGTATTGTGGCCACGTCATTGATGAAGAGTCATAGAGTCATAGAGTTATACAGCACAGAAAGAGGCCCTTCGGCCCATCGTGTCTGCGCCGACCATCAATCCCTGTCCAGTCTAATCCCATTTTCCAGCATTTGGTCCATAGCCTTGTATGCAATGGCATTTCAAGTGCTCATCCAAATGCTTCTTGAATGTTATGAGGGTTCCTGCCTCTACCACCCTTTCAGGCAGTGAGTTCCAGATTCCAACCACCCTCTGGGTGAAAAAGTTCCTCCTCAAATCCCCTCTAAACCTCCTGCCCCTTACCTTGAATCTATGCCCCCTTGTTATTGACCCCCCTACTAAGGGAAAAGATCCTCTTTATCTACCCTATCTATGCCCCTCATCATTTTGTACACCTCAATCAGGTCCCCCCTCAGCCTTCTTTGCTCCAAGGAAAACAACCCCAGTCTGTTTAGTCTTGCTTCATAGCTGAGGCGCTCCATCCCAGGTAACATCCTGGTGAATCTTCTCTGCACCCTCTCCAAAGCAATCACATCCTTCCTATAGTGAGGCGACCAGAACTGCACACAGTACTCCAGCTGTGGCCTCACCAGCGTTTTGTACAGCTCCATCATAACCTCCCTGCTCTTATATTCTATGCCTCGGCTAATGAAGGCAAGTATCCCATATGCCTTTTTCACCACCTTATCTACCTGTTCCGCTGCCTTCAGGGATCTATGTACATGTACACCAAGGTCCCTCTGACCCTCTGTACTTCCTAGGGTCCTACCACTCATTGTTTATTCCCTTGCCTTATTTGTCCGTCCAAAATGCATCACCTCGCACTTTTCAGGGTTAAATTCCATTTGCCACTTTTCCGCCCATCTGACCAACCCGTTTATATCGTCCTGTAGCCTGAGGCTTTCCTCCTCGCAATTTACCACCCCACCAATTTTCGTGTCATCTGCGAACTTACTGATCATACCTTTTACATTCTCATCCAAATCATTTATGTAGATCACAAACAACAGGGGACCCAGCACCGATCCCTAAGGTACCCCACTGGACACAGGCTTCCAGTCACAAAAGCAACCTTCGACCATCACCCTCTGCCTCCTGCCACTCAGCCAGTTTAGGATCCAACGCGCCAAGGCACCCTGGATCCCATGGGCTATTACCTTCTTGACCAGTCTCCTATGCGGGACTTTGTCAAAAGCTTTACTGAAATCCATGTAAACCACATCCACAGCATTTCCCTCATCCACACACCTCAGCACTTCACTCTACCGCAAGCCCACGGACAACCTCACGATGCTTCACTTCTCCAGCTTCCACCCTAACCACGTTAAAGAAGCCATCCCCTATGGACAAGCCCTGCGAATACACAGGATCTGCTCAGACGAGGAGGAACGCGATGGACACCTACAGACACTGAAAGACGCCCTTGTAAGAACGGGATATGACGCTCGACTCGTCGATCGACAGTTCCGACGGGCCACAGTGAAAAATCGCATAGACCTCCTCAGAAGACAAACACGGGACACAACCAACAGAGTACCCTTCGTCGTCCAGTACTTCCCCGGAGCGGAGAAACTACGCCATGTTCTTCGCAGCCTTCAACATGTCATCGATGACGACGAACACCTTGCTAAGGCCATCCCCACACCTCCACTACTCGCTTTCAAACAGCCGCCTAACCTCAAACAGACCATCGTTTGCAGCAAATTACCCAGCTTTCAGGAGAACAGCGACCACGACACCACACAACCCTGCCACAGCAACCTCTGCAAGACATGCCAGATCATCAACACAGATACCATCATCACACGTGAGGACACCACCCACCAGGTACATGGTACATACTCATGTGACTCGGCCAACGTTGTCTACCTCATACGTTGCAGGAAAGGATGCCCCGGAGCATGGTACATCGGCGAGACCATGCAGACACTGCGACAACGGATGAACGGACACCGCGCAACAATCACCAGGCAGGAGTGTTCCCTTCCAGTCGGGGAACGCTTCAGCAGTCAAGGACATTCAGCCTCCGATCTTCGGGTAAGCATTCTCCAAGGTGGCCTTCGAGACACACGACAATGCAAAATCGTCGAGCAGAAACTGATAGCCAAGTTCCGCACCCATGAGGATGGTCTCAACCGAGATCTTGGGTTCATGTCACGCTACATGTAAACCCACCTGATGCAGGGTCATCCAGACTCGAGTCGACATTGGCTTGTTCTCTCTACACAGATGCGGCCGGACCTGCTGTGATTTCCAGCCAAAAAAAATGTTTTTTGTCTGTTTTTTTGTTTTTCATACAGACCCCAGCATCTGCAATTTTTGACCCCTTGTGACCCCACCTCATTGTTCTTTGATGTAATGTTTCCCTGACTGACCTGTTTGGACACCATTCACACCTTTGACTGCTGTGATTATCTCTCTGCCGAGGTGTGATAAATGGCAGTTGGAAAGGTTACCTGTAAACATCTGACATGATTCTCTGACTATATAAGCTGTGTCTTTATGCATTTCTCCACTTCACCTGAAGAAGGAGCAGCGCTCCGAAAGCTTGTGATTTCAAATAAAGCTGTTGGACTATAACCTGGTGTTGTGTGACTTTTTACATAATTATATAAACCATCAAAGCGAGGGCTCCTTGGATGACAAGGGAGATAGAGAAGATGATGAAACAACAAAAGAGGGTGAATGATGAATGTCAGGTGAATTCTTCAAGTGAGAACCAGACCAAATACAATAAGTTGAGAGGGGAAGTGAAGATGAAAATAAGATTGCAAAAGAGAGAATATGAGAGTAGAATGGTGGTTAACATCAAAGGGAGCACAAACATCTTCTACCGGCATTTAACAGTAAGCGGGTAGTAAGAGGCGGGGTGGGGCCCATTAGGGACAAAGAAGGTGATATATGCTTCGAGGTGTAGGGCAAGTCTAGAATACTCAATGAGTACTTTGTATTGGTGTTTACTTAGGAGGTCGATGCTAACAAAATGTCAGTAGAAGTGGAAAACTTAGAAGCAATGGAAATGGTGAAAGTTGAGAGACAAGATGTACTGGAAAGGCTGGGTATGCTAAGAATGGATAAGTCGCCTGGTCGAGATGGCTTTTCCCAGGTTGCTAAGGGAATTGGGGAAGGAGATAGCGGAACGGCTAGCCATAATTTTCCAATTTTCCCTAGATGCGGGGTAGGTTCCTGAGGATTGGAAAATGGCAAATGTGACACCATTGTTCAAAAAAGGGTGTAAGGACAATCCATGTAACTACAGGCCGGTCAGTTTAACATAAAGTTTTGGGTAAAGTTTTAGAAACAATAATCAAGGAAAAAATTAACGGGCTCTTGGAGGGGTTTAAGCTAATTAAGCAAGGCCAACACGGATTTGTAAAAGGCAGATCCTGTTTGACGAATCTAATTGTATTTTTTGATGAAGTAACAGGGAGAATTGATGAAAGGAGTGGAATAGATATTTTCTACATGGATGTTCGGAAGGCGTTTGACAAAGTACCTCATAGAAGGCTGGTTAAGAAAATTGAGGCTCATGGAATAGGTGGGTCAGTGGCAGCTTGAATAAGGAATCGGCTTAACGACCGAAAACAGTGAGTTGTGGTAAATGGCTGTTTTTCAGCCTGGAGGATGGTAGGCAGTAGTGTTCCCCAAGGGTCAGTGCTGGGGCCACTGCTTTTTTGATATATATAAATTACCTGGATATTGGAATACAATGTAGAATTTCTAAATTGCCAATGACACCAAACTTATGGGTGTGGCAAACAATGAGGATGATACCAATTGAATGCAACAGGACATAGAAAGACGAGCAAGCACTGAGAGCGAGTCAGCAGAGAGTGCTGTGAGTTTGGGTAAGTGTGAGAGTTCTTTAATTGTTATTTCTCTTTAAATCATTCTTGATAAGATTACGAAAGCAGTTTAAGTAAAGGGGAAAATTTAAATATTTGGGATTCTGTTGGTTTAAGAAGAGTAAAACAAGGTTACACTGCAGTCAGAGTAAATTGGCACAGCAGGCAGTGGAAACCAGATTTCTAACCAATCAGCAGGGGTGACTCATTTGGCTGTAAACAAACAAACAGTATAAAAAGACCAGTGCTAGTGTGAGCAAGCACTGAGTGTGAGTCAGCAGAGAGTGCTGTGAGTTTGGGTAAGTGTGAGTTAGGGTAAGTGGGGTGTTAGGTGCTCTTTTCAAACTTTAACTCTGTGGGTTGTAGTTAATAAGGCCTTTCTGGTGCAGAGTGACTGTTGGTAAACCATTTAACTGGTGTAATTAGAGGGATTGATTTAATTTAAATCCAATTAATTAAAGGGGATACTAGCATCTAAAATCGGGCAGAGGGTGTCCATAACTAACAATAAAAATTTTAATTAATTACATAGAATGGAGCAGGTGATGTGTTACTGTTGCGAGATGTGGGAGCCGGTGGACCCCATTGAGGCTCACGGTGATTACGTCTGTGACAAGTGTCTGCTGCTACAGGAACTCCTGCTCCGTGTTGACAAGCTGGAGTCTGAGCTTCAGACACTGCGACATATCAGGGAGGGGGAGACGTACCTGGACTCTGTGTTTCAGGAGGTGGTCACACCTATGAAGTTAATTAATTCAGATGTAGCCCATGGTCAGGGACAGGACGGTGTGACTATGAGTGAGGCAGGTACGGGGATCCAGGAGGTAGTGTTGGAGGAGCCGCAGCCCTTGCTCTTGTCCAACAGGTTTGAGGTTCTTACTCCCTGTGGGGACAGGAGCAGGGACTGCAGGGAGGATGAGCAACCTGGCCACAGCACCGTGGAACGGGGGGCCATTCAAGAGAGGGGAGTAAATAGAAATGTTGTAGTGGTAGGGGATAGTATTATTAGGGGGATAGATAGAGTTCTCTGCAGCCGAGAGCGAGAGTCCCGAAGGCTGTGTTGCCTACCCGGTGCCAGGGTTAAGGACATCTCCTCTGGGCTGGAAAGAAACTTGCAGTGGGAGGGGGTGGATCCAGTTGTCGTGGTCCATGTTGGTACAAACGACGTAGATAGGACTAGGAAGCCGGTTCTGTTAAAGGAGTATGAGCAGCTAGGGGTCAAATTAAAAAACAGAACCTCAAGGGTAATAATCTCTGGATTATTACCTGAGCCATGAGCGAATTTGGCTGGGACAAATAAAATTAGAGAGTTAAATGCGTGGCTCAAAGACTGGTGTGGGAGAAATGGGTTTTGCTTTTTGGGACACTGGCACCAGTACTGGGGCAGGAGGGAGCTGTTCCGTTGGGACAGGCTTCACTTGGCCAGTGCTGGGACTAGAGTCCTGGCGGATCATATAACTAGGGCTGTAGAGAGGGCTTTAAACTAACTAGTGGAGGGGGAGGTTCCTAGAGAGCAAATAATAAAAATGACAACAGAGAAGGTCATAGACTTAGGTAGCAGTGGGGAAATTAAAAACCAGAGCATGTCAGGAAGGGGCAGAAGGTATGGAGTAAAAGGTAAAGTAATAAAAAGGGCAAAAGCAGGAACTAAGTGTCACAAAACATATTTGAAAGTTCTCTATCTGAATGCACGTAGCATTCATAACAAAATAGACGAGTTAATGGCACAAATAACTACATATGGGTATGATCTTGTGGCCATTGCAGAAACATGGCTGCAGGGTGACAATGCCTGGGAATTAAACATACCAGGTTATTTAACGATCAGGAAGGACAGGCAGGAAGGAAGGGGAGCTGGGGTGGCTACGTTAATAAAGGAAGGAATCACTGTAATACAGAGAAATGATATTGGGTCAAAAGATCAGGATAATGAAACAGTTTGGGTGGAGATAAGGAATAATAAGGGGAAAAAAACACCAGTGGGCGTAGTCTATAGGCCTCCGAACAGTTGCAACTCTGTTGGACGGAGTATCAATCAGGAAATAGTTGAGGCTTGTAATAAGGGAACATCTATAATTATGGGGGATTTTAACTATCATATTAATTGGACAAATCAAATTGGGCAGGGCTGCCTTGAGGATGAGTTCATTGAGTGTATTAGGGATGGGTTTCTTGAGCAGTATGTAACTGAACCGACCAGGGGGCAAGCAACCTTAGATCTGGTCCTGTGTAACGAGACAGGATTAATTAAAAATGTCCTAGTAAAAGATCCCCTTGGAATGAGTGACCATAACATGGTTGAATTCCATATTCAATTAGAGGGTGAGAAGGTTGGATCTCAAACAAGCATGCTAAGCTTGAATAAAGGAGACTATGAAGGTATGAGAGCGGAATTGAGTCGAGTTGATTGGGAAAATAGTTTAAATGGTAAGACGATACATGATCAGTGGTGTACATTTAAGGAGTTATTTTACAACTTCAAAAAAATATATATTCCACTGAGAAGAAAAGGGTATAAAAGAAAAGACAGCCATCCGTGGCTAAGTAAAGAAATTAAGGATATTATTCAACTAAAAACAAGGGCATATAAGGTAGCCAAATCTAGTGGGAGGATCGAGGATTGGCAAAACTTTAAAAGACAGCAAAAAATAACAAAAAGATTGATTAAGAAAGGGAAGATAGATTATGAAAGTAAATTAGCAAAAAATATAAAAACAGATAGTAAGAGTTTTTATAGTTATATAAAAAGAAAAAGGGTGGCTAAAGTAAATGTTGGTCCCTTAGAGGATGAGACTGGGAAATTAATGGTGGGAAATATGGAGATGGCAAAAACACTGAATGAATATTTTGTATCAGTTTTTACAGTAGAGGACACTAAGAATATCCCAACACTGGACAAACAGGGGGCTATAGAGGGGGAGGAGCTAAACACAATCAAAATCACTAAGGAAGTGGTACTCGGTAAAATAATGGGACTCAAGGCGGATAAATCACCTGGACCTGATGGCTTACATCCTAGGGTCTTGAGGGAAGTGGCGGTAGGAATTGTGGATGCATTAGTAATAATTTTCCAAAACTCCCTGGACTCAGCAAAGGTCCCGGCAGACTGGAAAACTGCTAATGTAACACCCTTATTTAAAAAGGGCAGTAGACAGAAGGCTGGAAACTATTGACCGGTTAGCCTAACATCTGTGGTAGGTAAAATTTTGGAGTCCATTATTAAGGAGACAGTAACAGGACATTTGGATAATCATAATTTAATAGGACAAGGTCAGCATGGTTTTATGAAGGGGAAGTCATATTTGACAAATTTGCTGGAGTTCTTTGAGGAAGTAACATATAGGGTGGATAAAGGGGAACCAGTGGACCTAGTGTATTTAGACTTCCAAAAGGCATTTGACAAGGTGCCACACAAAAGATTATTGCTTAAGATAAAAAATCATGGGATTGGGGGTAATATTCTGGCATGGATAGAGGATTGGCTATTTAACAGAAGGCAGAGAGTTGGGATAAATGGTTCATTCTCAGACTGGCAATCAGTAACTAGTGGTGTTCCACAGGGGTCAGTGCTGGATCCCCAACTCTTTACAATCTATATTAACGATTTGGAGGAGGGGACCGAGTGTAACATATCAAAGTTTGCAGATGATACTAAGATGGGAGGGAAAGTAGTGAGTGAGGAGGACATAAAAAACCTGCAAGGGGGCATAGACAGGCTAAATAAGTGGGCAGAGATTTGGCAGATGGAATACAATACTGGAAAGTGTGAGGTTATGCACTTTGGCAGGAAAAATCGTAGAGCAAGTTATTATCTTAATGGCAAGAAACTTGAAAGTACTGAAGTACAAAGGGATCTGGGGGTCCTGGTGCACGAAACTCAAAAGGTTAGTATGCAGGTGCAGCAAGTGATTAAGAAGGCCAATGGAATGTTGGCTTTCATTGCTAGGGGGATAGAATATAAAAATAGGGAGGTATTGCTTCAGTTGTACAAGGTATTGGTGAGACCGCACCTGGAATACTGCATACAGTTTTGGTGTCCATACTTAAGAAAAGACATACTTGCTCTCGAGTCAGTACAAAGAAGGTTCACTCAGTTAATCCCGGGAATGAGGGGATGGACATATGAGGAGAGGTTGAGTAGATTGGGACTCTGCTCATTGGAGTTCAGAAGAATGAGAGGCGATCTTATTGAAACATATAAGATTGTGAAGGGGTTGGATCGGGTGGATGCGGGAGGATGTTCCCGATGTTGGGTGAAACTAGAACTAGGGGGCATAGTCTTAGAATAAGGGGCTGCTCTTTCAAAACTGAGATGAGGAGGAACTACTTCACTTAGAGGGTGGTAGGTCCATGGAATATGCTGCCCCAAAAAGCTGTAGAAGCTACATCATTACATAAATTTAAAACAGAAATAGACAGTTTCCTAGAAGTAAAGGGAATTAAGGGTTACGGGGAGCAGGCAGGAATTTGGACATAAATCACAGAATCACAGAATCACAGAAACCCCATAGTGCAGATAGAGGCCATTTCGGCCCATCGAGCCTGCACCGACACATATCCCACCCGATCCCCGTAACCCCTACACCAACACATATCCCACCCTATCCCTGTAACCCCACGTATTTAATCCCCCTAACACTAAGGGTCAATTTATCATAGCCAATCAACCTAACCCTCACATCTTTGGACTGTGGGAGGAAACCGGAGCACCCGGAGGAAACCCACGCAAACACGGGGAGAATGTGCAAACTCCACACAGACAGTCACCCGAGGCCGGATTCGAACCCGGGTCCCTGGCGCTGTGAGGTAACAGTGCTAACCACTATGCCACCGTTCGGATCGGACATGGCCCTGTGGGTAGCGGAGCGGGCCCAGGGGCCGTGTAGCCTGATCCTGCTCCTATTTCGTGTGTCTAATTCTGTTAGATTCAGGAGATGGTTCTGTGATAGTAGATTGGCGGTTAGGATCAGATCAGCCATGATCTTATTGAATGGCGGAGCAGGCTCGAGGGGCCAATTGGCCTACTCCTGCTCCTATTTCTTATGTTCTTATGTTCTTACTAACAGTATGGGCAGACAAGTGGTCAATGGAATTTAATACAGAGAATTGTGAGGTGATGCATTTTGGTAGAAGGAACAGGGAGAGGCAATATACACTTAATGACACTGTTATAAAGAGTGTGCTGGGACAGAGGGACCTGGGAGTTAATGTGCATATATCCCTGAAGGGGGCAGGACATATAGAGAGAGTGGTTAACTAACCATATGGGATCTTGGGCTTCATAAATAGAGGTATTGAGTACAAAAGTAGAGAAGTTATGCTGAACCTTGATAAAGCGTTGGTTAGGCCACAACTGGAGTATTGCGTCCAGTTCTAGTCATCACACTTTAAGAAGAATGTGCAGGCACTTGAGTGTTTGCAGAGGAGATTTACCAGAATAGTTCCAGGGATGGGGAATCTTAGTGTCCAGGACATGTTGGAGAAGCTAGATTTGTTTTCATTAGCGCAACGGAGGTTGAGGGGTGACTTGATAGAGGTGTACAAGATTACGACTGTTTTGGATAGGCTAGATGGGGAAAATCTGTTCCCACTAGTTGATGGTAGAAGGACTAGGGGACACAGATTTAAGGTTTTGGGCAAGAGATACAGGGGGGACCTTTTTACTTGGGGAGTGGTGAGGACCTGGAAGTTACTAACGATGAAAGTGGTGGAAGCGGAGACACTCAGGCCTAGAAATTCAGTATAGCCATGTTTGGGGCGCTACAGCCGGGCGTTCGCTAAATTTAGCGCCCGGCGCAACTTAGCACCACTTTCGCCGATATTCAGTTGCATCGCCCCAAGAGGTTGCTGCTGCGCTAAAGCAGGCGATGCATAACTATCATAAGGTGCTAAGCCGGCGAGCCGAGGCGCTAACACCGAGGGCAGGCGCAGCGCAGGTGCGGCGAGTTTCTGAATGAAGGCAGACATGCTGGCGCCAGTCAGCTCTTAAAGGGGGAGGGTCGACTTGTTTGGCTGCCATGACCTGCACACTGCAGCCCTGAAGCAAGGCCTGACCATTGCTGGTTCATCATTTCTACGCCCTGGACCATGGGGAAGCCCGCTATTCTTCCAAATCCCATTGCACGCTCTTTCTGCTTGTCCAGGGTCATGGGGAAGGAGATGTACTGACGTCTCCTTCTGAAAAGGGCATTGTTCACCTGGCGGCTGCAGCAATGTACCGTGAACTGGGAGATGTTGGCAATGTCCCCAGTAGCGGATTGGAAGGAGCCGGTAGCATATAAGTTGAGAGCCACCGTCACCTTCACTGCCACCGACAGAGACGTCCTGCTCCGCAGCTGTGGCTGCAGATCTCTGCGAAGCAGGTGGCAGATCTCAGTGACCACCTCCCTTCTGAATCGCAGCCTCCGAACACACTGCTCCTCAGACATGTTTAGATATGAGAACTGCTGGTGGTATACCCTGGGTGGGTAAGGCCTCCTGTGCCGACGCCTGTTGGCCCTTCTCCATCTGGAAATGACTGGCACTCTCTCATGGCATCTCTGATCCCTTTGAATGCAATGCAGAAAGCCAACGTTTCCACCCATTGCAGCCCCCATTATATGTGGTGACTCAAGGCTATGGCACTGAAAGTTAAATCCAAGTGCAAAGCTCTGGCCTGAAGCCAGAAGTACCTGTGTGAGCGCTGAGTCAAAGCAGAAAGCTCTCTCCAAATATCCGTCTCTCACACAGGAGGATTGGCACAAAATGGCTGCCACTTATAATGCAGGAGGAGTCCCCTTTAAATAGCGTCCCCCGCGCCCCACAGCAACTGGGAACCTTTCCCCTCTACCAGTCACTGGGGGCGCCAGGCGCAAAGAAGGGCAGCGCCACTGAAGTTCCGGTTCGGGGCGCACCAAGGGCGTTGCACCATGAAATGACGTCATGATCTGCGCGCGCAGCTGAGCGGGCGCTGCGGTTTTGCGCCGCCACTAAATCTTGAGTGAAGTTCGCGAGAGGTGCAGATCGCGCCGCGCCCGGGTGCTAGCTGCTTAGCGCCCCACTTCTCCTCCTGCTAAGGCGCTAGCGGCTGGCACTAACAACTGAATTTCTAGGCCAATGTGTTACCACCCATCATCATTAACTGATGCTAGTGTAGTGGGTATGGACCTGTTCTAGTAACTCAGAAGTCGTGATGTTAAATCTCACCAGGTTTTGAAACTAATTTCAGTAATGTCATGCCCATGATAGCTGTCAGTTTGTCATACAAACTGGCGCATTATGTTGTTCGGGGACAAAGGGAACCTGCTATCTCCACAAAATCTGGTCTACACCTGTGGTTGTCTCCTTAATGTGTTCTGAAGTTCCAAGTAAACCACTCAGGTGAGAAAAAAAGACAATAAAAGTGGCCTTGCCAATGTTTCCCACATGATGTCACAATGCAGATGTTTATGTACCTGGTTTCCTCAATGTTGGCTAAACGTGACTTACTTCAAGATAACCTGACAAGCCATTTGTCTGGGGCCCCCGCCACAGATTGCATTCCCCTCCCTGGCCACGGTCTCAGGCTGAACCAGATTAGTTACAACCTTGGCACCCTATTTGACCCTGAGCTGAGCTTCCAACCACATTTCCTCTCCTTCACAAAGACCATCTACTTTCACCTCTGTAACAAAAAAGGCTTATATTTCTGTTGTGCCGTTCATGACCTCAGGACATCCCAAGTGGAGTGGCTTGAAAGATTGAATGAATGTGAAGGAAATGAATGAATACCAGCAGTGTCTAGAGTCCCAGGTTCAATATCAGTTGTTAGTTTAGGGGTCGGTACTAGGATCACTGCTTTTCTTGATATATATTAATGACTTGGACTTAGGTGTACAATTTCAAAATTTGCAGATGACACAAAGCTTGGAAGTATAGTGAACAGTGAGGAGGATAGTGATGTGGCATCAATAACTCAAGGACAAGAAGTTAAAGGATTCAACTGAAGGCTTTTAATCACTAAGAACATTGCACGTCATTCCACATCGGATTCGTCTGGCAGAATGACTCATACAGCTCTTGAGACCTTTATGTGACAAAAGACAAGGGGCGGAGCCAATACACACAATAGGGGAAAAGGGGGGGCGGTACACACAATACAATGCAGGTAAAACACAGGGGCTGATGAAGGCATATATTTCATCACAGATAGTGATAGACTTCAAGAGGACATAGACAGGCTGGTAGAATGGGCGGACACGTGGCAGATGAAATTTAATGCAGAAAAGTGCCAAGTGATACATTTTGGTAGGAAGAACGAGGAGAGGCAATATAAACTAAAGGGGACAATCCTAAAGGGGGTGCATGAGCAGAGAGACCTGGGGGTATGTGTGGACAAATCATTGAAGGTGGCAGGGCAGGTTGAGAAAGTGGCTAAAAAAGCATACGGGATCCTGGGCTTCATAAAGAAACTATGGCCCCGATTTTCAGCTTGTGTGGGAAATGGTCAGATTCCCCCGAATGTGGGGTTTCTGACACACAAAAAAATGTGTCAGCCAGCTCCACGCAATTTTCCCTCAAGTGGCCAATTAATTCCCAGCATGTGGGCAGCCTTGCTAATTGCCCATTTCTAGTCAGAAAGCCCCACAGTATGATGTAATCATTCGTGGTGCTTTTAAGGTCCATAGCAAGCACTGCATCCTCTGAAGGCTTCCAAATGAACCACACAGGATGGCAGAGGAGCCTGCAGCAGCTGTGGCCAGTGCCAGACCCCGAGCTGCCTTCAAATTCAACGAGGCTTCACTGCAGGCATTATTGGATGGGGTTAGGGCCCACAGGGAGGTCCTCTTCCCTAGGTCAGGGAGGAAGAGGCCTCCCATTGAGACCAATGCTGCATGGATGCAGGTGTCAGCAGATGCCAACTCGCTGGGAGTCACCAGAAGAACTTTGGCATTACATCTCTAACTCCTTCCTTTACTCCCCCACAGTACCACCCAGAGCCCCCGTCCTCACTGTGGAGGAGGAGGAGGCTGTGCAGTCAGACTCCTCAGAGGAAGCTCCAACCTCTGAGGGTGCAGCGTCAGCAGAAGTAAGCGCACCCAGCACCAGCGCAGACACTCACACTCGGGGGGACCTTTGGGACATAGAGTAGTGTTGTCACCTGGTGTCTCACAGCTGACAAGTGAGCCTCAGCAGATTCTGGAGACAGGGACAGCAGTGGAGAGTCCTCGTCAGAGGGCGCAGGACTCTGCCAGCTCAGCTCAGCTGCACTGCATGTTGACCCTCTGCCTCTGGGTCCATCTGCAAGAGAAGAGGTGTTGGATCTCCATGCACAGATGCAGGAGTTTCTGGCAGGTTTTGTCTCCAGGGTCGCTGCGAGTGTGGAGCGAATGGAGGAGTCCATAGCGACCATGAGCAGAGCCTTTGTGGAGTCATTGGCGCATGAACGCATCACCATGGAAAGGTTGGTAACCTCCATGGAGGAGATAACTCGCCAGGGTACGGAAAACATGGTGAGTGCTCATAAGAGAATGACATCTCTTGAGGAGCGTTGGCCATCTAGTGAACAGAGAAACCAGATCTTCATGGAAGTCCTTCTGAGTAGGACTGCCAGTGCAGAAACGGGTCCCCATGGCCCCCTAAAACGCAGCAAGGTGCTCTCAAGCCACTTCCAAGTGCTGGCCCCTTCTGGCCTGTGCAGCTTCAGGTGAGTGAGCAGCAGCCTGCTGCTCCTGGTGCTCATCCTGCTGTTCCTGGTTCTGCTGCTGCCGCCTCTGCTGCTGGAGATCCTCTAATGGCAAGAAGGGAAGGAAAACAAGGTGCCCCATGCTTCTCGTAGATGCCTCCGCTGAGGAAGCGCTGAGTGAGGGTGGTGAGAGGGGCTTCCCAGGAGATCGCATTGGAGAAGTGTGTGAGGCTCCAACCTTCCACAGCTGTGCCTAAGCCTTGAAGAAGTAGCCCCAAACCTGCAACAACAAGGTCCTTCAACATACAAACCCTTTAAATCGCAGCTTCTCCGATTGACCTGCAGCTGCAAGCAAGCAAGCCGGCAAGCTTCACGCCAGGTCTCATCAGCGGGGTTCCCCGCAGGCGTGTTTCATGTGGGGAAAGCCCCAAAATTGCTACGGCCCCTCAAAATCTACTTAAACAAGGTAATAATTGGTGATTTGTGTTCCAACAGCCAGCCCCGCCAGCGGCGGGCAGGACTGAAGCGGGTCACGGAGAAATGGCGGTCCGAAAGTCGGACGGGGTGGGGAATCAGGCGGGGGGGGGTCGCGACCCACTTTTTCGGCGATTTTCGGCCCCCGGCCGCCTGGAAAGCCGCCCGACGGCTGGCAGAAAATCGGGGCCATAGAGTACAACAGCAAGGAAGTTAGGATGAAACATTATAAAATACTGGTTCGGCCTCAACCGGACAACTGTGTTCAAATCTGGGCACCACACTTTAGGGAGGATGTGAAGGCCTTGGAGAGGGTACAGATAAGATTTATGAGAATGGTTCCAAGGATGAGGGACTTCAGTTACGTGGATAGACTGGAGAAGCTGGGATTGTTCTCCTTAGAGCAGAGAAGGTTGAGAGGAGATTTGATAGAGGTGTTCAAAATCATGATTGGTCTAGACAGTGTAGATAGAGAGAAACTGTTCCCATTATCAGAAGGGTCGAGAACCAAAGGACACAGATTTCAGGTGATTGGCAAAAGAACCAAAGACGACATGAGGAAAAACCTTTTTTACACAGCGAGTGGTTAGGATCTGGAATGCACTGCCTGAAAGGGTGGTGGAGGCAGACTCAAATGTGGCTTTCAAAAGGGAATTGGATAAATACTGTAGTGTATGTGCCTTTAAGACAGAACTACTTTTACAGCTCCTGTATACTGTAGTACCAGCAGTGACCACGCCTGTATATAAGCTTTGCGCATGCCTCTGTACCCCCAGTCTTGAGACTACCCTCCTCCAGTAAATGCCTGTTTATCGTTAATTTACAGCATCCGTGTGGTTATTGAAAAACAGCATACCCTCAGAATCACGGATCTAACAGTGGCGACGAGTGTCGATTCGAATCTATCAGCAACAAAAAAAAAGTCGAGGCCAGGAACACGGGCGTCGACCACAAGCAGCCGCCCAGTCATCAGGCAGAGAGTGAACATCGCAGGGGAGGCTGTGGAGAGCCGGGCTTGGTTCCCCAGCCACGACGATCAGCAAGAGACTGACGGCAGGTCCAGCACAGACCCTTCCCGGGCAGCGGCGGTTGGAGCCGACCGACGGCGGAGAGAAAGCCAAGCAGCGTCGACGGGGTAAGACAGAGGGTGAAGCGCACAGGGCGCAGCCGAGGGTTGAACACCGAGCGGCGTCGGAAAAAAAAAAACCGGAGAGAGAGAGGGTAAAGAAACAGCCGGGTTCAAGACCGAGCGGCGTCGAATAAAAAAAAAAAAAATGAAGAATGCGCAGAGCACAGCCAGGGCTCACGGGCTGAACAGGGTCCGCTGGGAGAAGAAGGGAGAGCGCGGGAGACGCCATTGAGCCACGGAGAAGAAGGAAGAGTGTGGGAGATGCCATTTTTAGAAGCCGCAGAGGAGAAGAAGGGCGAGAGCGGGAAGGAAGGAAAGCGCGGGAGACGCCATTTTGTGCCAGCGGAGAAGAAGGGGAGACGCCATTTTTGACAGTTAAATCACACCCAGGGATGTCGAAGAGTGGCAGTATCTCTACATTCGACAATTAAGTCGAAGATTGGGCGACATATGTGGAACGTATTGAGGTGTACTGCAGGGCGAATGAAGTGCCAGATGCTAATAAAGCACTGGTTTTGTTAAATTCCATGGGTGCAAAAACTTATGGGTTACTGCAAAATCTAATAACCCCAGAGAAGCCGGTGAACAAGAATTTCGAAAGCATAGTAGAAATCCTACAGGACCACTTAAACCCCACACCGCTGCTGATAGCAGAACGATTTAAGTTCCATAAAAGGAACCAACACAGAGACGAAAGCAATGCTGAGTAGCTAACGGAACTACACAAGCTATCGAAACACTGCCAGTTTGGAGCGGGACTAGCAGATACGTTAAGGGACAAGTTTGTGTGTGGGCTACAAAGTGAAGGAACCCAGAAACGGCTTCTATCAGAAAAGGATCTTACGCTGGACAAGGCTTTCAGTATGGCAGTATCACACAAAGCAGCCGCAAGGGGCGCTGCAGAGATACAACGGAGACCGCAAGAATATGGCACCAATGAAATGTCCTATGGAACAGGGAAGTGCTATCGCTGCAGCAAAACAACACATGACCAGAAGGATTGTTGGTTCAAGGACCAAGTGTGCAGACAGTGTGGGAAAGCAGGACACATAGCAAGAGTCTGCAGGTCTGGGAAGAAAACTAACAGTAAGAAATCTCCACAGGAGAAGTACAAAAAGGTACACCAGGTGATGGACAGTGGTTCAGACGAACAGAAAAGTGATACAGACTCTGGAAGCAAGGAGCTGGGTTGTCTGAAACTACATAAGGTAACCGAAATGGAGGATCACCAGACTATCTGGGTTACACTCAAGATAGACGGAGTCCAAGTGAAAATGGAATTGGACACAGGATCAGCCCTAACAGTCATAAACCAAAGGGACTACAAGCGGCTATTTTCACACATACCCATGAAAGCTACAGAGATTGCCTTGAAGACGTATACGGGGCAAAAAGTCTACCCCAAAGGAAAAATAAGGGTAGAAGTGATATATAAAGGCAAGGAAATACCTAAAATGGATATATATGTATTGCCAGATGGAGGACCACCACTGCTAAGACGTGAATGGATCCGGAAGATACAATTAGATTGGCATTCCATACAGGCACTGAAGGTTGAGGCCAAAAAGGATGATGACGTCACACCTGGACGACTGTCAAAAATGCTAACTGACGCAAAAGAAGTGTTCCAGGAGGGACTAGGAACACTAAAAGGCATAACAGCAACGATTAAAATAGAGGAAAATGCAAGCCCAAAGTTTCTTAAGGCCAGACCAGTGCCTTATGCGATCAGACCAGCTGTTGAAGCAGAGCTGGAAGGGTTGGAACATTCAGGAGTACTGTCCAAACTGGACTGGAGTGAGTGGGCTACACCCATCGTTCCTGTAATGAAGAGGTCGTTGAGTAATACGCCTGGGGAACAAAAGAAGGTCCGCATCTGTGGGGATTTTAAGGTGACAGTGAACCCAGTCCTTCACACGGTACAATATCCGCTTCCACGAATTGAGGATATTTTCGCCTTGCTATCTGGAGGTAAACGCTTCACCAAAATTGATCTAACCCAGGCGTACTTGCAAATGGAGGTAGAAGAAGCTTCGAAACAATACCTCACGATTAACACTCATAAAGGTCTCTATCAATACAATCGGCTGGTGTTCGCAGTAGCCTTGGCTCCGGCTATCTGGCAAAGGGCGATGGATCAGGTCCTGCAAGGGATTCCAGGGACCCAGTGTTATTTGGATGACATCTTGGCCACGGGCGAAAATGACAGTGATCACCTCGCCAACTTGGAGAAGGTGCTCACCAGATTAAAGGAGTATGGGCTACGAGCTAATCGCCACAAGTGCGAATTTTTCCAGAAACAGATCTCGTATTGTGGCCACGTCATCGATGAAGAGGGGTTACATAAGTCCCCTGAAAAGATTGAGGCAGTGGTCAAGGCTCCAGCACCGGAAAATGTGTCACAACTGAGGTCGTTCCTCGTGCTGGTAAACTACTACCACAAGTTCTTACCAAATTTGTCCACGGTATTACACCCACTGAACACCCTACTGCAAACAGGTGTACCATGGAAGTGGGTTGACGAACGTAGACGAGCTTTCCAGAAGTGTAAAGAACTGATCACATCAAAAGAGGTGTTGGCCCATTTCAACCCAGCACTTACAAATTCGTTTGGCATGTGATGCATCACCCTATGGTATTGGAGCGGTGCTGTCGCACAAATTCCCAGACGGGTTGGAGAGGCCAGTAGCCTTTGCATCTCGGTCACTAACCTCAGCTGAGCGCAACTACGCCCAGATTGACAGGGAGGCCCTCAGCCTAGTATGGGGAGTAAAAAAATTCAACCACTATCTGCATGGGCAGAAGTTCACTTTGCTGACTGACCACCAACCACTTGTCTCCATCTTTAATCCTAAGAAGGGCGTTCCAGTGATGACTGCACAACGGTTACAAAGATGGTCCCTGTTTCTAGGGGTGAATCAATATGAAATAGAATATAAAGGCACGAAACAGCATGGGAACGCTGATGGGCTATCGCGCCTGCCACTGCCTACTGTGGAGGAAGCACCAGCAGTGGACCCTATCGAGATATTTTATTCATCAATAATTGAACGATTCCCAGTAACGAACGCGGATATAGAGAAGGAGACCCGAAATGACCCGACGCTGTCTCGGGTATATGATTTGACGCTGAGGGGATGGCCAACACATGGCGACTCACTGTTGCCAACATTCTCATCCAGAAGAGAACAGCTGTCAGTATGCCAGGGGACAGTGATGTGTGGATCCAGAGTGGTGATTCCTGTGGTAAACCACTTTTATCGTTCACTATCGTTACACTATGGTTATCACTGTTATATCGTTACACTATGGTTATCACTGTTTACACTGTTGTATCACTACACGAGGTCGCCTCTTGTCACGCTGTTATACCTGGGCTGACCACTGCTGACTCCGCCCATGGCTCCACCTACTTGCCCAGGTATAAAGGTGGTCGACTGGCTGGTATTCCTCCTTGTTGGATCCGATCACCCACGAGGGTGGGCTCTGTTATTTAGCCAATAAAAACCTATAGTTACTGTCTTAACTCGTCGCTTTTCATTGGATGAATTGATAGGTATATCAATTTTATTGGCTAAATTTTGAAATGTCTTTAACTGAGCAGCCAAACGACCAGTCAGACGCCCAGCTACAACAGCCACAGCAGCCGGCCTGGCTGCGAGCTCTCCGACCGCCGTACCTGGATCTAAACGCACAGGCAGCAAACTCAGCCCTCGACTTCAAACACTGGCTGAGCTGTTTCGAATCCTACCTGGGAGAATCCGGCGTGCCTCAGAGATCCAAACTAAGAGTTCTGACCGCCCAAGTGAGCCCTAAAGTATTTGCACTCATCCAGGACCTTACTACATACGAGGCCGCCCTCAACCTGCTGAAAGAGCAGTACCGGAGCCCGGTAAATTCTATGTATGCCAGACATCTCCTAAGATCCCGCCCGCAACAGCCAGGAGAGTCTGTAGATGAATTTTTATGGGCGCTACAAACACTCGGCAGGGACTGTGACTTTAAAGCTGTAACGGCTGCAGAAAATACTGAAGAGAATATCCGCGATGCCTTCGTGAAAGGCCTTCGGTCTGACTACTCACGGCAAAGACTGCTGGAATCAAAGGACCTCGACCTGAACACAGCTGCAGCCCTCGCTCGCTCTCTGGAAGTGGCCCATCGGGACCTCGAGGCGTATTCCAGGTACTGTGCTGCGCGACCCTGGGACTCGGGCCCGACCCCGACCGCAATACCCCTCGCACCGCCGCCTCTGGGACCTACCTCAGCGTCGGCGTCCCGGACCCGATCGGGACCGCCACCCCTGGTACCGGCTGCGACATCGGAGCCCCGCGATCGGGCCGCCAGCTGCTTTTTCTGTGGCCAGGCGAAACACCCGAGGGCGCGCTGCCCTGCAAGAAACGCGACCTGCTCCGACTGCCACAAGAAAGGCCACTTCGCGAATGCCTGCAGGGGGAAAGCCACAGACGCCAGCATTGCCTCATGCGAGTTGTGGGGGCGGCCATCTTTCATCAAGGCCACAGATGCCAGTATCCCCTCGTGTGAGTCGTGGGGGCGGCCATCTTTGATCAAGGCCACCGACACCGGCAGTGCCTCATGTGAGTTGTGGGGGCGGCCATCTTCTCCACCATTTTATGCAATGTCGTGGGCACCGCCATTTTGTTCACCACACTCGACCGCCACCTTGTCTCCAGACCCGACCGCAGCCTCACCCGCAGACTACAGCAGCTCGCTCAGCCATACACTAGCCTCCGTCACACTGGACCAAGCTCGCCTGCATCACCTGTCCAAGTCCATGATGGACATCAAAGTAAACGGCCACGCCACGACCTGCCTGTTCGACAGCGGAAGCACGGAGAGTTTCATCCATCCAGACACGGTGAGCCACTACTCCCTCACTGTCCAGCCAACGCGCAACCGGATCTCGATGGCGTCGAGGTCCCATTCAACAGACATCAGCGGATACTGTGTTGTGACCCTGTCGGTTAGGGGCACGGAGTATAAAAATTTTAAACTTCTCGTCCTGCCCCAACTCTGCGCTGCCGTCCTACTAGGGCTGGATTTCCAATCCCACCTTCAAAGTGTCACTTTGGCATACGGTGGATCCCTCCCCCCACTCACAGTCGACAACCAACAGCCTTTAAACCGCCCACCGCGTACCACCTGCGGCCTATCCACCCTCAGGGTTCCGCCCCCCTCCCTGTTCGCCAACCTCACCCGCGACTGTAAACCCGTCGCTACCAAGAGCAGGCGGTACAGCGCCGGGGACAGAGCTTTTATTAGCTCTGAGGTGCAGCGTCTGCTGAAAGAGGGCATCATTGAGAGGAGCAACAGCCCCTGGCGTGCCCAGGTCGTAGTTGTTAAGACCGGCGATAAAAACCGCCTAGTCATCGACTACAGCCAAACCATAAACCGGTACACCCAACTGGACGCATACCCCCTTCCCCGCATATCTGATATGGTCAATCAGATTGCACAGTACCGAATATTCTCTACCATCGACCTTAAGTCGGCCTACCACCAACTCCCTATCTGCCCTGAGGACCGCCAGTATACCGCCTTCGAGGCGAATGGCCGCCTCTACCACTTCCTTAGGGTTCCCTTCGGTGTCACCAACGGGGTTTCGGTCTTCCAAAGGGAGATGGACCGGATGGTTGACCAGAACGGGCTGCAAGCCACGTTCCACTATCTAGATAATGTCACCATCTGCGGCCGCGACCGGCAGGACCATGACGTTAATCTGGAGAGATTCCTCCGTACGGCCCAATGGCTGAACCTCACCTACAATAAGGAGAAATGTGTGTTTAACACCTCGCGCCTTGCCATCCTCGGCTGCGTAGTAGAGAACGGAGTCATCGGCCCCGACCCCGAAAGAATGCGCCCCCTCATGGAGCTTCCCCTCCCCCACTGTCCAAAGGCGCTGAAGAGGACCCTGGGGCTCTTCGCCTACTATGCCCAATGGGTGCCAAATTATGCGGACAAAGCCAGACCCCTCATGAAGTCCGCCTCCTTCTCCCTGACGGCAGAAGCGTGCGCAGCCTTCTCCCTCATTAAGGGAGACATTGCTAAGGCCACAATGCACGCGGTGGATGAGTCTATCCCTTTCCAAGTGGAGAGCGATGCATCCGACTTTGCCCTAGCCGCAACCCTTAACCAGGAGGGGAGACCGGTGGCCTTCTTCTCAAGGACCCTCCAGGGCCCTGAGATCCGACACTCCTCGGTCGAGAAGGAGGCCCAGGCGATCGTGGAGGCTGTACGACGCTGGAGGCATTACCTGGCAGGCAAACGATTTACCCTCCTCACCGACCAGCGTTCGGTCGCTTTTATGTTTAATAACAAGCTGAGGGGCAAAATCAAGAACGACAAGATCTTGAGGTGGAGAATCGAGCTCTCCACCTATGATTATGAGATCTTGTACTGGCCTGGTAAACTGAACGAACCCCCAGATGCTCTATCACGAAGTACATGCGCCAACGCGCAAATTGATAGACTGCAGACCCTCCACAACGACCTCTGCCACCCCGGAGTCACCAGACTTTACCACTTCATTAAGGCCCGCAACCTGCCCTGCTCCATCGAGGAGGTCAGGACCATGACCAGGAACTGCCAAACCTGTGCCGAATGCAAACCGCATTTCTTTAGGCCGGACAGAGCAAGCCTGATCAAGGCCACCCGCCCCTTCGAGCGCTTGAGCATCGATTTTAAGGGGCCCCTCCCGTCCTCTGACCGTAAGGTGTACTTCCTCAACATCATTGACGAGTACTCCCGTTTCCCCTTTGCCTTCCCCTGCCCAGACATGACCAGTACCACGGTCATCAAATGCCTGAACTACCTCTTCGCCATGTTCGGGTTCCCGAACTATATACATAGCGACCGGGGCTCCTCCTTCATGAGCGAGGAACTTCGCCAGTTCCTACTAGCGAGAGGTATTGCTGCAAGCAGGACCACCAGCTACAACCCCCGAGGGAACGGCCAGGTGGAAAGAGAGAACGCGACTGTCTGGAAGGCCGTTCTCTTAGCCTTAAAGTCCAAGGGCCTCCCAACCTCTCGCTGGCAGGAAGTCCTCCCGGCAGCGCTGCATTCCATCCGGTCACTGCTTTGCACTGCTATTAACACCACCCCCCATGAACGAATGTTTGTTTTCCCCAGGAAGTCGACTACGGGAACCACGCTACCAACTTGACTGACCTCTCCGGGGCCCGTCTTGCTGCGAAAGCACGCGAGGGCCCATAAAACGGACCCCCTGGTCGAGAGGGTGGACCTCCTGCACGCCAACCCCCAGTACGCCTATGTGGCATACCCAGACGGGCGGGAGGACACAGTCTCCTTACGAGGCCTCGCACCCTCGGGCATCCCTGAGACACCACCGTTACCCCCCACCACCCCCCCAAATCCAGCCCAGGTAGACGGCATGCCGGAACCCCACGAGCCTTCGCCGACCACGCAGACACCAGCATTAACATCGGATACTGCATCACCGCCGCCGCTGCTGCGACGATCGGAAAGGCTTACGAGGCCTCCGGACAGACTGACATACCCGAACTGGTAGTACACTTCACCCCGCCGGACTCAAATCTAAACAAGGGGTGAATGTGGTAAGCCACTTTTATCGTTCACTATCGTTACACTATGGTTATCACTGTTATATCGTTACACTATGGTTATCACTGTTTACACTGTTGTATCACTACACGAGGTCGCCTCTTGTCACGCTGTTATACCTGGGCTGACCACTGCTGACTCCGCCCATGGCTCCACCTACTTGCCCAGGTATAAAGGTGGTCGACTGGCTGGTATTCCTCCTTGTTGGATCCGATCACCCACGAGGGTGGGCTCTGTTATTTAGCCAATAAAAACCTATAGTTACTGTCTTAACTCGTCGCTTTTCATTGGATGAATTGATAGGTATATCAATTCCACCCAAGTTAAAGGAGAGAGTGCTAAATGAGCTACATGAAGGTCATCTGGGGGGAGTGAAAATGAAAAGCCTTGCTAGGGCTTATGTGTGGTGGTCGGGAATCGATCAACAAATTGAAGACCTAACTAAGAGCTGCTTAGGATGCCAGAAGGTCCAAAATGCACCACCACATGCCCCTCTACACCCATGGGAGTGGCCCTCCTCTCCATGGCAAAGGGTGCATATTGATTTTGCTGGTCCATTCATGGACTCAATGTTCTTAATAGCAGTGGATGCTCATTCAAAGTGGCCTGAGGTGATAAAAATGTCTTCAACCACTACAGAGAAAACGATTGCAGTCCTACGGAACATATTTGCCAGAAACGGTTTACTAGAGCAGATTTGCTCTGATAATGGACCACAGTTTGTGTCCGAAGAGTTTCAAAAATTTATGAGAAGGAATGGGGTAAGGCATTACACATCCGCCCCGTATCATCCAGCCACAAATGGATTGGCTGAGAGGTTCGTACAAACCTTTAAGAAGGCGATAAAGGCCATGTGCGACAATGAAATTCCACTACAGCATAAGATGGACAATTTCTTATTAGCCTACCGAAACGCGACACATGCAGTTACCAACCAGACCCCGGCCATGATGTTCTTTAACCGAAGGTTGAGATCTCGTCTGGACTTGCTCAGACCAAATGTGCGAAGAAATGTTGAGGACAAATAATTCCAGCACATCAATGAGAAGCCGGCAAGGAGTTTCAATGTAGGGCAACCAGTCTTGGCCCGTGACTATCGAACAGAGAAATGGCAACCCGGAACGATATGCACAAGGCAGGGGCCATTAATGTACACAGTGGATGTCGGGGAGAACATTGTGAGACGCCACGTCGATCAGATCTTAGCGTCACAGGAACGCGTCAACCCCATGTCTCGAGTACCTGGGGATGAACCCGACATACCGGTAGCATCTACTTCAGACCCAGTAGCAGTGGAAACCAATGAACTACCCGATGGAAAGGGGTCGGAATCACCTTTGCACCAAGAACAAGAACCTCAGGAAAGGCGCTATCCCGAAAGGGTCAGGAAGCCGCCCCAAAGACTGAATCTATAAATGGACTATTGCTGTTTAATGTACATGTTAAAGTGTTAATTGTTATTTGAATATTAGGGGTACTACTAATCTAAAAGGGGAGGAATTGTAGTGTATGTGCCTTTAAGACAGAACTACTTTTACAGCTCCTGTATACTGTAGTACTGGCAGTGACCACACCTGTATATAAGCCCTGAGCATGCCTCTGTACCCCCAGTCTTGAGACTACCCTCCTCCAGTAAATACCTGTTTATCATTAAGTTACAGCATCCGTGTGGTTATTGAAAAACATCATACTCTCAGAATCACGGATCTAACAAATATCTGAAGGAAATAAATTTGCAGGGCTACAGGGAAAGGGCGGGGGAGTGAGACTAGCTGAAGTGCTCTTGCAGAGCACCGGCACGGGCTCGACGGGTCGAATGGCCTCCTTCTGTACTGTAACCATTCTATGATTCTATGATTCAAAGCGCTTTACAGCCAATGAAGTACTTTTGAAGTTTAGACACTGTTGTATAGGAAACACGGCAGCTAATTTGCACACGGCCCCACAAAACAGCAATGTGATTATGACCAGATAAACTGATATGATCATGTTGATTGATCTATAAATATTGGCCAGGAAATCAGGGATAACTCCCCTGCTCTTCTTTGAAATAGTGTCATGGGATCTTTTACGTCCACCTGAGAGAGCAGACGGGCTTAATGTCTCATCCGAAATACGGCACCTTCGAGAGTGCAGCACTCCCTCAGTAAAAGCACCTTTCTCTGCACTGCATTGTAATAGCACCTGTCTCCGCCCCTACCTCAACCCAACTGCTGCTGAAACCCTCATCCATGCTTTTGTTACCTTCAGACTTGACTGTTCCAATGATCGCCTGGCCAGCCTCCCATCTTACACCCTCCATAAACTTAAGCTCATCCAAAACTCTTCTGTCCATATCCTAACTCGCACCAAGTCCCACTCGCCCATCACCCCTGCGCTTGCTGATCTGCATTGGCTCCGAATCCACCAACGCCTTGATTTCAAAATTCCCATCCTTGTGTTCAAATCCCTCTATGGCCTTGCCCCTCCCTACCTATGTAACCTCCTTCAGCCATACAACCCTTTGAGAATTCTGCATTCCTCCAACTCTGGCCTCTTGTACAACCCCCATTTCCTTCACCCCACCATTGGTGGCAATGCCTTCAATGGTCTAAGCTCTGGAATTTCCTCCCTAAACCTCTCCATCTCTCCACCTCTTTCTCCTCCTTTAAGATGTTCCTTAAAACCTAGCGCTTTGACCAAGAGTTTGGCCACCTGTCCTCTCTTTCTTTGGCTCAGTGTCAATTTTTGTCTGATTATGCTCCCGTGAAGTGCCTTGGAACATTTAACTATGTTAAAGGTGCTAAAGGCCAAACATCTCAGCCCCAGGACACCACTGCAAGGAGTTCCTCAGGGCAACGCTCAAGGCACAACTCTCTTGAGCTGCTTCATCAAGGACCTTCCCTCCATCATATGATAAGAAGTGGGGTTGTTCACTGATGATTGCAGTGTTTAGCTCCATTTGCAGGTAATGAAGCAGTCCATGTACCTCATCCACTAGCCTAAACATCTACTGCCTAAACATCTACACCCTATACCACAAGGCGTACTATCTATAGTAACTTGTCAAGGCTTCTTCAGCATCACCTCCCAAGCCCACAAGCTCTACCACCTAGAAGGACAAGAGCAACAGGTGCATGGGAACCCCAATCACCTCCAAGTTCCCCTCCAACTCACACACTATCCCGACTTGGACACATATGGCGATATATGTCCAAGTCCTTCATCGTCGCTGGGTCAAAATCCTGGAACTCGCTACCTAACAGCACTGTGGGAGCACCTTCACCACACGGACTGCAGCAAATCAAGGAAAATGGCTTTCTACCACCTTCTCAAAGGCACCTAGTGATGGGCAATAAATACTTGCTTTGCCAGCGATCCGAGAATTAATAAACAAGATAAATTCAAGTTGTTGCTGTTGTCTCTCCAATGATGCCACACTGTAACCTGTTGCTGGGCAATGTGCTCGAGTTTCCTGGGTGGTTTCCTCTGTTCTTTCCCGAAAGTTTTAGTTCCCCAACCCCCATGATGTATCACTTAATGGATCAGCATATTGGATCAATTAGTTCTCACACATATTCAAGAAAGGTCTTGCTTGTGGTTAATTTATTTTCCAAGATACGGCTCCTTCCTTCAACTCATTCTCAATGACAGATGCTCCTACTAAGTCTAAGTTTTAGTACACAGCATGTTGGGAATTGATGGTCAACAATTTACATAAGAACACAATTTAAGTACTGGAAATGGCCATTTAACCCCCAACTTTCTGCCTCCGCCACATTTCTAAACCCCATCTCTTTATTCCTAGAGTTCAGGGCCTTTGTAAATACATTTTGAAAATGTATTAAAATTTCACCATCAGTACCCTTATGAGAGATAATTTGGGGAACTTCGGAGGTACTGAAAGCTCATTAGTGTAGTTTAACTGAATAACGACAAGTGGTACACTATTCTTCCTATCTACACAAGAGAAAAATGCAAGGTGAACGCAGCAAATTTGTTTTCCAAGTCTCAAGTACCTGTTTTTTTATTCAATATCAAGTGATACCCTTTTCTTAAGTAGCAACATGGCATTCAGACAGGTACCCTCATGGGCATTTTATGCTGCTTAAGCGATTCATTCAGACATCTGTTGTTCTTTACTTTCAAATTATCAATTTCATCTCGCGGTCTACTGTGGCGTTTTAGATGCACAATCTTCCTTAATCTTCTCCTGCAAGTTGTATGGCGAGGTCTGCGGCTAACCCGCCTTCCTCTTCTTCGACACCTTGTTTTCCGCAGCCGTCTTCCATATCGTTTGCGTGGACGACTGCGTCTGTTGCGATATCTTGACTTGGTCATAACTCCTTGATTTCCAAACCGACTGGTATACTGTCTCACTGATTTGAGATTTTCAATTGAATATTTGCTCCCGTAGGCAGCTTTTAATGCCTAGGACCGCGATTGTTGAATGACATAGTACTGCCATGTAGTGTATCAACAACCATATTTGGTATGCATTATGACGTAAACTGACAGCACCTTATAAGGTAGTTTTGCATACAACTGATGCCCGTCGTTGATCACATCACTTATATTGGTGGGTTTCAACACCCATTGGATAAAATACTCAATGGATTTGATTATCTTGATATCACTTTCATGCCATATATGGACAAAGGCAGAGTAAGAGTGTTTCAAAGACATTTCTGTGGTCTCAATATTAGTTGCTCCCTGTGCTACACTGTCTGAACATACATGCTGCCAATTAGGCACTACGTGACCTAGACCTATCTCTACCTCTGCTGAGACACACCTCTTCACCAGAGTTGCCCTGCACAGACATTGCTAACAGACTGTAACCAGAGCTATCCTGCTTAAGACACTGCTAACCCTTCACACTAGCACTATTCTGCCCAGACACCACTGAACCTCCACATCAGCAGTACCTTACCCAAACAGCCACTTCTAATGCTCCACATCAGACCTACCCTACCCAAACAGGAACTGTAACCTCCACATCACACAAGCCTATCTGGACAGACAGTGCTTATACCCTCCAAAGCACTGCCATCTGCCCAGATACTAACTGTGCATGCAAGAGCTACCTTGCCCAGATAAACTATAAAGCTTATAACCCAGACCACTAAACTCAACTCACTAAACCATAACCTGTTGCACTGTTGAAGGATACAGCTATAGTCCTCTGAGGTGCCAAGTATGCTGCATTGCACATAACATACATTTTGAATTGTTCTTACTCATCTAACTTAGGAAACATCACAGTCTCCATCCCACCTCTGGTTTCATAGTTGGCTCATCCTAATGTGTCTTCAAGTTTTTCCCCTCTCTTGGCTTCCTAGTGTTGGTACTCTTCGAAAAATTCAGGGAACATTACAGGACTAGGAATGTGGAGTGGTGGGGAGGAGAAAATAACACCTATTGTTTTTCTGACTATATTGTAATGTTCAAATTGTAAAAGAACATTGCATTTCTTCACAGAAAAGGGTTGTGAGAATGTGGAATGAAGAGTTAACTGATCTGTTTAAAAAGGAAAATACAAACTTATTTGGGAAGCAGGGGATTGGGATTAAAAAGGGAGAGAGTTATTAAAACTAACAAAACAGCAGACTAGTCTCCACGGGACAAATAGCAATATCCTGTTGCTATCCTCTTTCTAATGTCAGAGTGCCATATACAGAAAGACATGATTACTAAACAGTTTTTGTAAAGAGATAAAAGAGGGATGCAATATGTGTTTTGAAGCTGCTGTGTCCCATGGAAGCACTTTTCCAGTAAGGAGGGCGGAGACAAAGTAACCTACAGCTATGTGCTGACTGTAGTCCAAGGTGGGACAATGAAATGCCCCACTTGTATGGCCATTAGATAATGATGCAGTAGGAAAACCATATTGGAGCTTAAATGGGAAAAATCCAAAGTAGACAATGCTGTCCACTTATTAGTAATGTGGACAGGTTAAATACCAATTCTGACACATGAAAGATGTTCGGGGCTTCTCTGAGAAGTAAGTCTCCAAATGCCACACATTTATCCAAAAGTGCAGCTAGCTTGACAATAAAAGTGAATTTACATGTTTCTGAAAATAAGAGTCACTTACTAATTTAACACACAAAAATGGTCAAATGTAACTTTACAAAGAGTAGCTTTGTCTCAATCTGTAATGGGTTTGGCAGCTGCACAGCAACCATGCCCAAGCACATTGCCAACCCAGAGAAATTCCGCAAAGCTAGCCATAATTATAAGATAGTCACAAATAAGTCCAAATAAGGAATTCAGGAGAAATCTCATTACTCAGAGAGTTATGAGAATGTGGAACTCGCTACCACAAGGAGCGATTGAGGCGAATAACATAGATGCATTTAAGAGGAATTTAGGTAAGTACATGAAGGAGAAAGGAATAGAAGGATATGTTGAAAGGGTGAGATGAAGTAAAGTGGGAGGAGGCTCATGTGGAGCATAAACACTAGCATGGACCTGTTGTGCCAAAGGGCCTGTTTCTGTGCTGTAACATTCTATGTTATATGTAAACCTCTACACTAGAGGTAACAAAACAGACCCTTCTAGCCCAGCCTAGACCCAATATTAACCCACCACATCACTACTATTCTGCTCAAATATAAGAACATAGGAAATTTTGGTAACAACAAAAGGCCATGGACCTGAATTTGCTTTGGTTGTGCCCAATGGTGACCTCCAGCTCTGACCCCACCGATGTTTGCAGGGTTAGTTGGAGGGCTCCTTTTTTAGCATGAGGAAACTTTGGTCTCATATCTAGCATCTCCAAGCTGCCCGTGCAACTCCCTGGACCACGACACTAGTCTGATCAGCTAGAGGGTCAATCTGGCTGCCTTCCAGAAAAAAATCTTTGTAGTTCTTTAGAAGTCTTGGTGGATTGCCTGTCATAGATTCCACCAGTGGGCTCCCAGTGGAGGCCGGTACATCTCACCTCACTGGGTGTACTGGTCACCAACGGCAACTCTGGATCCTGTTCCAGGCTCAGGAGTGGAAATTCCTGGCTTAGGGAAACCCTCAGCCTGTCATTTGCCTTCTAGGGGGCGGGCAAAAGTTCTGCCTCTCATGAGCTACTGAGGAAACTCCCAGACACAGTGGAAGCCTGGCATAACAAGGTCTCTGCCATTTATCTGGGGGTCCTGCCAGTCTCCCACCAAGGAATCTCGTATGTGCTAGTGATTTATCTGACTTTCCAGTCTTTGCAGAATGCTAGGAAATACAGAAGAGTCGCAAGCCAATAGCGAAAGGCAGCTCGAACTGAACCATCAGTGGCTGACTGGGAACGGCTTCCATGGTATCTCAGAAAGATGCTGGGTTTGGGCCTTTGCCAGAATAATAGGATCAACAAGAGGAAGCTGATTGAATCACTGGCAGCAAAAGAACTTCTTGGACTTGGAGAACCAAGCTGGTTGATAAAGTGCTTGTTCAAAGTAGTCCTGTGACCTACTGTGACCTAATTAAAGCAAGGCGTAACAGTCACTGACCTCAAAGGGAACTACAATATATATTTCCATTGACTAAAGAATCTCAAAATTCCTATTTTGTACCAAATTTGTATTTTATCCCTCATTACGAAATCCAAAAGTAGCGACTGCTTCCAGATCTATACAGGTTGGTGAGTCTATTTGAACAGGAGGCTGTCTGATGCTTTATCATACATGCCAACCATTGGAAATTTAATCTAACAGTCTGCGTTTTAACCCAAGTGTCACCTTGTCAACATTTCATGAGGTAAAATACACATTTTTTCCCCCAGCTTGGATTGGAAGCTGTCAGCATCAACCAGTCCGACTGGCTGGACTGAAGCCAGCAATCAGACGTTACTTTATCCCACAGTTGGTTTGCGCAGAAACGTGAGGCAGAAATCTTTTCAGATGAGCTGATGGTTCCTGAGAGCTGCAATTACAGCTGCGCTCATAGTTAATCCCTGTAAAAATCTACATGGAACTAGTCAGCTGCTAAAATGTAGCCTCTTTAAAAAAAAAATTCTCCTCAAAGAACTTTCTGGAGCGTGCCCAAAAGTTGTCTTTTGTGCAGGTAAATTTTCGTCAAGATTAGACGCAGAAGCTTTTTTTGAGATACGGTGTTTATTCTTGGTGTTTATTCTTGCTGTGAATATATTAACTGGCTTTATCTGAGCATTCCTGTCACAGCACTTTCAGAATTGCCAGAGTTTGGAAATAAAACAGGAATTGGGGTTGGAATTATGAGGTTTCAAGGAACTTTAATCGAAAACTTACACTGAGATCTCCATATTTAGGGTTTTTACTGTTAGGATGTGGACAGTGAGCTGTTTGTGGTGAGTTGTAGTGCCAGTTGTGTTCTGTGACTCGGAATGAAGATTTTAGTTTGTTAACGCAGTTGTAATTGTTAGCAAGCAGGGATTGGGGAGTGAACCTGCGCTGCCATATCAAAGTGGTCAACATCTACAGGGATATGTGAAGAGTAATATTAATAATCAATAAGAGTATAGCACATTTTAGGAGGTGGTCACCCCACAGATAAGGAGTGCGCAGGCAGACAGGGAATGGGTAACCACCAGACAGAAGAGGAGGACCAGGCAGGTAGTGCAGGCGCCCCCGGAGTGCATCTCGCTCTCCAACCACTATTCGGTTCTGAGTACTGGTGAGGGCGAAGGTTCCTCTGGGGAGTATAACCAGAGCCAAGCCCATGGCACCACGGGTGGCTCAGCTGTACAGTGGAGGGAGGAAGAAGAGTGGGAGAGCAATAGTGGTAGGGGATTCGATAGTTAGGGGAGCAGACAGGCATTTCTGCGGCCGCAGACGTGACTCCAGGATGGTATGTTGCCTCCCTGGTGCCAGGGTCAAGGATGTCACTGAGTGGCTGCAGGACGTTCTGAGAGGAGGGTGAACAGCCAGAGGTCGTGGTCCATATTGGTACCAATGACATAGGTAGAAAGAGGGATGAGGCCCTGCAGGCAGATTTTAGGGAGCTACAAAAGAGATTAAAAAGCAGGACCTCAAAGGTAGTAATCTCTGGATTACTCCTGGAGCAACGCGCAAGTGAATATAGAAATAGGAGGATAGAGCAGATGAATGCATGGCTGGAGAGATGGTGCAGGAGGGAGGGCTTCAGATTCCTGGGGCATTGGGACCAGTTCTGGGGGAGGTGGAACCTGTACAGGCCGGACGGGTTGCACCTCAACAGGACTGGAACCAATATCCTCATGGGGAGGTTTGCTAGTGCTGTTGGGGAGGGTTTAAACTAATTTGGCAGGGGGATGGGCACCACGATGTAACATTAGAAAGGGGAAATAAAGTGCTCAAAGGATTGGGAGAGGCAGAGAGCACTACAATAAGAAATAGTAAGGTATTAGGTGGGGCCAAACTAAGAGAGAATAAGATGGTCTAGGATAGGTTTACAGAGTATGTATGTGAGCACACAAAGCGTAGTAAACAAGGTCAGTGAGCTGCGGGCACAAATAGCCACATGGGAATATGATGTTGTGGCAATAACTGAGACCTGGCTCAAAAAAGGGCAGGATTGGGTATTAAATATTCCTGGTTATAAGGTGTTCAGGAAAGATAGGGAAGGAAAGATAGGAGGTGGTGTAGCAATATTGGTTAAGGAGAATGTTATAGTGCTAGAGAGGGAGGGTGTCCTGGAGGGGTCAAGGACAGAATCTATATGACTCGAGTTAAGAAATAATCAAGGTGCCATTACTCTACTATTGGTGTATTCTATAGACCACCAAATAGTAGGAAAGATATGGAGGAGCAAATTTGCAGAGAAATTAGAGAGAGGTGCAAGAACTATAGAGTAGTGATAATGGGGGACTTCAATTATCCTAATATAGACTGGGATAGTAATAGTGTAAAGGGCAGAGAAGGGGAAGAATTTCTGAAGTGTGTTCAGGAGGACTTTCTTGATCAGTATGTTTCTGGCCCAACCAGGGAGGAGGCATTGCTGGATCTGGTTCTGGGGAATGAGGTAGGTCAAGTGGAGCAAGTGTCAATAGGTGAACATTTAGGGAAAAGTGGTCATAGGTTTAGATTAGCTCTGGAAAAGGACAGCGAGCAATCTAGAGTAAGAATGTTTAACTGAGAGAAGGCCAATTTCAGTGGGATGAGAACGGATCTGGCCCGGGTAAACTGGAATCAAAGATTGGCAGGCAAAACTGTAGTGGAACAATGGGCTGCCTTTAAAGAGGAAATAGTTTGGGTACAGTTGAGGTACATTCCCTCGAGGGAGAAAGGTCTGAGCTCCCTGGATGACGAAACAGGTAGCCAATATGATGAAGAAGAAAAAGAGCGTGTATGACACATGTCAGGTTGCAAATACATCTGAGAGTCAGGCTATATATAGAAAGGTCAGAGGAGAAGTGAAAAAGGAAATAAGAGGGGCAAAGAGAGGGCATGAGAATAGAATGACAGCCAACATAAAGGGTAATCCAAAAGTCTTCTATAGGCATATAACAACAACAATAAATAAAAGGGTAGTAAGAGGAGGGGTGGGTCCGATTAGGGACTAAAATGGAGACATATGCATGGAGGCAGAGGGCATGGCTGAGGTACTAAATGAATACTTTGCATCTGTCTTCACCAAGGAAGAGGATGCTGCCACAGACATAGTGAAGGAGGAGGTAGTGGAGACACTTGATAATATAAAAATTGATAAAGAGGAGGTATTAGAAAGGCTGGCTGTACTTAAAGTAGATAAATCACCAGGAGCGGATGGGATGCATCCTAGGATGCTGAGGGAATTGAGGGTGCAAATCGCAGAGGCACTGGCCATAATATTCCAATCCTCCTTAGATACGGGGGTGGAGCCAGAGGACTGGAGAATTGCAAATGTTACACCATTGTTCAAAAAAGTGTGTAAAGATAAACTCAGTAACTACAGGCCAGTCAGTTTAACCTTGGTAGTGGGGAAGCTTTTAGAAACAGTAATCAGGGACAAAATTCACAGTCACTTGGATAGGTTTGGATTAATTAAGGAAAGCCAGCACGGATTTGTTAAAGGCAAATCATGTTTAACCTATTTGATCGAGTTTTTTGATGAGGTAACAGAGAGGGTGATGAGGGTAATGCGGTTGACGTAGTGTACATGGATTTCCAAAAGGCATTCGACAAAGTGCCACTTAATAGGCTTGCCAGCAAAGTTGAAGCCCATGGAATAAAAGGGACAGTGGCAGCGTGGATACGGAATTGGCTAAGTGACAGGAAACAGAGAGTAGTGGTGAACGGTTGTTTTTCGGACGGGAGGAAGGTATACAGTGGTGTTCCACAGGGGTTGGTACTAGGACCACTGCTTTTCGTGATACATATTAATGACTTGGACGTGGGTGTATAGGGCACAATTTCAAAATTTGCAGATGACACAAAACTTGGAAGCATAGTGAACAGTGAGGAGGACACTGATAGAATTCAGGATGACATAAACAGGCTGGTGAAATGGGCAGAAACATGGCAGAAAAGTGTGAAGTGATATATTTTGGTAGAAAGAATGAGGAGAGGACATATAAACTAAATGCTTCAATCCTGAAGGGGGTGCACGGACAGAGACCTGGGGGTATTGTAAGGGGTTTTCCTGAGAGATGTCCCTGAGGTTTCTCTCTCTAGAGGCCTCTCTCTCTTGTACAGTAAAACCTTGAGTGGTTCGACCCACTCGCCCCTTAGATTCTATACTCTGGACTTAGGCGCAGGAACTACAATGTAGAGAAAACTCTTGTAGACCAAATTTGATGAAACGAAATGAAATTTTATTGCATAAGGAAAAATATCAAATCAAATGCAAGCAGATAAGAGAGTACATGGGAGGGAAAAACACAAACAAATCATAACGACACAATACTAACTAAGGCAAATACAGGCATCTTATACTCTACAAAGATCATCATGAAATAAGGAAACACACGGAACATCGAGGGACAACAACTCATGTTAATTGTACCCTTAAATCCACCCCCTTATTAAACCTATCTAGATCTGATTGTGAAGGGCCAGAAACATGCTCACCAATCCCACTAGGAAGTGCAAGGTTTTGAAATTGAGTCTGTTTGGTCCTTTCAGGCGTTTCGTCTCCATGTGGATCGTGGAGCCCCTGCGAACTGCGCCACACCTCTCTCCTGAGGTGGGAGTCGGGGGTGGCTGGACACCGGCGGGCCTGGATGTCGGCAGGGTCGAGGATCGTCGGCTCGACCCTGGTCAGAGGAGCCTTGGGCTGGCTCCCATCGCTTCTTCAGTTTCTTTTTATCTCTTCTCCCGAGCCGGGGTGGCTGGAAGGTTTCTCTTCTTGGGGTTTTATTTTTTTTGTTTCTTCTCCCAAGTTGGGTCGATGGCCTCTCGTTCCGGCAACGGCCCGGGATGGTCGATGATCTCCCGATGTGTTTCCCCGGGGCGGGACGCCGGCTTCGAGATGGCCTTCTCGATGTTGGCTTTCTTCTTCCTTCTCCGAGTGCCTGCTTCTTCTTCTGAGTGTCTGGATTCAAAACTGCACACCAACTGCAACTGTCTCCAAGCTTTTTCCAACTGCCGAAAAGTCTTCCAGATATACCTTTCTTCCAGAAACTTCCGTCTCCCACCCAAAATCAGGTTAGTCTTTGTTTAACTTTTGGCGGGCTGGGAGCACAGTGGGGTAGTTATTATATTTTTTAATGCTTTCGATGGCTGGTAAAGGCCCATCTCTGGTCTGGAATGACCTTCATTGTTTTTAATGTGCTGCTGATCTCGTTATCTAGTCCTGGGTGCTGTTCTCATGAATATGAAATTGTCCCCTTTTGTCTGGGTCAACATTTAGATGGCCTCTGTCTCCAGGCCGATCTTGACTAGATCTGCATCTAACCATATGTATACGTGTGGGTCTGGTTTCGTTCTCTCAGAAACGGCTTCCAGAACTTAATGTGGGTTGAATCCACAAAGCTGTCTGAGGAGTCGCAGGAACCATTTTAAAGTGTCCAATAAGCTGGTCACATGGTATGGCAGCCATTTTGTATGCCCCTTTTTCTGGGCTTCTTTTAAAACAGTCTTTAAAATCACGGCCTCTTCTGCCATTTGACCCTTATTAATACAAAGTCCAATTTTGCGAATCCTACAGTATATGTGCACAAATCATTGAAGGTGGCAGGGCAGGTTGAGAAAAGCAGTTAAAAATGCTTACGGGATCCTGGGCTTCATAAATAGAGGTACAGAGTGCAAAAGTGTGGAAATTATGACGAACCTGTATAAAACACTGGTTCGGCCCCAACTGTAGTAATGTGTCCAATTCTGGGCACCGCACTTTAGGAAGGATGTGAAGGCCTTAGAGAGGGTGTAGAAAAGATTTACGAGAATGATTCCAGGAATGAGGGACTTCAGTTACATTGATAGATTGGAGAAGCTGGGGTTGTTCTCCTTGGAGCAGAGAAGATTGAGCGGAGATTTGATAGAGGTGTTCAAAATCATGAGGGGTCTGGACAGAGTAGATAGAGGGAAACTGTTCCCATTGGCAGAAGGGTCGAGAACCAGAGGACACAGATTTAAGGTGATCAGCAAAAGAACCAAATGCGACGTAAGAAAAAAAAAGTTTACACAGCGAGTGGTTAAGATCTGGAATGCACTGCCTGAAAGGGTGGTGGAGTCGGACTCAACCTTATCTTTCAAAAGGAAGTTGGATAAGTGTCTGAAGGGGAAAAAAATTGCAGGGCTATGGGGAAAGGGCAGGGGGAGTGGGACCAGCTGAGAGTCGACACTGGCTCAACGGGCCGAATGGCCTTTTCCCGTGCTGTAACCATTCTATGATTCTATGATATAATAGGTTGTAAGCTCCAGAGTGAAGATATTCAGTCAGGTCCACCTGAGAGCATAAAATTGCCTGAGTCACTATTTTGAGAAATATTAAGCATAGCCAGGGTCACTTAAAGCCTAGTGTGTAATCGGTAGAGTATGTGCCGCGCATGCTCTGCACATTGGTACCTCGAAGCTGCAATGGGGGTCCCATGTACGTCATAGGATTACGATTTGTATATTACAAGTGGCCTTCTGCCAGAAGCAGGCCGCTCATCTCAGGACCCCCATACCCAAGATGGTGTCAGCCAGAGCGCCGGTGTAAATGGGGCCGTAAATGACCTTTTTTGGGGCCACTACCACCGCTGAACGAGTTAAAATCGCCCCTATAGTATTTGTTTCCCAATCCAATTTCTGGCCAATAGAAGGCTCTATACAACTGTTGGGCTGAATGGCTTGTTTCTGCCCTGTCAATGCTATGAAGTGTTAACATTTCATTACAATATCTAGGGATGCTCTCACACAAGAAAAATAAATGTTTCCTCTGATAGGCAATCCCAGTATCACCCACCTCCAGCTCTCACCATCTGATCCATTGTTTTCTCCCGATCCTCCTCTTTAGTATGTCATTATGCACAATATGACCAGTAGCATCATGGGTGCCTTTACTAACTTGTGATGTAAAAAAAAGTATGCAAGAAAATAACTAAATCAATAATCTCATAAACAATCTCATTGACCCAACTAATCACTTGGCCAATCCAATTGTCCAGCGTATTACCAGGACTCTGGGCCATGTTACAAAAGGTAGACTAGGTGGAAACAAGGATTCTCTTTGGTCCCTGGTAACTACACGCCTGTTTTCATGGTAACCCCAGCTTATTGTTATTGAGTGCTGCAATTGGTCCATGAGAACAATGTGACTAAAAATCTCATTGGTCATTGGTTCTCGAGGCTTACAAGTAACTACATAAGAGGAATGACAGCAAAACGACATAGTGACATCACAGAGCAGCTACAACAGCCTTTTATATAGCATCAGTTGGTGAACAAAACATAGTTACAGCGCAGAAACAGACCATTCCGCCCAACTGGTCTATGCTGGAGTTTATACCCCGCACGAGCTTCCTCCCACCCCTCTTCATCTAACCTTCATCAATATCTTATTCCTTTCCCCCTCATGTGTTTGTCCAGCTTCCCCTGAAATGCATCTATGCTATTCATCTCAACCACTCCCTGTGATAGCGACTTCCACATTCTCACCACTCTCTGGGTAAAGAAGTTGCTCCTGAATTCTCTCTCCGATTTAAAACAATCCAATACATTTAAAACAAAACAATAGATTTAGAAACAAACTACTCGAGTGCTGCAAACCTAGAAGTGGTTCTGATTCAAAGTATATGTTTTTAAATTGGTTTAGAATAAACCTTTGCACCTCTGCGGGTTTAATCCGAGACTGAAAGGGTTACAAAAAATAATAAAGCGATGTTGTACAGGCAGGTGGTGAACAATGGAATAGCAAGAAATATATAGTTCAGCATATGCAGTAAATATATTTTTTCTTATCCATGAGCAATGCCTTGCAAGATCATAGAAACATAGAAACATAGAAGATAGGAGCAGGAGTAGGCCATTCGGCCCCTCGAGCCTGCTCCGCCATTCACTGAGATCATGGCTGATCATCCAATTTCAGTACCCTGTCCCTGCTTTCTCCCCATACCCCTTGATCCCTTTAGCCTTAAGAAATATATCCAACTCCTTCTTAAATATATTTAATGAATTGGCCTCTACTGCCTTCTGTGGTAGAGAATTCCACAGGTTCACCACTTTCTGGGTGAAGAAATTCCTCCTCATTTCTGTCCTAAATGGCTTACCCCTTATCCTTAGACTGTGACCCCTGGTTCTGGACTCCCCAACCATCGGGAACATCCTTCCTGCATCTAGTCTGTCTAGTCCTGTCAGAATTTTATAAGTTTCAATAAGATCCGCTCTCATTCTTCTAAACTCCAGTGAGTACAAGCCCAATCGACCCAATCTCTCCTCATACATCATTCCTGCCATCCCAGGTATCAGCCTGGTGAATCTTCGCTGAACTCCTTCCATGGCAAGAACATCCTCCCTCAGATAAGGCGACCAAAGCTGCACACAATACTCAAGATGTGGTCTCACCAAGGCCCTGTACAACTGCAGCAAGACATCCTTGTTCCTGTACTCAAACCCTCTCGCTACGAAGGCCAACATACCATTTGCCTTCTTAACCGCCTGCTGCACCTGCATGCTTACCTTCAGCAACTGGTGCACAAGGGCACCCAGGTCTCGTTGCACTTCCCCTTCTCCCAATCTATTGCCATTCAGATAATAATCTGCCTTCCTGTTTTTGCCACCAAAGTGGAGAACCTCACATTTATCCACGTTATATTGCATCTGCCATGCTTTTGCCCAATCACCCAACCTATCCAAATCATCCTGGAGTTTCTCGGCATCCTCCTCACAGCACATGCGCCCACCCAGCTTTGTGTCTTCTGCAAATTTGGAGATATTACATCTAGTTCCCTTGTCTAGATCATTAATCTATATTGTGAATAGCTGGGGTCCAAGGACCGATCCCTGCGGTACCCCACTAGTCACTGCCTGCCACTCGGAAAAAGACCCATTTATTCCAACTCTTTGCTTTCTGTCTGCCAACCAGTTCTCTATCCAAGTCAATACCTTGCCCCCAATCCCATGTGCCTTAACTTTACACGCTAATCTCTTATGCGGGACCTTATCAAAAGCCTTCTGAAAGTCCAAATACAGCACATCCACTGGTTCTCCCTTATCTATTTTACCAGTTACATCCTCAAAAAATTCCAGTAGATTAGTCAAGCACGATTTACCTTTTGTAAATATATGTTGACTTTGTCCGATCCTCTCACTGTTTTCCAAGTGCTCTGCTATTACATCTTTTATAATGGACTCTAGCATTTTCCCCACTACTGATGTCAGGCTTACTGGTCTATAATTCCCCGTTTTCTCTCTACCACCTTTTTTGAATAGTGGGGTAACATTAGCTACCCTCCAATCCATGGGAACTGTTCCAGATTCCATCGAATGTTGGAAGATGATCAGCAATGCATCTACTATTTCTAAGGCCACTTCCTTAAGTACCCTAGGATGTAGATTATCAGGCCCTGGGGATTTATCAGCCTTCAATCCCATCAATTTCCCTGTGGAAATTATGTAGGAATCCCTCATAAAGTAATAAATATTCTTACGATCTACTTTATATGTAAAATTTGGGACATGGGGGCACGCATTTCATTCAGAACCTATGATAAGTGCCTGCAGTACCTGTTATGCCCGTAGGTAATGCTATGATAGATATTTTTAATGTTAAAGGTGCCACTCTTCCCTGTCTCGCTCACATACACAATACCGGTTATTTTACCGTGAAAGTTGATGGGAACGAGATCAGCTTTGTGTTCTGTGTGCAGTTGCAGGCTCTGAGCACTAGGTGGCACAGCAAAGCAAATTCTATTCGTTCCCTCCCTGTTTCTGGTGATTTTTGTTTTGGGGAGGTGAACAACACCACTTGGGAGATGAAGGAAAATCATACATGCTGGAATTCTAAAATAACCATCGAAAGTGTCTTGTTTTGCACACTTTGTACAAAAATAATAAATTGCAGGACAACGGAGTATTACAGTTTAAACTATTTTAATGAAGCATCAGGTCTGACCTGACTCACAGCAGTACAGCACCGTGTGGACAAGATGGAGTCAGGACCCCCTGGGTCTTCCAAACAATAGCAGTCCTTACAGATGCCTGCAGGCCAATGACAACTCAGCATGTGATCACATGTGAATATAATAGGTATTCCTTACAGATGCCTGCGGGCCAATGATAATTCAGTATACAAATGTTACATCCCCTTTCTTTTAAAAGAAAAATGTTATGCATTACTTTTAAACCTTTCTTCTACATAATGTTCTCGGTAGCATAAACATATAAGTAACCTTAGCATTTAACTAGCACTGAAAACATCTCAACATTTCAATAACGATGCACAGTTTTTTTTTAGGGCAGCGATCCGCCTACACCATTTGACAGTTCACAAGTCAAGGATAACTCTAGGCTTGACCTCTCAACCCGACCTTGTGTGGTATGGAACTGAGCATGCTCCTGAATCGGTCAATAAATCAGGTTCAGGTTTAGGTTCAGGTAAGTATGATGTGTTTTGTGTGTTGCTCTGTTCATCACACTCTGTTGAATTGATCCTCTCGTCGGAATGACGGTATTGTTCCTTGGTGTTCAGGAGGTGCCTGCGATTGTGGCGGTATACCTGTCCTTCTGGGGTGCGGACGTGATACGATCGCTCAGTGTCAGCTGGATGGATGATGACTGCAGGCTTCCAGTAGTCATGCTCCTGGATTCTGACGGATTCTCCATTGTGCAGCGGTGGCAGTAGTCTAGCTGACCTGTCATAGTATCTCTTTTGGTGTTGCTGTCTCTGTACACGTTTTGCATGCACTTGCTTGCAGCTGATGACCTGCCAGGGCCTGTCTGGGATACGGTGAGGTATCATGGGCTCTTTGACATTTGATGGGTGGCGTTCTAGACAAATGGAACATTTTCCGACAATGTCCTCAATGTGGTTGCACATTCCGGGCCAAAACATAATGTCATGTGCTCTTTGTTTGCATTTTTCCATGCCCATATGTCCAGCATGAATTTTTGTCAACATCTCTTCTCTGAGACTGGTAGGAATTATGATTTTCTCCCCTTTGAAGACGATTCCGTTGATTTGTGAAAGTTCGTCTCTGTGGTTCCAGAATTCAGATATGCTCTGAGGGCATTTCCTCCTTTCCTCAGGCCATTCTTCATGTATGACTTTGCTCAGCAGTGTGAGTTGTGCATCTTTCTCTGTTCCTGCTCGGATCTCCTTCAGTTTTGAGTCACTCACAGGTAAGCTGTTGTACACCATGTGCACCTGCACATCGATGCCTTCACTGAGGCTCCTGTCCTGGTAGCTAAGAAACTTTCTGGAGAGCGTGTCTGCGACAGGAATGTCTTTGCCTGGACGGTGAATGATTGTGAAGTCATACTTCTGTAGCTGAAGAATCATTCTCTGTAGCCTTGGTGGGGCTGCCGCTAGTGGTTTCCTCATGATTGACTCGAGGGGCTTGTGGTCGGATTCCACAATGACTTGTCAGCCATATGCGTATTGGTGGAAACGCTTACATCCAAACAGAATTGCATATAGCTCTTTCTCGATTTGAGCATAGTTGATTTCACTGTCTGTGAGAGATCTGGAAGTGTAGCTGATGGGCTTTCCTTCTTGCAGTAATACTGTGCCTAGCCCGTACGTTAATGCATCCACTTGTAGTCTGAGCTCTTTGTTGGGGTCAAAGTAGGCAAGAACTGGTCCTGGTTCTCTGGTGATTAGGTCTTTCATTTTCTGAAATGCTGTGTCATGTTGTTTGTCCCATAGGAACTCATTGGATTGTTTGAGCAACTGACGTATGGGCGCGTTGATTTCGGAGAGGCTCGGGGCAAACTTGGCTAAGTAGTTAACCATGCCTAGTACTGTCTCTAGCTCTGCGCGGTTCTTCGGCGGCTCCATCTTCTTGATGGCAGAGATTTTCTCTGGATCTGGCTTAATGCCATCAGTTGAGAGGTGATGCCCGAAATAACTGATCTCGGTGGACCCGATTATGCTTTTCTCGGGGTTGAGCCGGATACCTTTCTCCTGTGATCTTTGTAGCATCGCACGGAGGTTCCTGTCATGTTGCTCTCTATTCCTGCCATAGATGAGGATGTCATCTACGATTGCGACTACTCCGTCGAGGACTTCATGGGTTTCGTCGATCTTCCACTGGAATTCATCCTGAGCTGAGATAAGACCAGAAATCGGTAGCGTCCAAATGGTGTGTTGAATGTTGTTAGCTTAGATGACTCTTCCGTGAGCTTGATAGTCCAGTATCCTGATCATGCGTCCATTACACAGAAGTAAAGTGCTCCCACTAGCTTGGGTATGATGTCATCTAGCGTTGGTAGAGGGTAGTGAGGGCGTTTGATAGCCTTGTTCAAATCTCGGGGGTCAAGACAGACTCTGAGCTTGCCTGTACGTGGTTTCTCAACCACTACTAACGTGTTGACCCACTCTGTCGGTTCTGTTTCCCAGACGATGATTCCTATATTCTCCATGCTCTGCAGCTCCTCCTTCAGGTGACTACGTAGAGCAAGGGGTATCCTTCTCAGTGGGCAAACCACAGTGGTTGCTGCTGGGTCAAGGTAAATAGTGCATTCACCTGGGAATTGTCCAATTCCTTTGAAAACGTCAGCAAACTCCTCCATGACTGTCTGCTTCTCAACTGGTGCTGTCAATGATAGCACTAGCTTGATGAGGTCCATGTCTAAACATGCCTTTAGACCTAGCACTGGAGGTGCTCGAGTGTGTAGAATTCACAAAATTAATATTGTACTATAAGGGCCCTCTGGAGAAGAGGCCTTGATTTTAAAAGACTGTTTTAAAAGAAGCCCAGAAAAGGGGCACATAAAATGGCCACCAGATCCCGTTACTGACTTATTGGGACACTTTAAAATGGTTCCTGCAGTCCCCAGACAGCCTTTGTGGATTCAACCCACAGTAAGTTCTGGAAGCCGTTTCTGAGAAAACAAAACCAGACTATAACACATACATAACGATTGGATGCAGATCCCGTCAGATCAGCCTGTAGATAAAGGCCATCTAAATGTTTACCCAGACAAAGGGGAACAGTTCCATATTCATGAAGAACGCATCAAAAACCCGTTAAAGACATCAAGGAGACATTAAAACATTACCAGGTCATTCCAGATCAGAGATGGCCATCACCGGCCATCCCGAAAGCAGTTTTAATATAATAACTACCCCGCTGTGCTATAAGCCCACCAAAAGTTAAACAAAAACTAACCTTGATTTGGCGGGAGATAGAGGCTTCTTCTGAGAAGTATAATTGGAGACACCCGGGGTAGCGAAAAGAAGCTTCATCTTAGATATCGGGAAGAGAGAGGTTCCTTTTTCTTCATCATCTTCGTAGGACCTTCGGTAATAGCCGTTACCTTCGATAGCAGCTGGAGTTCGGAGAAGAAGACGGTTCGAGTCGGCGTCCTGCCCCGGGGTAAAACATCGGGAGATCATCGACCAACCCCGGGCCGTTGACAAAACGGGAGGGTAGAAAAACTACCGAAGAAACCTATATGAAAGCCGGCTAGGGGCTTCCAACCGTGGTCAAGCAGATGATCTCCGCCGACATCCAGGCCCGTCAGTGTCCAGCCTGTCCGTGACCTTGACCTCGAGAAGAGAGAGAGAGAGAGGTGTGGCGCAGCCCGCTGTGGCCCCACTGACCACGAGGAAACAGGACGCCTGAGGGGATCAAAACGCAGAACTGTTTCAAAACTCTATACTTTTCCAACTGGATTGGTGAGCATGTTTCTGGCCCTTCATAATTGGATCTAGATAGGGTAAAGGGGGTGGTCATTTTGGGTATAATTAACATGAGTTGTTGTCCCTCGATGTTCCATGTGTTTCCCCATTTCATAATGACTGTTGTAAGGTATAATATGCCTGTATCTATTTTAGCTAGCACTGTATTGTTATGACTTGTTTTTCCCTCCCATGTACCCTCTTATTTGCTTGCATTTGATTTGTTTTTCCATATGCAATAACATTTCATTTTGTTTCATCAAACTTGGTCGATACGAGTCTTCTCTGCATTGTAGTTCCTGCACCGAAGACCAGTGTCTAGAACCTAAGGGGCGAGTGGGTCAAACCACTCAAGGTTTTACTGTGCAAAAGAGAGAGAGAGGCCTCTGGTGATAGAAACCTCCGCGATCTCAGAGAGAAAACCCCTTACAGAAAATGGCGACCGCGGCAGGACACTGGCAGCAGGATTGCAATGTATTAGACCCAGGTTTGAATGGGTGAAATGCAATGGATGAGAGGATAGCGGATTATGTCATTGGTAAGGTAAATCTCACTAAGCAGTGGATTTCCGATCTCTTACTGGATGGGCGTCTGGTAGACGCAGCCATCAGGTGGACAGAGAGCAAAGAGCATAAGAAGTCAGTGGAAAAGGCAGTGTGGCTGATGTGCTACAAGAAACAGGTCCAGATTTTGGACCGGGTCGTTGCAGCACAGGCAGCCAAGATCACTGCCCAGGCAGCAGAGATAGAGGAAAAGGCCATGGGTGGGGAAAAACTCATCACAGCGCTTCACGCGCTGAATCAGGAACGCCAAGTTGTAGCCAGGAAACATCAGGCTAGAATAGAGTATCTGGAATGCCAGGTTACTGAGGCAAAGATCCATGAAGCGAGAATACGGGAGAAAAACGCCCGCCTTGCACAGCAGCTAAGAGCGCAGGAGGAGAGAGTAGTGGAAGTCAAGGCAGCTCACAAGCTACCCCTTGAACATAGGTTTGAGAGCACAGACCATGACCCCTGCCAAAAGACCATAGAGGACCTGAGAACGGCCCTGGTTAAGGCAAAAGGCATGGTATGCCTCGTAAGCCCAAAAGCAAGTCAGATTGACTTTTTGCAGGAATCCAAACATCCGGTTCCTTGCGAAGTAGTTGTGGCACCAGCCACTGAACCCTCAGCCCCGCCAAGCTATAGTGAGGCTTGGCCCGAAAAAGTGGTGGTGGAAGAAAGGGTAGCCGATGTTGTGTCTGTGTATAATAAGACACAGACTGCAGGAGAACGGTACAACAGGTGTTTACTCAACGTGGCTCACACTGGAACTGATCTGTACAGATTACTAGGCATTGTACAGTCAAACAGTGTAATTAAAGGTACAGGCACAGACAGTAACTACATTGCTGTTAAAGGAATTATGTACAACCGCTCTGAGTCCTTTGGTGGCTCCGCCACAGGGCCCCCCCAGAATTGTCTTTAACAGAAAAGGTGAGGCGAGGAGGAGGCCTGATGAGCCTGTCTGATTGACTTCGATATCCTGGTAGAGGAAGTTGACGACCGGTGGACGAGTTGGCAGCCGGCGGCGGCTGAGCAGGTGTGGCGAGCGCAGTCGAGTTGTCAGGCGGCTTTGGTTGATCAGGTGTGGCGGCAACGGGCGGTTGGCCACGTTTGGGTGGTTGAGCGACTACGACAGGGTGGTCCAGGTCCAGATGAGCCGGCTTCAAGCGGTCCACTGAGACGTGATCCGGTTTCCCTCCGACGTCGACCAAAAAGAATTTGTCTCCCGGTTCGATGACGCGGAAAGGACCAGTGTAAGGGGGCTTGAGCGGATCCCGGTAAGCGTCGTGTCGGATGAAGACATACTCTGCATTCTTCAGTCCCGCTGGCACGTAGGAGGTCTGCAAACCGTGATTGGACATAGGTATCGGAGCAAAGCATCTGGCCGCTTCTTGGTGGCGAACGATTTGCTGGGAGGCGGACCATGGCTCTGTGGGAGAAGGGAGGAAATCTCCTGGTACACGGAGCGGCTGGCCATAGACGAGTTTAGCTGAAGACGATTGTAGATCGTCTTTGGGCGCCGTACGGAGACCCAACAGGACCCATGGGAGTCTGTCCACCCATCCTGCGCCTTGAAGACTGGCCCGAAGAGAGGCTTTAAGCGACCTGTGGAATCGCTCACAAAGGCCATTTGCCTGCGGATGATAGGCGGTGGTGCGATGAAGTTTGGTACCGAGCCCCTGAGCCTCAGCATTCCAAAGATCTGAGGAAAATTGTGGCCTGCGGTCAGAGGAGATGTCCGCCGGTACCCCGAAATGGGCGACCCAACAGGAGATGAAAGCTCTAGCGACGTCTGCCGACGTGGTGGAAACCAAAGGAATTGCCTCTGGCCACCTAGTGGTGCGGTCCACTATGGTGAGGAGATGAGTATAACCCTGAGAAGGCGGAAGCGGCCCCACGAGGTCGACATACACGTGGTCGAAACGACGCTCCGGAACAGTGAATGCAGCCACTGGAGCTTTGACATGATGCTGGACTTTGGCCTTCTGGCATACGACGCAGGTATTAGCCCAGTCACGGACATCGATGTGCATACCTTTCCAGACGAACTTGGCTGACATAAGCCGTTGCGAAGCCTTCATCCCTGGGTGCGACAGCCCGTGTATGGCATCAAAAACCCTCCGGCGCCATGCGACTGGCACTATGGGACGAGGAACTCCCATGGAAACGTCGCAAAGGAGCGTGGCACCTGCGGTCTGGAAGATGACGTTGGTCGCTTGGAAGCTAGAGGGAATGGTTCGATATGATTGGACCTCCGAATCCGAAACCTGATCTGCCGCCATGAGGGCGTAGTCGATTCCCAGGTGCACCGCGTGGACCGTCGCACGGGAGAGGCAATCCGCCACCAGGTTGTCCTTACCAGACACATGTTGAATGTCCGTGGTAAATTCGGAAATGAACGTCAAGTGACGTTGTTGACGAGCGGACCACGGTTCGGTGGTCTTGGCCATGGCGAACGTAAGGGGTTTGTGGTTGACAAAAGCCGTGAAGGGGCGCCCCTCCAATAAAAACCGGAAATGGCGAATGGCGAGGAAAAGGGCCAGTAGTTCCCTGTCGAAGGTGCTGTACATTTTTTCCTTTGTTCGCAATTGACGGCTGAAAAACGCCAGTGGTTGCCACGTGCTGTTGACCCACTGTTCTTGCACCGCACCGATGGCGTCTGACGCGTCGGTGGTAAGGGCGAAAGTAGCACCTGGAAGTGGGTGCGCCAGCATGGTTGCGTTGGCCAAAGCATTCTTGGTGTCGCCGAACGCCTGGACCATCTCAGCCGTCCAGCTGATTGGATCTTTACCGGACTTGCCCTTGAGGGCCCCGAACAAGGGTTGCATGAGTTGAGCCGCCTTGGGGACGAAACGATGGTAGAAGTTGACCATCCCCAGGAACTCCTGCAAGGCCTTGACTGTCGACGGCCGCGGGAAAGAAGTAACTGCCTCAACCTTCGTCGCCAAAGGGACGGCGCCGTCCGATGTTATGCGATGTCCCAGGAAGTCGATTTGTTGCAGGCCGAACTGGCACTTGGCCAGGTTGATGATTAAATCGTGTTGGCTGTGGCGCGTAAAGAGAGAATGCAAATGGGAGATGTACTCCTCCTTGCTGGCACTGGCGATGAGTATGTCGTCAAGGTAGACGAAAATGAAATACAGGTCTCGAAGAACGGAGTCCATTAAACGCTGGAATGCCTGTGCTGCATTCTGTAAGCCAAACGGCATCCACAGGAACTCAAAGAGGCCAAAAGGGGTGATGACTGCGGTTTTTGGGACGTCTTGTGGGTGCACTGGAACCTGGTGATATCCACGGACGAGGTCGACTTTAGAGAAGATAGAATTTCCCGCCAAGTGGGCCGAGAAGTCCTGGATATGCGGGATCGGGTACCGATCCGTAGTGGTGGCGTCGTTGAGGCGTCGGTAGTCACCGCATGGCCGCCAGCCACCGCCTGGTTTCATCATGATGTGGAGAGGCGAGGACCAGGGACTCTTCAATCGCCTAATGATGCCGAGCCACTCCATTGTGGCGAACTCCGCCTTCGCAGCTGCAAGCTTGCCAGGTTCGAGCCTTCTAGCCCGTGCATAAACCGGGGAGCCAGTAGTGGTGATGTGATGTTCAACACCATGTTTCGTCGCCGAAGAGGAGAAGGTGGGCCTTGTCAGCTCCAGAAACTCCCCGAGGAGCCGCGTGAAGCCATCTGGAGGAGGGAAAGCACAGGCAATGGAGCGCGCCACGGAGGTACCGTGGAAGCACGGAATCAAGTGGAAGGTGGCCGCGTTGATCAGCCGGCGGTGCCGGACGTCGACTAGTAGGCTGCTGGCACACAGAAAATCTGCCCCTAGGATAGGCTGTGAGACTGTAGCCATGACGAAATCCCAAAAGAAGCACTGACCGCCGAAACAGACTTCGACCCGCCGTTTTCGGAACGTTCGAATAGCTGCGACATTAGCCACTACGAGGGAAAAACCGAGGTTCCCAGTCTGCGTGTCGAGCTTCGACGCAGGTAGAATACTACACTGTGCCCCGGTGTCACAAAGGAAACGGCGGCCCGAGAGGGAATCGGTGATATAGAGGAGTTTCCCCGTAGAACCGACGGCCATCGCCACAGTGGAACGCACGTTAGACTTGGTCATCCGTCGCCAGGGACGCTGCCTGCGCCTTCTTGTTTTTTCTTTTGGCGAAAAACTGCTGGGGGAACGGCAGCATCGTGCTTTCGCGCCAAAACGGGTGTGGTAGGAGCACCAGCCCGCTGTAGGCGAAGCCGGGACCGCGTCTGTGGGGGGTGGGCGCCTCGTGGCCGCACAGCACTGCTGGGTAACAGTGAAAATCTTACCGGCTTCGGCCGCAAGCTTGGCGCAGTCTGTAATGTCGGATCTGGCTAGGGCAGCCTGAACCTGTTCAGGCAGTTGATAGAGGAAAAGTTCCCAGAAGATGAAACATTCCGGTTCAGCACCCAAGAGCGTGAGCATTTGGCTCATGAGCTCGGACGGTTTGGAGTCCCCGAGGCTGGGCAGCGTGATGAGCCGGCGAGCACGCTCCGACTTTGATAGCCCAAAAACCTGAAGCAACCGCGCCTTAATTGCATCATACTTGCTGTCAGTAGGAGGACTACCGAGGAGGCTGATGATCCGTGATGCAGTTGCGCTGTCGAGGGCGGAGACCACGTATTAATAACGGGTCTGATCCGCGTTGATGTTCCGAATGGCGAACTGGGCTTCAGCCTGGATAAACCAGGCGTCTGGTTGTTGCTCCCAGAACTGTGGCAGTTTCAGCGTGACGGCGTTCATGTCCATGTCGAATCTTCCACGAAAATCGTTCGTAGAAGTCGGGGTCACCAATGTAGGAACGGAGGTTCCTATCAAAAAGACTGAGTTCAACTCAGGTAATTAAATTAATGAACTTTAATGAAACCAAACGAGTTTAAACTGGAAACTGCTAGAACACATCAATTACAGGTCTAGTCTCCTTGAGGGCTCCACGAGGACTGATCCTCTGGTCAGAAGACTGACGTCATGATGTCATCACGTTCTTCCCGCCATTGGAGCATCACGTGACGAACGGCATGACGTCATCACGTTGAAACCATGCTGTAAAGGTAACTAGGCATTGTACAGTCAAACAGTGTAATTAAAGGTACAGGCACAGACAGTAACTACATTGCTGTTAAAGGAATTATGTACAACCGCTCTGAGTTCTTTGGTGGCTCCGCCACATTATAATAATTTGTCTGTGACTACACAAACCACTCTGGGTCCAGGTATATTGTGTATCAGTAAAACAGTCCGTGACTACACAAACCACTCTGGGTCCAGGTATATTGTGTATCAGTAAAACAGTCCGTGACTACACAAACCACTCTGGGTCCAGGTATATTGTGTATCAGTAAAACAGTCCGTGACTACACAAACCACTCTGGGTCCAGGTATATTGTGTATCAGTAAAACAGTCTGTGACTACACAAACCACTCTGGGTCCAGGTATATTGTGTATCAGTAAAACAGTCTGTGACTACACAAACCACTCTGGGTCCAGGTATATGGTGTATCAGTAAAACAGTCTGTGACTACACAAACCACTCCGGGTCCAGGTTTATTGTGTATCAGTAAAACAGTCCGTGACTACACAAACCACTCTGGGTCCAGGTATATTGTGTATCAGTAAAACAGTCCGTGACTACACAAACCACTCTGGGTACAGGTATATTGTGTATCAGCAAAACAGTCTGTGACTACACAAACCACTCTGGGTACAGGTATATTGTGTATCAGAAAAACAGTCCGTGACCACACAAACCACTCTGGGTCCAGGTATATTGTGTATCAGTAAAACAGGTTTATTGAGCATTAAACATCCAGTACAAAGAAGTAATAATTAACAAGAAGATAGTCACAGTCTGTTCGTTCAAAACCGCCGTTCCTTACAAGTGACCGCGGCGCAAGTCTCCTGATGTATGTTGCTGTGTTCCATTGACCGATGCTCGCTTCCTTGGGATCTTGCTGTGTTCCGTTGACCGATGCTCTCTTCCTTGGGATCTTGCTGTGTTCCAATGACCGATGCTCTCTTCCTTGGGATCTTGCTGTGTTCTGTTGACCGATGCTCTCTTCCTTGGGATCTTGCTGTGTTCTGTTGGCCGATGCTCTCTTCCTTGGGATCTTGTTGTGCTCTGTTGACTGATGCTCCTATCAATCTCTGGTTACACGGTGCGCGCTTTCGATGTTCAAAACCTGTATCTTTATACCCTTTTTCCTCTTGTTTTGCTTACGTGGCAGTAATTAACCCTCTGACACCTGGTAAAAAGTCTTGCTTCCCTCGTTAGCCATCTTCTGACCTTGTTGAAGTTACTAGGTTCTTCTCTATGCATAACAATGTACCCTTATCTCAGATGTTCACTTTTCACAGAACACTTCCTAGAATATTGACAAAACTGTCTGTCCATCCTATGTCTCCATGAAGGATGTCTCCAATTCTTATCTGTCTCTCCAGTTTTTATCTCTTTAAGCATAATATTGCTGAATTCCTCGTCTCCATAAACTTAGCACAACATTCTGTTACTTCAGTAATTTTAAACAGAGGTTTTAAGTAAGGTTGGCATAATCCCATCATGCTTTTGTTGAGATACCGCGGCAAACGTGGGAGTCGAGACCAGAGCTATTGAAAACACAACTGCTTTATTCTAACCACATGACAAAACAGGAACTAGAAAAGCCCGCGCATCCACTTAAATACTTCCCAGACAGGAAGTGCTCCCGGCAGCCTGTCCCTGTGGGAAACAAGTTGCTGGAGGAAAGGGCCCCCGGCTGGGGGCTTCTGCTTAGACTGTCTGTGCCGCCGTGAGTGGATTATGTCCAGTGGTGGCGTGTCGCCACAGAGCTCCCCCCAGAATCCGCTTAGGAGGAGTGGACGAGTCGTGACAGTGGTCTAATGGTTCTGTCGCAGCGGCTCTGAGTGGTCGCCGGTCTGGTTGGTTGGGTCGGGCGGTTCGCCGCCGGCTGTGCTGGCTTGCCGGGGGGACGGCCTCTAGTTGGAGGCTGGGCCACGGGGACCTGTTCCCCTGGTTCTGTGTGTGCTGGTTTGAGCCGGTCGATGGAGACTGCCTCGACCCTGTCGCCGAGTCGCAGCTTGAAGACCTTGTCCCCGGTTTGTAGTACCTCATACGGACCGTCGTACGGGGGTCGCAGGGGCCCGCGGTGCGCGTCGTGTCGCACGAAGACGAAGCGCGCCTGCTGTAAATTTGGCGGGACGTGAGGTGCGAGTTCGCCGTGTCGGTTGACCGGAAGTGGGGCGAACTGCTGAGCAGAAGAGAAAGAGTCGAGCCGCTGCTGTTCGGCCGACCAAGGCTTGGTAGGCTCCGGAAGGAATTCGCCTGGGACGTGCAGCGGTTGTCCGTAGACTAACTCCGCTGCCGAGGACTGGAGGTCTTCCTTGACCGCGGTGCGTAGGCCAAGTAGCACCCACGGTAGGCGGTCAGTCCAGGTACTGTCCTGCAGGCTGGCGCGGAGTGAGGCCTTGAGTGACCTGTGGAAGCGTTCACAAAGTCCGTTGGCCTGCGGGTGGTACGCCGTGGTGCGGTGGAGCGTCACCCCGAGGTTGCGTGCTGTGGCCGTCCAGAGCTCGGAGGTGAACTGGGCGCCTCTGTCGGAGGTTATGTCGGCCGGTACGCCGAACTTCGCAACCCAGGTGTTAACGAACGCCCTGGCGATGTCGGCTGTGGTGGTGGAGGTCAGCGGCACTGCCTCAGGCCAGCGTGTGTAGCGGTCGACCATCGTGAGGAGATAAGTTTGGCCTTGCGATGGCGGCAGGGGACCGACGATGTCGATGTGTACGTGGTCGAAGCGGCGGCTGGGTACCTTGAAGTCTCCCAGGGGTGCTTTGGTGTGCAGCTGTACCTTAGCCCGTTGGCAGGCGAGGCAGGAGGTGGCCCAAGTCCGAACATCTCTGCTGAGACCGCGCCAGACGAAGCGCTTGGAGAGGAGTTTGACGGATGCGCGGGAACCCGGGTGAGAGAGCCCGTGGAGCGCGTCGAAGACGCGGCGGCGCCAGGTCTCAGGGACGACCGGCCTGGGTTGGCCGAGTGAGACGTCGCACGTGACTGCCGTGGCTTCGGGCCCGTGCGCGACCTTGGCTAGGCGTAGCCCTGGCAGGCTGGTAGCCGCCGAGAGGAGGTCTGGGTCCATGAGCTGGGCCGCTGCTAGTTGTGCGTAGTCGACCGCGAGGTGATTCGCACAGACGGCGGGACGGGAAAGGCAGTCGGCGACCACGTTGTCTCTACCGGAGACGTGCTGAATGTCCGTAGTAAACTCGGAGACGGCCGCGAGCTGGCGTTGCTGCCTAGCGGACCAGGGTTCGGTGTGCTTGGCCATCGCGTATGTGAGTGGCTTGTGGTCCACATACGCGGTGAAGGGGCGGCCTTCCAGGAGGAACCTGAAATGGCGGACCGACAGGTGGAGTGCGAGAAGCTCGCGGTCGAAAGTGGAGTATTTGACCTCCGGGGGGCGCAGTTGGCGGCTGTAGAAGGCAAGTGGCTGCCACGCGCCATTGACCCACTGCTCGAACACGGCCCCGACCGCGTGGTCGGAGGCGTCGGTGGTGAGCGCGACCCGGGCATCGGCCCTCGGGTGCGCGAGCAGAGTGGCGTCGGCGAGCGCGTTTTTGGTGGCGTCGAAGGCGGCTGCCGTGTCAGTGGTCCAGGCTACGTCCATCTTGCTGGATTTTCCTCGGAGGGAGTCGTATAGGGGCTTCATGAGGGCTGCGGCTCTGGGGATGAACCTGTTGTAGAAGTTCACCATCCCGAGGAACTCCTGGAGGCCCTTGATGGTTGTGGGGCGGGGGAATTGCTGGACGGCCTGCACCTTGTTGGGCAGGAGGACGGCCCCAGCAGGGGTGATGTGGTGACCGAGAAAATCGATCTCGGTTAGGCCAAATTGGCACTTCGCCGGGCTGAGGATGAGCCCGTGTTGGGCTAGGCGCCCGAACAGGATGCGAAGGTGTTCGAGGTGTTCCTGTTTGGAGGAGCTGGCCACGAGAATGTCGTCTAGATAGACGAATAGGAAGTTCAGGTCCCGGAGGACTGAGTCCATAAGGCGCTGGAAAGCCTGTGCTGCATTCTTGAGGCCGAAGGGCATCCTCAGGAACTCGAACAGGCCGAATGGGGTGATGACGGCCGTTTTGGGGATGTCCGCGGGGTGTACGGGGACTTGGTGGTAACCGCGCACCAGGTCGACTTTGGAAAAGACGGTTCGTCCGGCCAGTCGGGCCGAGAAGTCCTGGATGTGTGGCACCGGGTATCGATCGGGGGTGGTGGCGTCGTTGAGGCGGCGGTAGTCCCCGCAAGGGCGCCAGCCTCCGCCGGGCTTGGGGGCGATGTGGAGGGGCGAGGCCCAAGGGCTGCTGGAGCGGCGGATGATGCCGAGTTGTTCCATGGTGGTGAACTCGGCCCGCGCGATTTCCAGCTTGGCCGGGTTGAGTCTGCGGGCGTGGGCAGAAACTGGGGGGCCGGTGGTGGGGATATAGTGTTCCACACCGTGCTTGGCGGCTTTGGCCGAAAAGGTCGGGTTAGTGATGGCGGGAAACTCAGCTAGGAGTGCCGAGTAGTCGTCCGTGGCTCTGGCGAGGCAGTAGGTCGTCAGGCCGGCCGAACGGGCCAGGGTAAAGGCGCCGGGGATGGGGGCCATAGTGTTGATGTCGACGAGGCGGTGCCTCGGAATGTCGACAAGGAGGCCGTGGGCGCGTAGGAAGTCGGCGCCGATGAGTGGGCAGAGGACCTTGGCTGTGAGGAACTCCCAGCGGTAGCGGCGGCCCGCGAGGTCGAGCGTGACCATGCGGGTGCCATATGTGCGGATTTCAGAGCCGTTGGCTGCAGCCAGTGTGATACCCCATGTGCCGCGTTGGATCTCGAGGGCGGAGGCGGGGGTGATGCTGTGCTGGGCCCCTGTGTCGCACAGAAATCGGCGGTTGGTTCTGTCATCAGTGACGTACAGTAGGGGCTCCTTCTGCCCCGCGGCCATCGCGGGGGCCGGTGCGGGGGGGTGTTTGAAGGTACACGGTGGCGTGCAGCGTTGAGCCCTAGCGCCAAAACAGGTGTGGTAGTAGCAGTGACCCGGAGTGGTAGGGCGGTCGGGCCTAGCGGCCCGGGAAGACCGCGTGGTCGTTGCCGTGAGGTCGGGCGCGACGTCGCAAGCGGCCTGTGCAGAGAGCAGCCGGTCGGCCTTTTCGGCTATATCATTCAGGTCCGTGGAGTCAGACTCCACAATGAGCGGGCGGATGCTGGCGGGGAGCTGCCGAATGAAAAGCGTGCGAAAAAGGGCGCCGGGATTTTTGTCGTCTGAGAGGGACAGCATGTGGGAAAGCAGGTCTGATGGTGAAGCGTCACCAAGGCCGGGGAGGTCCAGGAGTTGGCAGTGGCGCTGGTAAAAGGACGTTTGAAATTTTTAAGTAGCGCAGCCTTCAGATGTTCGTACTTGCCATCCGTTGGTGGATTCTGCAGCGCTGCCCGAACCTTGGGGACTGTAGCGTAGGTGAGCGAGGCGACGAGGTAGTCGTACTTCGTGGCGTCGACTATAATGCCTTTCAGCCGGAATCTGGACTCAGCTTCGGCGAGGTTCTCCCAAAAGTCTGGTAATTTAACCGTGACTGCGTTTGTATCCGCCATGCTAGCTTAGGATTCGTCCTGAGCGTCGGGGTCACCAGTGTTGAGATACCGCGGCAAACGTGGGAGTCGAGACCAGAGCTATTGAAAACACAACTGCTTTATTCTAACCACATGACAAAACAGGAACTATAAAAGCCCGCGCATCCACTTAAATACTTCCCAGACAGGAAGTGCTCCCGGCAGCCTGTCCCTGCGGGAAACAAGTTGCTGGAGGAAAGGGCCCCCGGCTGGGGGCTTCTGCTTAAACTGTCTGTGCTGCCGTGAGCGGATTATGTCCAGTGGTGGCGTGTCGCCACACTTTGCTCTTAGCCACTCGCCATTTTATACAGGTTTTAGGCTTTTAACATACAATTTCACATATTATAGTTATACAAAAATGGTTATAGAATCTTAATAATGTTTACTAAATCCTACAGGTACACCCTATCCTAAAACCTCTCTCACCCAGTGTGTTACTGAGAACCACAGACACAGAGCACAGGAAGATACCAGGCTCCTTGCTCGACCTGTGCTGAGTGAGCTACCCTCTCACATGGTGTGGTACTGAGCCCCACACACGGAGCAGCAACATCCTTGGCTCTATCACTGGCCTGTGGTGAGTGAGCTGCCCACTCTCACCTGGCGTATTACTGAGCCCCAAAAACAGAACAGCAAGATCCCAGGCTCCATTCCTGGCCTGTGCTGAGTGACCTGCCCACTCTCACCCGGTGTGATACTGGGACCCACACACACTACAGGAAGATCACAGGCTCCATGCCCGGCCTGTGCTGAGTGACCTGCCCTGCTCGACCTGTGCTGATTGCGGTGATCTCTCTCATCTGGTGTGGTAATGGGCTCCACACATAGAGCAGGAAGATCCCAGGCTCCAGCCCCGGCTTGTGAGAGTGAGCTGCACTCTCTCACCTGGTGTATTACTGAGCCCCAAAAACAGAACAGTAAGATCCCAGGCTCCATACCTGGCCTGTGCTGAGTGACCTGCCCTCTCTAACCTAGTGTGGTACTGAGCCCCACACACAGAGCAGGAAGATCCCAGGCTCCATACCCGGCCTGTGCTGAGTGACCTGCCCTCTCTAACCCGGTCTGATACTGAGCCCTACAAACAGAACAGCAAGATCCCAGGCCCCATGCCCGGCCTGTGCTCAGTGAGCTGCCCTCTCACACCCGGTCTGGTACTGAGTCCCATAATACAGAGCACATGAAGATCCCAGACTCCAGGCTCGACCTGTACTGAGTGAGCTGCCCTCTCTCACCCAATGTGGTACTGAGCCCCACACACAGAGCAGGAAGATCCCAGGCACCAGCCCTGGCCTGCGCTGAGTGAGCTGCCCTCTCTCACCTGATGTGGTACTGAGCCCCACACACAGAACAGCAAGATCCCAGGCCCCATGCCCGGCCTGTGCTCAGTGAGCTGCCCTCTCACACCCGGTCTGGTACTGAGTCCCATAATACAGAGCACATGAAGATCCCAGACTCCAGGCTCGACCTGTACTGAGTGAGCTGCCCTCTCTCACCCAATGTGGTACTGAGCCCCACACACAGAGCAGGAAGATCCCAGACTCCAGTCTTGACCTGTGCACAGTGAGCTGCCCTCTTACACCCGGTCTGGTACTGAGTCCCACAACACAGAGCACAGGAAGATCCCAGACTCCAGGCTCGACCTGTGCTGAGTGACCTGTTGTCAGCCAGTGTGGTACTGAGCCCCACACACACACAGAGCAGGAAGATCCCAGGCTCCAGCCCCGGCTTGTGAGAGTGAGCTGCCCTCTCTCACTTGGTGTATTACTGAGCCCCACAAACAGAACAGCAAGATCCCAGGCAACATGCCCGGCCTGTGCTGAGTGACCTGTTGTCAGCCAGTGTGGTACTGAGCCCCACACACACACAGAGCAGGAAGATCCCAGTCTCCATATTTGACCTGTGCTCAGTGAACTGCCCTCTCCCACCCGGTGTGGTACTGAGCCCCACACACACACAGATGACAGGAAGATCCCAGGTTCCATGCTTGACCTGGCACTCAGGCTGACACCAGGGAGTCTGAGGAGTTACTACAGCGCCATCACTGGCGGGAGCGAGGAAATGCATCGTGACATTTTTACACAGGAAGCTCCCGGGTTGCGTGGGGATTCCCGTCCCCAAACACCTTTTTCCCTCTGCATTCCCCCTCCCCCTGGATTAGGAGCCAGAGCCGGGACATTGCCTGCCACTGCGGCCCAACACTGATCCATCGACCACCGGCTCACAGGCAATCCCTGCCCTCTGAGGCCAATCGAAGGAGCGCTTATGTGACCGACAGCTGCTGCAGCCAATCAAATCGCAGCCAGTACCATGATGGACCAATCTACTTCTTCTTGTTACGCACTCTCTCAGAACCGAAGATGACTTGCTTCCACATTAAAAATGAGTTCTCATGTGACTGATGAGCCCAATGTGAGACCTACTGTTGGGTCGATGGCCTCTCGTTCCGGCAACGGCCCGGGGATGGTCGATGATCTCCCGATGTGTTTCCCCGGGGCGGGACGCCGGCTTCGAGATGGCCTTCTCGATGTTGGTTTTCTTCTTCCTTCTCCGAGTGCCTGCTTCTTCTTCTGAGTGTCTGGATTCAAAACTGCACACCAACTGCAACTGTCTCCAAGCTTTTTCCAACTGCCGAAAAGTCTTCCAGATATACCTTTCTTCCAGAAACTTCCGTCTCCCACCCAAAATCAGGTTAGTCTTTGTTTAACTTTTGGCGGGCTGGGAGCACAGCGGGGTAGTTATTATATTTTTTAATGCTTTCGATGGCTGGTAAAGGCCCATCTCTGTTCTGGAATGACCTTCATTGTTTTTAATGTCCTGCTGATCTCGTTATCTAGTCCTGGGTGCTGTTCTCATGAATATGAAATTGTCCCCTTTTGTCTGGGTCAACATTTAGATGGCCTCTGTCTCCAGGCCGATCTTGACTGGATCTGCATCTAATCCATATGTATACGTGTGGGTCTGGTTTCATTCTCTCAGAAACGGCTTCCAGAACTTAATGTGGGTTGAATCCACAAAGCTGTCTGAGGTTGCGCAGGAACCATTTTAAAGTGTCCAATAAGCTGGTCACATGGTATGGCAGCCATTTTGTATGCCCCTTTTTCTGGGCTTCTTTTAAAACAGTCTTTAAAATCACGGCCTCTTCTGCCATTTGACCCTTATTAATACAAAGTCCAATTTTGCGAATCCTACAGTATATGTGCACAAATCATTGAAGGTGGCAGGGCAGGTTGAGAAAAGCAGTTAAAAATGCTTACGGGATCCTGGGCTTCATAAATAGAGGTACAGAGTGCAAAAGTGTGGAAATTATGACGAACCTGTATAAAACACTGGTTCGGCCCCAACTGTAGTAATGTGTCCAATTCTGGGCACCGCACTTTAGGAAGGATGTGAAGGCCTTAGAGAGGGTGTAGAAAAGATTTACGAGAATGATTCCAGGAATGAGGGACTTCAGTTACATTGATAGATTGGAGAAGCTGGGGTTGTTCTCCTTGGAGCAGAGAAGATTGAGCGGAGATTTGATAGAGGTGTTCAAAATCATGAGGGGTCTGGACAGAGTAGATAGAGGGAAACTGTTCCCATTGGCAGAAGGGTCGAGAACCAGAGGACACAGATTTAAGGTGATCAGCAAAAGAACCAAATGCGACGTAAGAAAAAAAAAGTTTACACAGCGAGTGGTTAAGATCTGGAATGCACTGCCTGAAAGGGTGGTGGAGTCGGACTCAACCTTATCTTTCAAAAGGAAGTTGGATAAGTGTCTGAAGGGGAAAAAAATTGCAGGGCTACGGGGAAAGGGCAGGGGGAGTGGGACCAGCTGGGAGTCGGCACTGGCTCAACGGGCCGAATGGCCTTTTCCCGTGCTGTAACCATTCTATGATTCTATGATATAATAGGTTGTAAGCTCCAGAGTGAAGATATTCAGTCAGGTCCACCTGAGAGCATAAAATTGCCTGAGTCACTATTTTGAGAAATATTAAGCATAGCCAGTGTCACTTAAAGCCTAGTGTGTAATCGGTAGAGTATGTGCCGCGCATGCTCTGCACATTGGTACCTCGAAGCTGCAATGGGGGTCCCATGTACGTCATAGGATCACGATTTGTATATTACAAGTGGCCTTCTGCCAGAAGCAGGCCGCTCATCTCAGGACCCCCATACCCAAGATGGTGTCAGCCAGAGCGCCGGTGTAAATGGGGCCGTAAATGACCTTTTTTGGGGCCACTACCACCGCTGAACGAGTTAAAATCGCCCCTATAGTATTTGTTTCCCAATCCAATTTCTGACCAATAGAAGGCTCTATACAACTGTTGGGCTGAATGGCTTGTTTCTGCCCTGTAAATGCTATGAAGTGTTAACATTTCATTACAATATCTAGGGATGCTCTCACACAAGAAAAATAAATGTTTCCTCTGATAGGCAATCCCAGTATCACCCACCTCCAGCTCTCACCATCTGATCCATTGTTTTCTCCCGATCCTCCTCTTTAGTATGTCATTATGCACAATATGACCAGTAGCATCATGGGTGCCTTTACTAACTTGTGATGTAAAAAAAAGTATGCAAGAAAATAACTAAATCAATAATCTTATAAACAATCTCATTGACCCAACTAATCACTTGGCCAATGCAATTGTCCAGCGTATTACCAGGACTCTGGGCCATGTTACAAAAGGTAGACTAGGTGGAAACAAGGATTCTCTTTGGTCCCTGGTAACTACACGCCTGTTTTCATGGTAACCCCAGCTTATTGTTATTGAGTGCTACAATTGGTCCATGAGAACAATGTGACTAAAAATCTCATTGGTCATTGGTTCTCGAGGCTTATAAGTAACTACATAAGAGGAATGACAGCAAAACGACATAGTGACATCACAGAGCAGCTACAACAGCCTTTTATATAGCATCAGTTGGTGAACAAAACATAGTTACAGCGCAGAAACAGACCATTCCGCCCAACTGGTCTATGCTGGAGTTTATACCCCGCACGAGCTTCCTCCCACCCCTCTTCATCTAACCTTCATCAATATCCTATTGCTTTCCCCCTCATGTGTTTGTCCAGCTTCCCCTGAAATGCATCTCTGCTATTCACCTCAACCACTCCCTGTGGTAGTGAGTTCCACATTCTCACCACTCTCTGGGTAAAGAAGTTGCTCCTGAATTCTCTCTCCGATTTAAAACAATCCAATACATTTAAAACAAAACAATAGATTTAGAAACAAACTACTCGAGTGCTGCAAACCTAGAAGTGGTTCTGATTCAAAGTATATGTTTTTAAATTGGTTTAGAATAAACCTTTGCACCTCTGCGGGTTTAATCCGAGACTGAAAGGGTTACAAAAAATAATAAAGCGATGTTGTACAGGCAGGTGGTGAACAATGGAATAGCAAGAAATATATAGTTCAGCATATGCAGTAAATATATTTTTTCTTATCCATGAGCAATGCCTTGCAAGATCATAGAAACATAGAAACATAGAAGATAGGAGCAGGAGTAGGCCATTCGGCCCCTTGAGCCCGCTCCGCCATTCAATGAGATCATGGCTGATCATCCAATTTCAGTACCCGGTCCCTGCTTTCTCCCCATACCCCTTGATCCCTTTAGCCTTAAGAAATATATCCAACTCTTTCTTGAAAATATTTAATGAATTGGCCTCTACTGCCTTCTGTGGTAGAGAATTCCACAGGTTCACCACTTTCTGGGTGAAGAAATTCCTCCTCATTTCTGTCCTAAATGGCTTACCCCTTATCCTTAGACTGTGACCCCTGGTTCTGGACTCCCCAACCATCGGGAACATCCTTCCTGCATCTAGTCTGTCCAGTCCTGTCAGAATTTTATAAGTTTCAATAAGATCCCCTCTGATTCTTCTAAACTCCAGCGAGTACAAGCCCAATCGTCCCAATCTCTCCTCATACATCATTCCTGCCATCCCAGGTATCAGCCTGGTGAATCTTCGCTGAACTCCTTCCATGGCAAGAACATCCTCCCTCAGATAAGATGTGGTCTCACCAAGGCCCTGTACAACTGCAGCAAGACATCCTTGTTCCTGTACTCAAACCCTCTCGCTACGAAGGCCAACATACCATTTGCCTTCTTAACCGCCTGCTGCACCTGCATGCTTACCTTCAGCAACTGGTGCACAAGGAGACCCAGGTCTCGTTGCACTTCCCCTTCTCCCAATCTATTGCCATTCAGATAATAATCTGCCTTCCTGTTTTTGCCACCAAAGTGGAGAACCTCACATTTATCCACGTTATATTGCATCTGCCATGCTTTTGCCCAATCACCCAACCTATCCAAATCATCCTGGAGTTTCTCGGCATCCTCCTCACAGCACATGCGCCCACCCAGCTTTGTGTCTTCTGCAAATTTGGAGATATTACATCTAGTTCCCTTGTCTAGATCATTAATCTATATTGTGAATAGCTGGGGTCCAAGGACCGATCCCTGCGGTACCCCACTAGTCACTGCCTGCCACTCGGAAAAAGACCCATTTATTCCAACTCTTTGCTTTCTGTCTGCCAACCAGTTCTCTATCCAAGTCAATACCTTGTCCCCAATCCCATGTGCCTTAACTTTACACGCTAATCTCTTATGCGGGACCTTATCAAAAGCCTTCTGAAAGTCCAAATACACCACATCCACTGGTTCTCCCTTATCTATTTTACCAGTTACATCCTCAAAAAATTCCAGTAGATTAGTCAAGCACGATTTACCTTTTGTAAATCTATGTTGACTTTGTCCGATCCTGTCACTGTTTTCCAAGTGCTCTGCTATTACATCTTTTATAATGGACTCTAGCATTTTCCCCACTACTGATGTCAGGCTTACCGGTCTGTAATTCCCCGTTTTCTCTCTACCACCTTTTTTGAATAGTGGGGTAACATTAGCTACCCTCCAATCCATGGGAACTGTTCCAGATTCCATCGAATGTTGGAAGATGATCAGCAATGCATCTACTATTTCTAAGGCCACTTCCTTAAGTACCCTAGGATGTAGATTATCAGGCCCTGGGGATTTATCAGCCTTCAATCCCATCAATTTCCCTGTGGAAATTATGTAGGAATCCCTCATAAAGTAATAAATATTCTTACGATCTACTTTATATGTAAAATTTGGTACACGGGGGCACGCATTTCATTCAGAACCTATGATAAGTGCCTGCAGTACCTGTTGTGCCTGTAGGTAATGCTATGATAGATATTTTTAATGTTAAAGGTGCCACTCTTCCCTGTCTCGCTCACATACACAATACCGGTTATTTTACCGTGAAAGTTGATGGGAACGAGATCAGCTTTGTGTTCTGTGTGCAGTTGCAGGCTCTGAGCACTAGGTGGCACAGCAAAGCAAATTCTATTCGTTCCCTCCCTGTTTCTGTTGATTTTTGTTTTGGGGAGGTGAACAACACCACTTGGGAGATGAAGGAAAATCATACATGCTGGAATTCTAAAATAACCATCGAAAGTGTCTTGTTTTGCACACTTTGTACAAAAATAATAAATTGCAGGACAACGGAGTATTACAGTTTAAACTATTTTAATGAAGCATCAGGTCTGACCTGACTCACAGCAGTACAGCACCGTGTGGACAAGATGGAGTCAGGACCCCCTGGGTCTTCCAAACAATAGCAGTCCTTACAGATGCCTGCAGGCCAATGACAACTCAGCATGTGATCACATGTGAATATAATAGGTATTCCTTACAGATGCCTGCGGGCCAATGATAATTCAGTATACAAATGTTACATCCCCTTTCTTTTAAAAGAAAAATGTTATGCATTACTTTTAAACCTTTCTTCTACATAATGTTCTCGGTAGCATAAACATATAAGTAACCTTAGCATTTAACTAGCACTGAAAACATCTCAACATTTTAATAACGATGCACAGTTTTTTTTAGGGCAGCGATCCGCCTACACCATTTGACAGTTCACAAGTCAAGGATAACTCTAGGCTTGACCTCTCAACCCGACCTTGTGTGGTATGGAACTGAGCATGCTCCTGAATCGGTCAATAAATCAGGTTCAGGTTTAGGTTCAGGTAAGTATGATGTGTTTTGTGTGTTGCTCTGTTCATCACACTCTGTTGAATTGATCCTCTCGTCGGAATGACGGTGTTGTTCCTTGGTGTTCAGGAGGTGCCTGCGATTGCAGCGGTACACCTGTCCTTCTGGGGTGCGGACGTGATACGATCGCTCAGTGTCAGCTGGATGGATGACGACTGCAGGCTTCCAGTAGTCATGCTCCTGGATTCTGACGGATTCTCCATTGTGCAGCGGCGGCAGTAGTCTAGCTGACCTGTCATAGTATCTCTTTTGGTGTTGCTGTCTCTGTACACGTTTTGCATGCACTTGCTTGCAGCTGACGACCTGCCAGGGCCTGTCTGGGATACGGTGAGGTATCATGGGCTCTTTGACATTTGATGGGTGGCGTTCTAGACAAATGGAACATTTTCCGACAGTGTCCTCAATGTGTTTGCACATTCCGGGCCAAAACATAATGTCTTGTGCTCTTTGTTTGCATTTTTCCATGCCCATATGTCCAGCATGAATTTTTGTCAACACCTCTTCTCTGAGACTGGTAGGAATTATGATTTTCTCCCCTTTGAAGACGATTCCGTTGATTTGTGACAGTTCGTCTCTGTGGTTCCAGAATTCAGATATGCTCTGAGGGCATTTCCTCCTTTCCTCAGGCCATCCTTCATGTATGACTTTGCTCAGCAGTGTGAGTTGTGCATCTTTCTCTGTTCCTGCTCGGATCTCCTTCAGTTTTGAGTCACTCACAGGTAAGCTGTTGTACACCATGTGCACCTGCACATCGATGCCTTCACTGAGGCTCCTGTCCTGGTAGCTAAGAAACTTTCTGGAGAGCGTGTCTGCGACAGGAATGTCTTTGCCTGGACGGTGAATGATTGTGAAGTCATACTTCTGTAGCTGAAGAATCATTCTCTGTAGCCTTGGTGGGGCTGCCGCTAGTGGTTTCCTCATGATTGACTCGAGGGGCTTGTGGTCGGATTCCACAATGACTTGTCAGCCATAGGCGTATTGGTGGAAACGCTTACATCCAAACAGAATTGCATATAGCTCTTTCTCGATTTGAGCATAGTTGATTTCACTGTCTGTGAGAGATCTGGAAGTGTAGCTGATGGGCTTTCCTTCTTGCAGTAATACTGTGCCTAGCCCGTACGTTAATGCATCCACTTGTAGTCTGAGCTCTTTGTTGGGGTCGAAGTAGGCAAGAACTGGTCCTGGTTCTCTGGTGATTAGGCCTTTCATTTTCTGAAATGCTGTGTCATGTTGTTTGTCCCATAGGAACTCATTGGATTGTTTGAGCAACTGACGTATGGGTGCGTTGATTTCGGAGAGGCTCGGGACAAACTTGGCTAAGTAGTTAACCATGCCTAGTACTGTCTCTAGCTCTGCGTGGTTCTTCGGCGGCTCCATCTTCTTGATGGCGGAGATTTTCTCTGGATCCGGCTTAATGCCATCAATTGAGAGGTGATGCCCGAAATAACTGATCTCGGTGGATCCGATTATGCTTTTCTCGGGGTTGAGCCGGATACCTTTCTCCTGTGATCTTTGTAGCATCGCACGGAGGTTCCTGTCATGTTGCTCTCTATTCCTGCCATAGATGAGGATGTCATCTACGATTGCGACTACTCCGTCGAGGACTTCATGGGTTTCGTCGATCTTCCACTGGAATTCATCCTGAGCTGAGATAAGACCAGAAATCGGTAGCATCCAAATGGTGTGTTGAACGTTGTTAGCTTAGATGACTCTTCCGTGAGCTTGATAGTCCAGTATCCTGATCATGCGTCCATTACACAGAAGTAAAGTGCTCCCACTAGCTTGGGTATGATGTCATCTAGCGTTGGTAGAGGGTAGTGAGGGCGTTTGATAGCCTTGTTCAAATCTCGGGGGTCAAGACAGACTCTGAGCTTGCCTGTACGTGGTTTCTCAACCACTACTAACGTGTTGACCCACTCTGTCGGTTCTGTTTCCCAGACGATGATTCCTATATTCTCCATGCTCTGCAGCTCCTCCTTCAGGTGACTACGTAGAGCAAGGGGTATCCTTCTCAGTGGGCAAACCACAGGGGTTGCTGCTGGGTCAAGGTAAATAATGCATTCACCTGGGAATAGTCCGATTCCTTTGAAAACGTCAGCAAACTCCTCCATGACTGTCTGCTTCTCAACTGGTGCTGTCAATGATAGCACTAGCTTGACGAGGTCCATGTCTAAACATGCCTTTAGACCTAGCACTGGAGGTGCTCGAGTGTGTACAATTCACAAAATTAATATTGTACTATAAGGGCCCTCTGGAGAAGAGGCCTTGATTTTAAAAGACTGTTTTAAAAGAAGCCCAGAAAAGGGGCACATAAAATGGCCACCAGATCCCGTTACTGACTTATTGGGACACTTTAAAATGGTTCCTGCAGTCCCCAGACAGCCTTTGTGGATTCAACCCACAGTAAGTTCTGGAAGCCGTTTCTGAGAAAACGAAACCAGACTATAACACATACATAAAGATTGGATGCAGATCCCGTCAGATCAGCCTGTAGATAAAGGCCATCTAAATGTTTACCCAGACAAAGGGGAACAGTTCCATATTCATGAAGAACGCATCAAAAACCCGTTAAAGACATCAAGGAGACATTAAAACATTACCAGGTCATTCCAGATCAGAGATGGCCATCACCGGCCATCCCGAAAGCAGTTTTAATATAATAACTACCCGCTGTGCTATAAGCCCACCAAAAGTAAAACAAAAACTAACCTTGATTTGGCGGGAGATAGAGGCTTCTTCTGAGAAGTATAATTGGAGACACCCGGGGTAGCGAAAAGAAGCTTCATCTTAGATATCGGGAAGAGAGAGGTTCCTTTTTCTTCATCATCTTCGTAGGACCTTCGGTAATATTCAACCATGGGAGGCAGTGCACACAAGATCACGGCGACACACTGTACTTAGAGGCCATCCTTTCTCTTGCAGGCCAAGCTGGCGAATAATCGCAAGAGCCGGACTGCGACCGGGGGAGGCCGACCCCATATCCAGCCACTCACCGACCTGCAACATCGCGTGGAGCGCCTCATGGGTGGCCGGGTGATTGGGCCCGTTGCATGTGGAGATGCCGACCCTGTTCTGGGCAGCAATGGTAAGGACATCACCTTTTGCACCTCTCTCGTCCCACTTGAGCATCAGATCTACATCCTTTGCCACTGTCCGACCAATGCGCTGAATGCCACCACTCATGCATCCCGCACTGATGCCCTCTCCTCACTCTAAAGCTACTCTTGTGCCTTCCTGCTTTCAGATGGTCAAGAGGAGGTCCCTCAACTTGCCAGTGACAGACCCTCCAAGGAGGCGCAGGAGGAGGAGCAAGAGGAAGGCGGCCCATCAGGGGAACTCTCAGCCGCGGCCACCCAGGCCAATGTAGGGGACACGTCTTCCCTGGAGGGCAGCGTGGCGGAAGTGTCGAAGGGGAGGGGAGCTCCTGGGACCTGCGTGCTGCAGAAAGGCGGGAGGGGGGTGGAAGCTCGGCGGCCTTCTCCCCAGAGGGGGGATGCGTCGGAGGGGAGTCTGAGGAAATCTACATGATATAAGGGGTTAATTTCAAGTGCTTGCTGGGTAAAAGTTTTCAGACTTGACACTGGGCAAGTGTCGATGTGTAACTAGAGCTATTGCACGTACTCGAACTACAGCCAAGAACAGATGCCTGCCCACCTAATGAGAATGTAGAAGTGGAATAATGAGTTTCTTTGATGTACCAATGACCTGATAACTTGTGACCGAAAGCAAAGCTTGCCTCCCTTATATATGATTAAAGAGGACCTCCGGTTACACGATTCATGCCCTGTTATAGATTAACGGTTGACTTATGTGTCCAGGATCCTTCTGTCAATATGTTATTTCTACCTGATGATTAATCTAAAATGTATCCTGATAGAGGAACAAAGGGATTTCAATCAAACTTGTTTGTTACACTGTATAAATATAGAACGTTTACACTGTATCATTGGAATAGTAGCCTCACCCCTTGAGTGGAGGTGCTGATTCCCCTTGCAAGAGAAGTAAAATAAAAGGCCTGTCCGTCTGACGAATCCAAGTGTGTATTGAGTCATTACCCAGAGCTAAGAAGTAAGGCACTTCTACAATTTGGAGGTTCCACCGAGATGGCTTGCTGTACCAATTGGTGAGTTAACAGACGCCGAGTACGTTGCTCGGTTGGGAAAATCCCATCGGCCGAAGGTGGTGTTTTGCCACATTTTTGGGACTTTCCCTGCCAGAAGCATAGCTGCGCACAGTCTGTTTATTCCATTGGACAGCACTGCCATCGGGTAATTGACTCACAAGGTTCGGGGGTTAAACTGCCGTTGTGACTGCTTCCCTTTCAGAAACGGAACAGAGGACCAGCCATGAGGCGCTGACGCCCCGCGAACAGGATCGTGCAGAAAAGGACTGTAGGAAGCGCTGAAATAAAGGTACCAGAGAGAGAAGGTTAAGTCAGGAATTTGATTAACTAAGGAGCTAGCGATTTATTGGAAATTGAACTAGCAAGGTTCCAGCTTGCTGAGAGAGAAGGTTAAGTCAGGAATTTGATTAACTAAGGAGCTAGCGATTTACTGGAAATTGAACTAGCAAGGTTCCAGCTTGAAGTTAGCTGGGACAAATTGAAGGCCCTTTTTGCTAAAGATTTGGCTAAAGGGAGTAGGGTAGAAGGAGAGAAGAGCTTGAAGTTAGCTGGGACAAATTGAAGGCCCTTTTTGCTAAAGATTTGGCTAAAGGGAATAGGGTAAAAAAAAAAGAGAGAAGAGTGGGCGGTTGTCTGAAACACAGTGTCAATGTTTAATGTTTATGAGAGTGAGTATTTAACTACTTGTTATTATCAATCAACTTTGCAGCTTTGTCCAGTAAGGCTGCATAGGTTGGGGATTTAGTAACACTTTGGTTGTTGTTTATTGTTTATTGTTATATGTATTAATGTTTAGTCATGTCTGATCTGTAGAGGCGTCCCACGCAGATCATAGAGTGTTACGGAATTGTTGTATGTTTTAACTAAAATATTTAAGCTGAAAAAAAAACTGCAGAAGGGGTTGGAAAAGACCCAAGCCGGGGAAGTGAGTCCCGCGGCGGAATGTATGGTTGAGAAAATAGTGATGTCTTTTACATGATCCACTAAGCTATTGTGGATTCAGTATTTTCCCCAGTTAGAAATACCTTCCACGAGGGTTGAGAACCCTCGAGTTTTATACGTATGTATAGTTTATTAATCTGATCTGTAGGGGCGTACAACGCAGATCATGGATTGTCACGGGAGTTTAGATTGTTTTATGTGAACCATTTAAGCTGCTAAAATGAGTGCTAGCGCCAGTAAGCCACCCGAGAAAGGCACGCCAGCAGCCTTTATGTTAAAGAACTGGTCAATCATCCATTGATCACCTACCAAATTGGTCCAAATGGACTGTAAATAAGACTAGACCCTTTCCCGCAGATGGTTCATTTAACATAGAAAGAATTACTTGCCTCAAGGAATGTTTAACGGACAAGAGAGAAATAGAGAACAGCCAGATAAAAAGACTGCCTCTATGTTTGTTGAGTCAGAAAAAAAAAAATTACCCCGAAGAAACACCTTTCTCCTCTATTATGGTAGGATAACAAGGTAACTATAGAAGGATGAATAGAGGGGAATATAGAGGAAGACGTGGTAGAATAAGAGGGTATGGACGATCTGGTAATTGTTACAATTGCGGACAACCCGGACATTGGGCAAACTAATGCCCTGCGAAAAATTGTCAGAACCAAACCTCCAATAATGGACCTCCGTTAGAGAATAAAGGTCCTAATTTCACTGTCCATAACCCTTTTTTGGACCAGTCAGGAGGTTACCCTACAAACGGACAGGGATTTAGGAGAAATAGAGATTAGAATTACTGACTGACACCAGCAGCCCCAGGCGCCACAGACCACCAAATGCCGGTTGTTTCTTTAAATTCATGCAGCGAACCTGAAGTTAAAATGCAAATAGCTGGGAGACCTATGTCATTTTAGTAGATACAGGAGCAACCTTTTCAGTGTTAGGGAAAGGATATTCTGAAGGAATGCCTATTAATGGGAAAAAGACCCCGATAGCTGGATTGGCTGGAATACTACAACGCTTGAATCAATCGACTCCCCTCACAGTAAAAGTAGAAGAATTTGAGGAAGAACACTCCTTTCTGTTATCAGGAGATGTCTCTATGAATTTATGTGGAAGAGACTTGCTGTGCAAAATGAATGCAACAATCATTTGCTCCGCATCAGGAGTAACAGTAGAAATCCAAGTAGATAAGGCATATGCGTACCCAGTAACAGAAATAAAACACCCTGTTCTTTACGCATGGGAAATTGCCGACCCAAGTTTGAGTCCCAAACTTGTCAGTCTGTTAGGAGCGTGGGGATTCGTTACAAGCTCCATTAAACAATACCAGGAATCCCTGAAACTAGGGAAATGGCATTCAAAATTGCACTGCACAGCCTGCAATGACAAAACAGGACAAGATTTAAAATACCTCCTAACTATTAGACTGCACAGCCCTATAAAGTTACAATTAATCCAGCTGCACCATTACCCAAAAGGTCACAGTATCCATTGTCAGAGAAAGCAGAAAAAGGAATTGAGCCAGTGATGGAATCATTGTTAAAACAGGGAGTTAACGCCGGATAGAATAAAGGTTGTTTGCAACACATCGTTGCCAAAAACTAAAAGAGAAATGAAGCATTTTCTAGGAATGACTGGTTATTGTAGACAATGAAGACATGAGCATGACAAATTTGGAAAATTCGCGGTTACCTGACTTCCTCGGGAACCCAGATTAAAAATGCACAAGAAGTGCAAAATCTTTTACTAGCTATTCAGAGACGTAAACAGATTGCAATTATTAAGTGCCAAGCGCACACGGGGCATTTGGACAAGGTTGCGCTTGGAAACGCTGCTGCAGATAGCGCTGCTAAGTCAGTAGCTATATCAAGTACTGAACGACAAGTTTCAGCCTTCCCTGTTAGGGAAAAGCCAGAGATACCGCAGCCCCCGTCCTTAGATGATGTGCTGACCCATCAAGATAGGGCCAGTTCTGATGAAGTAAAGGAATGGGTTGTTAATCATTGTTTTAAAAACACTGACGGCTTATGGGTTCATCATGACGGCCGCATGGTGGCACCCAAATCATTACTATCACCAATTGCCCGATGTGTTCATAAATTCACCCATGCGGGCAAAGGGGGGATGGCGGACTATATCCTTAAGACCTGGTATGCACCAGGAATCTCAAAGTTGGCAAAACAAATATGTGAAAATTGTATTATCTGCCAGACAATGAATGCAGGAAAAAAAATAAAGAAGGTACAGCCCGCATCCCATCCAAACCCCATGGGTCCTTTTGTACACTTGCAAATGGATTTTATTGAACTACCTGTGTGTATGAGCTTTAAATATGTATTAGTTATTGTTGATATGTTTTCAAGATGGATTGAAGCGTTTCCTTGTAGAAAGAGTGACGCCACTACTGTTGCTAAATGTTTATTGAAGGACATTGTACCGCGCTTTGGGATACCAGCAAAACTGTCAAGTGACAATGGGTCCCATTTTATGGGAACAGTGATTAAGGAACTATGCAAAGCCTTACAGATTAACCAGCACCTTCATTGTAGTTATCATCCACAGTCGGCTGGACTAGTGGAAAGATATAACGGGATGCTGAAAAACAAGCTTGCAAAACTGTGTAAAGAAACTGGACTTAAATGGGTTGATTTGTTACCCATAGCTTTAATGACAATGCGGTCTGCTACCAACAGAATTACAGGATTGTCGCCTCACGAGATCGTCATGGGAAGACCACAAAGATTGCCTTTTTCGGCACCTTTAACAGCTAAACAAATGGACATTCATAAAATGGAGGAAGATATGTTGAGTTATTGCATTGCACTAACCAAATGCATTTCTAGTTTCCATCAACAGGTGAAGGAAGCCCAGGTCGACCCCGCTGAAGGAAAGTGCCATACTTTCGAGCCAGGAGATAACGTCTATATAAAAATCTTCAAGCGAAAGAATAGCCTTCAACCCAGATTTGAGGGACCCTTCCAAGTACTCCTGACCACAAACACCGCTGTAAAAGTAAAGGAGCGACCAACATGGATACACGCGTCCCATTGTAAGAAGGCATCAGTCGAAGATAATACACTGCCAAGATGAACTGGATTTGGACTTTAACAAGACTGTTCTCTTTGTCAACGATAATTGAAACTGCCATATTGATTTACCCAGATCCCCTGAAGGGCAAACCATGCATAGAAGAATGTGTACTTTTAAACAGTGATTTCTTTTATATTATATGCTATAACGAGACTATGAAGGTTCAGCTTCAGGATCACACTATGCAGGTACCCCCGTATCAACCCCTGAGTCTTAGGATTAGGCAGGATAAGATAGTAGAAGAAGATAGATGGAGTAAGTGCAAATGTAACTACACTTTGACTAAAACTACTACTAAACCACCAGGTGCAATCGAATGGCCTTATTGGGGATGGTGGAATCTGTCCACAGTACAAAATTTGACTAGCAAAAAAATCTGGAAAGGAGAATACGGAATAGGAATGATGCACCAGATATGGAACAAATTTGAAGCCTATAATAACACCTATTTCATCTGTGGGCATAGAGCATACCCCTGGTTACCACAAAATTGGACTGGGTCATGTTATTTGGGATATGTAGTGCCTTACATACATCACATTTCATCTTTGGATAGCCACCCTGGGACACGAGTAAAACGAGCCATTACAGAAACTGAAAGGTTCTTTGCTATAGCATTTCCCTGGTATGGAACAGGGAAGATAGCAAGAGAATCTATAAGCATGGCAGCAGTGTTGGAACAAATAGCCAATGATACTGCTGATGCTCTTAGTGATGTAAACGCAGAAATGGTGGCTTTGCGCACTGTTGCCTTACAAAACCGCATGGCTCTGGACTATTTGTTGGCAAAAGAAGGGGGCACATGTGCAATCATAAAAACCGAATGTTGCACCTATATCCCAGATAGCTCAGAAAATATCACCAATCTGGTAAACCACATAAAGAAGGCCGTAGAGAAACTACGTCAACCTGAACCATGGTCAATGTGGGATTGGATTTCAGGATGGGGAGGAGCATTGGGAAAGCAAATTTTGGAAGCTTTTATCGCAATTGTGATGATAATAATTTTAATTAGTTTATTGATTGGTTGTTTAAAATTATTGTGTACAAAAGTCCTTTCCTTATTAGCGTCAACTCCTCCAGTACCAATGATGTCTGAATATGAGGATATTAAGGGTGAGACCTTTGATGTAGAGTTTCTTAAACTTAGCGAGATAGATTGTCCTTAGAAAGGACAAAAGGGGGGAATGAGGAAATCTACATGATATAAGGGGTTAATTTCAAGTGCTTGCTGGGTAAAAGTTTTCAGACTTGACACTGGGCAAGTGTCGATGTGTAACTAGAGCTATTGCACGTACTCGAACTACAGCCAAGAACAGATGCCTGCCCACCTAATGAGAATGTAGAAGTGGAATAATGAGTTTCTTTGATGTACCAATGACCTGATAACTTGTGACCGAAAGCAAAGCTTGCCTCCCTTATATATGATTAAAGAGGACCTCCGGTTACACGATTCATGCCCTGTTATAGATTAACGGTTGACTTATGTGTCCAGGATCCTTCTGTCAATATGTTATTTCTACCTGATGATTAATCTAAAATGTATCCTGATAGAGGAACAAAGGGATTTCAATCAAACTTGTTTGTTACACTGTATAAATATAGAACGTTTACACTGTATCATTGGAATAGTAGCCTCACCCCTTGAGTGGAGGTGCTGATTCCCCTTGCAAGAGAAGTAAAATAAAAGGCCTGTCCGTCTGACGAATCCAAGTGTGTATTGAGTCATTACCCAGAGCTAAGAAGTAAGGCACTTCTACAATTTGGAGGTTCCACCGAGATGGCTTGCTGTACCAATTGGTGAGTTAACAGACGCCGAGTACGTTGCTCGGTTGGGAAAATCCCATCGGCCGAAGGTGGTGTTTTGCCACATTTTTGGGACTTTCCCTGCCAGAAGCATAGCTGCGCACAGTCTGTTTATTCCATTGGACAGCACTGCCATCGGGTAATTGACTCACAAGGTTCGGGGGTTAAACTGCCGTTGTGACTGCTTCCCTTTCAGAAACGGAACAGAGGACCAGCCATGAGGCGCTGACGCCCCGCGAACAGGATCGTGCAGAAAAGGACTGTAGGAAGCGCTGAAATAAAGGTACCAGAGAGAGAAGGTTAAGTCAGGAATTTGATTAACTAAGGAGCTAGCGATTTATTGGAAATTGAACTAGCAAGGTTCCAGCTTGCTGAGAGAGAAGGTTAAGTCAGGAATTTGATTAACTAAGGAGCTAGCGATTTACTGGAAATTGAACTAGCAAGGTTCCAGCTTGAAGTTAGCTGGGACAAATTGAAGGCCCTTTTTGCTAAAGATTTGGCTAAAGGGAGTAGGGTAGAAGGAGAGAAGAGCTTGAAGTTAGCTGGGACAAATTGAAGGCCCTTTTTGCTAAAGATTTGGCTAAAGGGAATAGGGTAAAAAAAAAAGAGAGAAGAGTGGGCGGTTGTCTGAAACACAGTGTCAATGTTTAATGTTTATGAGAGTGAGTATTTAACTACTTGTTATTATCAATCAACTTTGCAGCTTTGTCCAGTAAGGCTGCATAGGTTGGGGATTTAGTAACACTTTGGTTGTTGTTTATTGTTTATTGTTATATGTATTAATGTTTAGTCATGTCTGATCTGTAGAGGCGTCCCACGCAGATCATAGAGTGTTACGGAATTGTTGTATGTTTTAACTAAAATATTTAAGCTGAAAAAAAAACTGCAGAAGGGGTTGGAAAAGACCCAAGCCGGGGAAGTGAGTCCCGCGGCGGAATGTATGGTTGAGAAAATAGTGATGTCTTTTACATGATCCACTAAGCTATTGTGGATTCAGTATTTTCCCCAGTTAGAAATACCTTCCACGAGGGTTGAGAACCCTCGAGTTTTATACGTATGTATAGTTTATTAATCTGATCTGTAGGGGCGTACAACGCAGATCATGGATTGTCACGGGAGTTTAGATTGTTTTATGTGAACCATTTAAGCTGCTAAAATGAGTGCTAGCGCCAGTAAGCCACCCGAGAAAGGCACGCCAGCAGCCTTTATGTTAAAGAACTGGTCAATCATCCATTGATCACCTACCAAATTGGTCCAAATGGACTGTAAATAAGACTAGACCCTTTCCCGCAGATGGTTCATTTAACATAGAAAGAATTACTTGCCTCAAGGAATGTTTAACGGACAAGAGAGAAATAGAGAACAGCCAGATAAAAAGACTGCCTCTATGTTTGTTGAGTCAGAAAAAAAAAAATTACCCCGAAGAAACACCTTTCTCCTCTATTATGGTAGGATAACAAGGTAACTATAGAAGGATGAATAGAGGGGAATATAGAGGAAGACGTGGTAGAATAAGAGGGTATGGACGATCTGGTAATTGTTACAATTGCGGACAACCCGGACATTGGGCAAACTAATGCCCTGCGAAAAATTGTCAGAACCAAACCTCCAATAATGGACCTCCGTTAGAGAATAAAGGTCCTAATTTCACTGTCCATAACCCTTTTTTGGACCAGTCAGGAGGTTACCCTACAAACGGACAGGGATTTAGGAGAAATAGAGATTAGAATTACTGACTGACACCAGCAGCCCCAGGCGCCACAGACCACCAAATGCCGGTTGTTTCTTTAAATTCATGCAGCGAACCTGAAGTTAAAATGCAAATAGCTGGGAGACCTATGTCATTTTAGTAGATACAGGAGCAACCTTTTCAGTGTTAGGGAAAGGATATTCTGAAGGAATGCCTATTAATGGGAAAAAGACCCCGATAGCTGGATTGGCTGGAATACTACAACGCTTGAATCAATCGACTCCCCTCACAGTAAAAGTAGAAGAATTTGAGGAAGAACACTCCTTTCTGTTATCAGGAGATGTCTCTATGAATTTATGTGGAAGAGACTTGCTGTGCAAAATGAATGCAACAATCATTTGCTCCGCATCAGGAGTAACAGTAGAAATCCAAGTAGATAAGGCATATGCGTACCCAGTAACAGAAATAAAACACCCTGTTCTTTACGCATGGGAAATTGCCGACCCAAGTTTGAGTCCCAAACTTGTCAGTCTGTTAGGAGCGTGGGGATTCGTTACAAGCTCCATTAAACAATACCAGGAATCCCTGAAACTAGGGAAATGGCATTCAAAATTGCACTGCACAGCCTGCAATGACAAAACAGGACAAGATTTAAAATACCTCCTAACTATTAGACTGCACAGCCCTATAAAGTTACAATTAATCCAGCTGCACCATTACCCAAAAGGTCACAGTATCCATTGTCAGAGAAAGCAGAAAAAGGAATTGAGCCAGTGATGGAATCATTGTTAAAACAGGGAGTTAACGCCGGATAGAATAAAGGTTGTTTGCAACACATCGTTGCCAAAAACTAAAAGAGAAATGAAGCATTTTCTAGGAATGACTGGTTATTGTAGACAATGAAGACATGAGCATGACAAATTTGGAAAATTCGCGGTTACCTGACTTCCTCGGGAACCCAGATTAAAAATGCACAAGAAGTGCAAAATCTTTTACTAGCTATTCAGAGACGTAAACAGATTGCAATTATTAAGTGCCAAGCGCACACGGGGCATTTGGACAAGGTTGCGCTTGGAAACGCTGCTGCAGATAGCGCTGCTAAGTCAGTAGCTATATCAAGTACTGAACGACAAGTTTCAGCCTTCCCTGTTAGGGAAAAGCCAGAGATACCGCAGCCCCCGTCCTTAGATGATGTGCTGACCCATCAAGATAGGGCCAGTTCTGATGAAGTAAAGGAATGGGTTGTTAATCATTGTTTTAAAAACACTGACGGCTTATGGGTTCATCATGACGGCCGCATGGTGGCACCCAAATCATTACTATCACCAATTGCCCGATGTGTTCATAAATTCACCCATGCGGGCAAAGGGGGGATGGCGGACTATATCCTTAAGACCTGGTATGCACCAGGAATCTCAAAGTTGGCAAAACAAATATGTGAAAATTGTATTATCTGCCAGACAATGAATGCAGGAAAAAAAATAAAGAAGGTACAGCCCGCATCCCATCCAAACCCCATGGGTCCTTTTGTACACTTGCAAATGGATTTTATTGAACTACCTGTGTGTATGAGCTTTAAATATGTATTAGTTATTGTTGATATGTTTTCAAGATGGATTGAAGCGTTTCCTTGTAGAAAGAGTGACGCCACTACTGTTGCTAAATGTTTATTGAAGGACATTGTACCGCGCTTTGGGATACCAGCAAAACTGTCAAGTGACAATGGGTCCCATTTTATGGGAACAGTGATTAAGGAACTATGCAAAGCCTTACAGATTAACCAGCACCTTCATTGTAGTTATCATCCACAGTCGGCTGGACTAGTGGAAAGATATAACGGGATGCTGAAAAACAAGCTTGCAAAACTGTGTAAAGAAACTGGACTTAAATGGGTTGATTTGTTACCCATAGCTTTAATGACAATGCGGTCTGCTACCAACAGAATTACAGGATTGTCGCCTCACGAGATCGTCATGGGAAGACCACAAAGATTGCCTTTTTCGGCACCTTTAACAGCTAAACAAATGGACATTCATAAAATGGAGGAAGATATGTTGAGTTATTGCATTGCACTAACCAAATGCATTTCTAGTTTCCATCAACAGGTGAAGGAAGCCCAGGTCGACCCCGCTGAAGGAAAGTGCCATACTTTCGAGCCAGGAGATAACGTCTATATAAAAATCTTCAAGCGAAAGAATAGCCTTCAACCCAGATTTGAGGGACCCTTCCAAGTACTCCTGACCACAAACACCGCTGTAAAAGTAAAGGAGCGACCAACATGGATACACGCGTCCCATTGTAAGAAGGCATCAGTCGAAGATAATACACTGCCAAGATGAACTGGATTTGGACTTTAACAAGACTGTTCTCTTTGTCAACGATAATTGAAACTGCCATATTGATTTACCCAGATCCCCTGAAGGGCAAACCATGCATAGAAGAATGTGTACTTTTAAACAGTGATTTCTTTTATATTATATGCTATAACGAGACTATGAAGGTTCAGCTTCAGGATCACACTATGCAGGTACCCCCGTATCAACCCCTGAGTCTTAGGATTAGGCAGGATAAGATAGTAGAAGAAGATAGATGGAGTAAGTGCAAATGTAACTACACTTTGACTAAAACTACTACTAAACCACCAGGTGCAATCGAATGGCCTTATTGGGGATGGTGGAATCTGTCCACAGTACAAAATTTGACTAGCAAAAAAATCTGGAAAGGAGAATACGGAATAGGAATGATGCACCAGATATGGAACAAATTTGAAGCCTATAATAACACCTATTTCATCTGTGGGCATAGAGCATACCCCTGGTTACCACAAAATTGGACTGGGTCATGTTATTTGGGATATGTAGTGCCTTACATACATCACATTTCATCTTTGGATAGCCACCCTGGGACACGAGTAAAACGAGCCATTACAGAAACTGAAAGGTTCTTTGCTATAGCATTTCCCTGGTATGGAACAGGGAAGATAGCAAGAGAATCTATAAGCATGGCAGCAGTGTTGGAACAAATAGCCAATGATACTGCTGATGCTCTTAGTGATGTAAACGCAGAAATGGTGGCTTTGCGCACTGTTGCCTTACAAAACCGCATGGCTCTGGACTATTTGTTGGCAAAAGAAGGGGGCACATGTGCAATCATAAAAACCGAATGTTGCACCTATATCCCAGATAGCTCAGAAAATATCACCAATCTGGTAAACCACATAAAGAAGGCCGTAGAGAAACTACGTCAACCTGAACCATGGTCAATGTGGGATTGGATTTCAGGATGGGGAGGAGCATTGGGAAAGCAAATTTTGGAAGCTTTTATCGCAATTGTGATGATAATAATTTTAATTAGTTTATTGATTGGTTGTTTAAAATTATTGTGTACAAAAGTCCTTTCCTTATTAGCGTCAACTCCTCCAGTACCAATGATGTCTGAATATGAGGATATTAAGGGTGAGACCTTTGATGTAGAGTTTCTTAAACTTAGCGAGATAGATTGTCCTTAGAAAGGACAAAAGGGGGGAATGAGGAAATCTACATGATATAAGGGGTTAATTTCAAGTGCTTGCTGGGTAAAAGTTTTCAGACTTGACACTGGGCAAGTGTCGATGTGTAACTAGAGCTATTGCACGTACTCGAACTACAGCCAAGAACAGATGCCTGCCCACCTAATGAGAATGTAGAAGTGGAATAATGAGTTTCTTTGATGTACCAATGACCTGATAACTTGTGACCGAAAGCAAAGCTTGCCTCCCTTATATATGATTAAAGAGGACCTCCGGTTACACGATTCATGCCCTGTTATAGATTAACGGTTGACTTATGTGTCCAGGATCCTTCTGTCAATATGTTATTTCTACCTGATGATTAATCTAAAATGTATCCTGATAGAGGAACAAAGGGATTTCAATCAAACTTGTTTGTTACACTGTATAAATATAGAACGTTTACACTGTATCATTGGAATAGTAGCCTCACCCCTTGAGTGGAGGTGCTGATTCCCCTTGCAAGAGAAGTAAAATAAAAGGCCTGTCCGTCTGACGAATCCAAGTGTGTATTGAGTCATTACCCAGAGCTAAGAAGTAAGGCACTTCTACAATTTGGAGGTTCCACCGAGATGGCTTGCTGTACCAATTGGTGAGTTAACAGACGCCGAGTACGTTGCTCGGTTGGGAAAATCCCATCGGCCGAAGGTGGTGTTTTGCCACATTTTTGGGACTTTCCCTGCCAGAAGCATAGCTGCGCACAGTCTGTTTATTCCATTGGACAGCACTGCCATCGGGTAATTGACTCACAAGGTTCGGGGGTTAAACTGCCGTTGTGACTGCTTCCCTTTCAGAAACGGAACAGAGGACCAGCCATGAGGCGCTGACGCCCCGCGAACAGGATCGTGCAGAAAAGGACTGTAGGAAGCGCTGAAATAAAGGTACCAGAGAGAGAAGGTTAAGTCAGGAATTTGATTAACTAAGGAGCTAGCGATTTATTGGAAATTGAACTAGCAAGGTTCCAGCTTGCTGAGAGAGAAGGTTAAGTCAGGAATTTGATTAACTAAGGAGCTAGCGATTTACTGGAAATTGAACTAGCAAGGTTCCAGCTTGAAGTTAGCTGGGACAAATTGAAGGCCCTTTTTGCTAAAGATTTGGCTAAAGGGAGTAGGGTAGAAGGAGAGAAGAGCTTGAAGTTAGCTGGGACAAATTGAAGGCCCTTTTTGCTAAAGATTTGGCTAAAGGGAATAGGGTAAAAAAAAAAGAGAGAAGAGTGGGCGGTTGTCTGAAACACAGTGTCAATGTTTAATGTTTATGAGAGTGAGTATTTAACTACTTGTTATTATCAATCAACTTTGCAGCTTTGTCCAGTAAGGCTGCATAGGTTGGGGATTTAGTAACACTTTGGTTGTTGTTTATTGTTTATTGTTATATGTATTAATGTTTAGTCATGTCTGATCTGTAGAGGCGTCCCACGCAGATCATAGAGTGTTACGGAATTGTTGTATGTTTTAACTAAAATATTTAAGCTGAAAAAAAAACTGCAGAAGGGGTTGGAAAAGACCCAAGCCGGGGAAGTGAGTCCCGCGGCGGAATGTATGGTTGAGAAAATAGTGATGTCTTTTACATGATCCACTAAGCTATTGTGGATTCAGTATTTTCCCCAGTTAGAAATACCTTCCACGAGGGTTGAGAACCCTCGAGTTTTATACGTATGTATAGTTTATTAATCTGATCTGTAGGGGCGTACAACGCAGATCATGGATTGTCACGGGAGTTTAGATTGTTTTATGTGAACCATTTAAGCTGCTAAAATGAGTGCTAGCGCCAGTAAGCCACCCGAGAAAGGCACGCCAGCAGCCTTTATGTTAAAGAACTGGTCAATCATCCATTGATCACCTACCAAATTGGTCCAAATGGACTGTAAATAAGACTAGACCCTTTCCCGCAGATGGTTCATTTAACATAGAAAGAATTACTTGCCTCAAGGAATGTTTAACGGACAAGAGAGAAATAGAGAACAGCCAGATAAAAAGACTGCCTCTATGTTTGTTGAGTCAGAAAAAAAAAAATTACCCCGAAGAAACACCTTTCTCCTCTATTATGGTAGGATAACAAGGTAACTATAGAAGGATGAATAGAGGGGAATATAGAGGAAGACGTGGTAGAATAAGAGGGTATGGACGATCTGGTAATTGTTACAATTGCGGACAACCCGGACATTGGGCAAACTAATGCCCTGCGAAAAATTGTCAGAACCAAACCTCCAATAATGGACCTCCGTTAGAGAATAAAGGTCCTAATTTCACTGTCCATAACCCTTTTTTGGACCAGTCAGGAGGTTACCCTACAAACGGACAGGGATTTAGGAGAAATAGAGATTAGAATTACTGACTGACACCAGCAGCCCCAGGCGCCACAGACCACCAAATGCCGGTTGTTTCTTTAAATTCATGCAGCGAACCTGAAGTTAAAATGCAAATAGCTGGGAGACCTATGTCATTTTAGTAGATACAGGAGCAACCTTTTCAGTGTTAGGGAAAGGATATTCTGAAGGAATGCCTATTAATGGGAAAAAGACCCCGATAGCTGGATTGGCTGGAATACTACAACGCTTGAATCAATCGACTCCCCTCACAGTAAAAGTAGAAGAATTTGAGGAAGAACACTCCTTTCTGTTATCAGGAGATGTCTCTATGAATTTATGTGGAAGAGACTTGCTGTGCAAAATGAATGCAACAATCATTTGCTCCGCATCAGGAGTAACAGTAGAAATCCAAGTAGATAAGGCATATGCGTACCCAGTAACAGAAATAAAACACCCTGTTCTTTACGCATGGGAAATTGCCGACCCAAGTTTGAGTCCCAAACTTGTCAGTCTGTTAGGAGCGTGGGGATTCGTTACAAGCTCCATTAAACAATACCAGGAATCCCTGAAACTAGGGAAATGGCATTCAAAATTGCACTGCACAGCCTGCAATGACAAAACAGGACAAGATTTAAAATACCTCCTAACTATTAGACTGCACAGCCCTATAAAGTTACAATTAATCCAGCTGCACCATTACCCAAAAGGTCACAGTATCCATTGTCAGAGAAAGCAGAAAAAGGAATTGAGCCAGTGATGGAATCATTGTTAAAACAGGGAGTTAACGCCGGATAGAATAAAGGTTGTTTGCAACACATCGTTGCCAAAAACTAAAAGAGAAATGAAGCATTTTCTAGGAATGACTGGTTATTGTAGACAATGAAGACATGAGCATGACAAATTTGGAAAATTCGCGGTTACCTGACTTCCTCGGGAACCCAGATTAAAAATGCACAAGAAGTGCAAAATCTTTTACTAGCTATTCAGAGACGTAAACAGATTGCAATTATTAAGTGCCAAGCGCACACGGGGCATTTGGACAAGGTTGCGCTTGGAAACGCTGCTGCAGATAGCGCTGCTAAGTCAGTAGCTATATCAAGTACTGAACGACAAGTTTCAGCCTTCCCTGTTAGGGAAAAGCCAGAGATACCGCAGCCCCCGTCCTTAGATGATGTGCTGACCCATCAAGATAGGGCCAGTTCTGATGAAGTAAAGGAATGGGTTGTTAATCATTGTTTTAAAAACACTGACGGCTTATGGGTTCATCATGACGGCCGCATGGTGGCACCCAAATCATTACTATCACCAATTGCCCGATGTGTTCATAAATTCACCCATGCGGGCAAAGGGGGGATGGCGGACTATATCCTTAAGACCTGGTATGCACCAGGAATCTCAAAGTTGGCAAAACAAATATGTGAAAATTGTATTATCTGCCAGACAATGAATGCAGGAAAAAAAATAAAGAAGGTACAGCCCGCATCCCATCCAAACCCCATGGGTCCTTTTGTACACTTGCAAATGGATTTTATTGAACTACCTGTGTGTATGAGCTTTAAATATGTATTAGTTATTGTTGATATGTTTTCAAGATGGATTGAAGCGTTTCCTTGTAGAAAGAGTGACGCCACTACTGTTGCTAAATGTTTATTGAAGGACATTGTACCGCGCTTTGGGATACCAGCAAAACTGTCAAGTGACAATGGGTCCCATTTTATGGGAACAGTGATTAAGGAACTATGCAAAGCCTTACAGATTAACCAGCACCTTCATTGTAGTTATCATCCACAGTCGGCTGGACTAGTGGAAAGATATAACGGGATGCTGAAAAACAAGCTTGCAAAACTGTGTAAAGAAACTGGACTTAAATGGGTTGATTTGTTACCCATAGCTTTAATGACAATGCGGTCTGCTACCAACAGAATTACAGGATTGTCGCCTCACGAGATCGTCATGGGAAGACCACAAAGATTGCCTTTTTCGGCACCTTTAACAGCTAAACAAATGGACATTCATAAAATGGAGGAAGATATGTTGAGTTATTGCATTGCACTAACCAAATGCATTTCTAGTTTCCATCAACAGGTGAAGGAAGCCCAGGTCGACCCCGCTGAAGGAAAGTGCCATACTTTCGAGCCAGGAGATAACGTCTATATAAAAATCTTCAAGCGAAAGAATAGCCTTCAACCCAGATTTGAGGGACCCTTCCAAGTACTCCTGACCACAAACACCGCTGTAAAAGTAAAGGAGCGACCAACATGGATACACGCGTCCCATTGTAAGAAGGCATCAGTCGAAGATAATACACTGCCAAGATGAACTGGATTTGGACTTTAACAAGACTGTTCTCTTTGTCAACGATAATTGAAACTGCCATATTGATTTACCCAGATCCCCTGAAGGGCAAACCATGCATAGAAGAATGTGTACTTTTAAACAGTGATTTCTTTTATATTATATGCTATAACGAGACTATGAAGGTTCAGCTTCAGGATCACACTATGCAGGTACCCCCGTATCAACCCCTGAGTCTTAGGATTAGGCAGGATAAGATAGTAGAAGAAGATAGATGGAGTAAGTGCAAATGTAACTACACTTTGACTAAAACTACTACTAAACCACCAGGTGCAATCGAATGGCCTTATTGGGGATGGTGGAATCTGTCCACAGTACAAAATTTGACTAGCAAAAAAATCTGGAAAGGAGAATACGGAATAGGAATGATGCACCAGATATGGAACAAATTTGAAGCCTATAATAACACCTATTTCATCTGTGGGCATAGAGCATACCCCTGGTTACCACAAAATTGGACTGGGTCATGTTATTTGGGATATGTAGTGCCTTACATACATCACATTTCATCTTTGGATAGCCACCCTGGGACACGAGTAAAACGAGCCATTACAGAAACTGAAAGGTTCTTTGCTATAGCATTTCCCTGGTATGGAACAGGGAAGATAGCAAGAGAATCTATAAGCATGGCAGCAGTGTTGGAACAAATAGCCAATGATACTGCTGATGCTCTTAGTGATGTAAACGCAGAAATGGTGGCTTTGCGCACTGTTGCCTTACAAAACCGCATGGCTCTGGACTATTTGTTGGCAAAAGAAGGGGGCACATGTGCAATCATAAAAACCGAATGTTGCACCTATATCCCAGATAGCTCAGAAAATATCACCAATCTGGTAAACCACATAAAGAAGGCCGTAGAGAAACTACGTCAACCTGAACCATGGTCAATGTGGGATTGGATTTCAGGATGGGGAGGAGCATTGGGAAAGCAAATTTTGGAAGCTTTTATCGCAATTGTGATGATAATAATTTTAATTAGTTTATTGATTGGTTGTTTAAAATTATTGTGTACAAAAGTCCTTTCCTTATTAGCGTCAACTCCTCCAGTACCAATGATGTCTGAATATGAGGATATTAAGGGTGAGACCTTTGATGTAGAGTTTCTTAAACTTAGCGAGATAGATTGTCCTTAGAAAGGACAAAAGGGGGGAATGAGGAAATCTACATGATATAAGGGGTTAATTTCAAGTGCTTGCTGGGTAAAAGTTTTCAGACTTGACACTGGGCAAGTGTCGATGTGTAACTAGAGCTATTGCACGTACTCGAACTACAGCCAAGAACAGATGCCTGCCCACCTAATGAGAATGTAGAAGTGGAATAATGAGTTTCTTTGATGTACCAATGACCTGATAACTTGTGACCGAAAGCAAAGCTTGCCTCCCTTATATATGATTAAAGAGGACCTCCGGTTACACGATTCATGCCCTGTTATAGATTAACGGTTGACTTATGTGTCCAGGATCCTTCTGTCAATATGTTATTTCTACCTGATGATTAATCTAAAATGTATCCTGATAGAGGAACAAAGGGATTTCAATCAAACTTGTTTGTTACACTGTATAAATATAGAACGTTTACACTGTATCATTGGAATAGTAGCCTCACCCCTTGAGTGGAGGTGCTGATTCCCCTTGCAAGGAAGTAAAATAAAAGGCCTGTCCGTCTGACGAATCCAAGTGTGTATTGAGTCATTACCCAGAGCTAAGAAGTAAGGCACTTCTACAATTCAATTGCTGGGCCCAGCGGACTCCAGCAACGCAGGAAGGGTTGGCCAGCTCGGCGGCCTTCTCCCCAGAGGGAGAGTCCGGCCTCCAGTCAGGAGATGCTCTTCGCCGAGGAGATGGAACGCCTCGAAGACTTGTCCGCGGACTCGGAGCGCCGGCACACGGAGCTCATGGCGGCAGTGGCACGGTTGCCTGAGTCCATCGATTCCCTCTCTCGGAGTGTGGCCGAGTTCGGGCCCTCAGAGGCCACCAGTTGGGCGGAATACCGGGCAGATCTGTCAGCGACTGGCCAGGTGATCAGTGGTGCCGTCCAGTCACTGGCTGCTCTGATGCGGTCAGTGAACAGGTCAACACGGGCACTCACTGCTGTCACACTCGCTGTGTCAGCCAGGCATCGCCAGGGCACCCGGCGCGCTGCAGCAGCACAGCGGTCTGTCCCTCGGCAGATTGGTGCGCATGCTGCAGTGCTGGCCCGGGCGAGTGCCAGTGTCTCAGGCGACCAGCGAGCGCCTGCCATCCGCCAGCTTGCCGCCATTCCTCCAGCCACCACTGCCAGTCCCCCAGTGGAGCTGCCAGGAGCTGCTGCAGCGACTGATGCTGGCCAGCCACAGCTGCAGCAATCAACAGCCGCCCGCTCGACGGCCAGACCTCGACTAGGCCGACCCCCAAGGGCATCTGCCGTCACGACATGTGCCCCTCAGGAGCCTGCCCCCAGCCTTGCAGCAGCCAATGGCCTTACTTTGAGGCGGAGCAGCAGGGCGGGCAGGGGCCACCCAAAGATGGCCAAGGCATCGCCCTAGCGGGCCAAATAGTCGAATGTGTGGCCATTTGTGTTTGTTTCTTGAGGCCGAGAATTGGATGTTTGTTTTTTGAAGGCCGATGATGTGATGTTTGTTTTTGATGAAGGCCGAGAATGACGGCCATTTTAGTTGCCCTATTTTGTTAATCCTCTCCAGGTTGTGGGAGCGAGTAATGTGTTTCAGTGTTTTTTGGGGGCTTCGCCTGTTTTTGGTTTTCATGTGGGAAGGGCCCAGAGTTTGTACAATAAAGCATTTTATTTATTCACATTGTCCATGTTTGATCTTTGAAGTGTTTGTTGCCTTAACCGGCTGAGGGCTTGTGGAGCGGCTGCAATCATGTTCTATCATTGGCACAAGCCATTCCCTGACAGGGGGCCTAGAAGTGACGTTCAATAAGCCGACGACGGGCGGCCCTTGGACCTTGTGTGTCCCTCCTGGGCTGGTACTCCTCGTCCTCGTCGTCCTCATGCTCCTCCTGCTCCTCCTCCTGAGGTGGTGGTCCAACGTGAGGTGGCAGTGCCTGAGTCCTGCGGATAGCCAGGTTGTGCAGCATGCAGCAAACGACGACGAATTGGGAGACTCGATCCTGCGAATACTGGAGGGCTCCCCCGGAGCGATTGAGACAGCGGAACCGTTGCTTGAGCACGCCGATTGTTTGTTCTATGAGGTTCCTTGTCGCTTGATGGCTCTCGTTGTATGCCTCTTCAGCAGGGGTTGTGGGCGCGCGGAGCGGGGTCATGAGCCAGGTACACAAAGGATAGCCTTTGTCCCCGATAAGCCATCCTCTTGGGGGAGGCTGTGCCTGGAACATGTCAGCCACAGTTGTCTGTCGCAGGATAAAGGCATCGTGGCTGCTGCCTGGAAAGTGGGCATTGACAGCTAGGATGCGCTGCCTGTGGTCACACACCAGCTGTACATTGAGGGAATGGTAGCCCTTCTGGTTGCGGTACTCCTCGGCATGCTCAAGAGGTGCCCGCAAAGCCACATGCGTGCAGTCAATGGCGCCCTGCACCATGGGGAAGCCCGCTATTCTTGCAAACCCCACTGCACGCTGCTGCTGCTTGTTCAGGGTCATGGGGAAGGAGATGAATTGATGTCTCCTTCTGAAAAGGACTTCGGTCACCTGGCGGATGCAGCAATGCACAGCGAACGGGATGATGTTAGCGATGTCCCCAGTAGCGGATTGGAAGGAGCCGGAGGCATAGAAGTTGAGAGCCACCGTCACCTTCACTGTCACCGACAGAGACGTCCTGCGCATCAGCTGTGGCTGCAGATCTCTCTGAAGCAGCCGGCAGGTGTCTGCAACCACCTCCCTTCGGAATTGCAGCCTCCTAACACACATCGCGGCAGACATGGTCAGATAGGAGGTCTGCTGGCGGTATACCCTGCGTGGGTAAGGCCTCAGTTGGCGACGCCTGTTGCCCCCTCTGCGTCTAGCCAGGGCTGCCACTCTCATGGCGTCTGTAAGCCCTTCTGGCATAAGGCTGAAATTCAGCGTTGCCACCCAATGCAGCCCCCATTATATGCTGGCAAACACTGAGCTCTGAATGAAGGCAAAGATAATTGGTAAGCTCTGGCCTGAGCCAAAAATACCTGTCCAAGTGTTGGTCCAAACCAGCAAACTCTCCTCCTTGGTCTCTGTCCAAAAAACCGTTGCACAAGAGTGAATGCTGCAAAATGGCTGGCCTTTATACTGCTGGGTAAGGGCCCTTTAATTAGCGCTCCCCGCGGCCCGGCTGGCCTGTGTAGCGTTCCACTTTACAGTCGCTCGGGCCGCCCGGCGCACAATGGGCCGGCGCGAGTGAAGTTCCGGTTTGGGGCGCACAAAGGGCGTTGCACTATTAAATGACGTCATGATCTGCGCGCGCAGCAGGGCGCGCGCTAAGACTTTGCGTTGGCACTAAATGTGTCCTGAAGTTGGGGAGAGGCGCAGATCGCGCTGCGCCCGGGCGATAAGCGCCTAGCGCTCGAGATCTACTCCTCCTAAGGCGCTAGCGGCTGGCGCGCCCAACTGAATTTCTAGGCCTCTGTGCCTACACAAACCACTCCGGGTCCAGGTATATTGTGTATCAGTAAAACAGTCTGTGACTACAAAAACCACTCTGGGTTCAGGTATATTGTGTATCAGTAAAACAGTCTGTGACTACACAAACCACTCTGGGTCCAGGTATATTGTGTATCAGTAAAACAGTCTGTAACTGCACAAACCACTCTGGGTCCAGGTATATTGTGTATCAGTAAAACAGTCCATGACTACACAAACCACTCTGGGTCCAGGTATATTGTGTATCAGTAAAACAGTCTGTGACTACACAAACCACTCTGGGTCCAGGTATATTGTGTATCAGTAAAACAGTCTGTGACTACACAAACCACTCTGGGCTCAGGCATATTGTGTTTCAGTAAAACAGTCTGTGACTACACAAACCACTCTGGGTACAGGTATATTGTGTATCAGTAAAACAGTCTGTGACTACACAAACCACTCTGGGTACAGGTATATTGTGTATCAGAAAAACAGTCCGTGACCACACAAACCACTCTGGGTCCAGGTATATTGTGTATCAGTAAAACAGTCCGTGACTACACAAACCACTCTGGGTCCAGGTATATTGTGTATCAGTAAAACAGTCCGTGACTACACAAACCACTCTGGGTACAGGTATATTGTGTATCAGTAAAACAGTCCGTGACTACACAAACCACTCTGGGTCCAGGTATATTATGTATCAGTAAAACAGTCCGTGACTACACAAACCACTCTGGGTACAGGTATATTGTGTATCAGTAAAACAGTCCGTGACTACACAAACCACTCTGGGTCCAGGTAATTTGTGTATCAGTAAAACAGTCTGTGACTACACAAACCACTCTGGGTACAGGTATATTGTGTATCAGAAAAACAGTCCGTGACCACACAAACCACTCTGGGTCCAGGTATATTGTGTATCAGTAAAACAGTCCGTGACTACACAAACCACTCTGGGTCCAGGTATATTATGTATCAGTAAAACAGTCCGTGACTACACAAACCACTCTGGGTACAGGTATATTGTGTATCAGAAAAACAGTCCGTGACCACACAAACCACTCTGGGTCCAGGTATATTGTGTATCAGTAAAACAGTCCGTGACTACACAAACCACTCTGGGTCCAGGTATATTATGTATCAGTAAAACAGTCCGTGACTACACAAACCACTCTGGGTACAGGTATATTGTGTATCAGTAAAACAGTCCGTGACTACACAAACCACTCTGGGTCCAGGTATATTGTGTATCAGTAAAACAGTCCGTGACCACACAAACCACTCTGTGTACAGGTATATTATGTATCAGTAAAACAGTCCGTGACCACACAAACCACTCTGGGTCCAGGTATATTGTGTATCAGTAAAACAGTCCGTGACTACACAAACCACTCTGGGTCCAGGTATATTATGTATCAGTAAAACAGGTTTATTGAGCATTAAATATCCAGTACAAAGAAGTAATAATTAACAAGAAGATAGTCACAGTCTGTTCGTTCAAAACCCGCCGTTCCTTCCAAGTGACCGCGGCGCAAGTCTCCTGATGTATGTTGCTGTGTTCCATTGACCGATGCTCTCTTCCTTGGGATCTTGCTGTGTTCTGTTGACCGATGCTCTCTTCCTTGGGATCTTGCTGTGTTCTGTTGGCCGATGCTCTCTTCCTTGGGATCTTGTTGTGCTCTGTTGACTGATGCTCCTATCAATCTCTGGTTACACGGTGCGCGCTTTCGATGTTCAAAACCTGTATCTTTATACCCTTTTTCCTCTTGTTTTGCTTACGTGGCAGTAATTAACCCCCTGACACCTGGTAAAAAGTCTTGCTTCCCTCGTTAGCCATCTTATGACCTTGTTGATGTTACTAGGTTCTTCTCTATGCATAACAATGTACCCTTATCTCAGATGTTCACTTTTCACAGAACACTTCCTAGAATATTGACAAAACTGTCTGTCCATCCTATGTCTCCATGAAGGATGTCTCCAACTCTTATCTGTCTCTCCAGTTTTTATCTCTTTAAGCATAATATTGCTGAATTCCTCGTCTCCATAAACTTAGCACAACATTCTGTTACTTCAGTAATTTTAAACAGAGGTTTTAAGTCAGGTTGGCATAATCCCATCATGCTTTGCTCTTAGCCACTCGCCATTTTATACAGGTTTTAGGCTTTTAACATACAATTTCACATATTATAGTTATACAAAAATGGTTATAGAATCTTAATAATGTTTACTAAATCCTACAGGTACACCCTATCCTAAAACCTCTCTCACCCAGTGTGTTACTGAGAACCACAGACACAGAGCACAGGAAGATACCAGGCTCCTTGCTCGACCTGTGCTGAGTGAGCTACCCTCTCACATGGTGTGGTACTGAGCCCCACACACGGAGCAGCAACATCCTTGGCTCTATCACTGGCCTGTGCTGAGTGAGCTGCCCACTCTCACCCGGTGTGATACTGGGACCCACACACACTACAGGAAGATCACAGTCTATATGCTCGACCTGTGCTGATTGCGGTGATCTCTCTCCCCTGGTGTGGTAATGGGCCCCACACACAGAGCAGGAAGATCCCAGGCTCCAGCCCCGGCTTGTGAGAGTGAGCTGCAGTATCTCACCTGGCGTATTACTGAGCCCCACAAACAGAACAGCAAGATCCCAGGCCCCATGCCCGGCCTGTGCTCAGTGAGCTGCCCTCTCTAACCCGGTGTGGTAATGGGCCCCACACACAGAGCAGGAAGATCCCAGGCTCCAGCCCCGGCTTGTGAGAGTGAGCTGCACTCTCTCACCTGGCGTATTACTGAGCCCCACAAACAGAACAGCAAGATCCTAGGCACCAGCCCTGGCCTGTGCTCAGTGAGCTGCCCTCTCACACCCAGTCTGGCGCTGAGTCCCACAACACAGAGCACAGGAAGATCCCAGACTCCAGGCTCGACCTCTGCTGAGTGAGCTAACCTCTCTCACCTGGTGTGGTACTGAGCCCCACACACACACAGAGCAGGAAGATCCCAGTCTCCATATTTGACCTGTGCTCAGTGAACTGCCCTCTCTCACCCGGTGTGGTACTGAGCCACGCACACAGAGCAGGAAGATCCCAGTCTCCATATTCGACCTGTGCTCAGTGAACTGCCCTCTCTCACCCGGTGTGGTACTGAGCCCCACACACACACAGATGACAGGAAGATCCCAGGTTCCATGCTTGACCTGGCACTCAGGCTGACACCAGGGAGTCTGAGGAGTTACTACAGCGCCACCACTGGCGGGAGCGAGGAAATGCATCGTGACATTTTTACACAGGAAGCTCCCGGGTTGCGCAGGGATTCCCGTCCCCAAACACCTTTTTCCCTCTGCATTCCCCCTCCCCCTGGATTAGGAGCCAGAGCCGGGACATTGCCTGCCACTGCAGCCCAACACTGATCCATCGACCGCCGGCTCACAGGCAATCCCTGCCCTCTGAGGCCAATCGAAGGAGCGCTTATGTGACCGACAGCTGCTGCAACCAATCAAATCGCAGCCAGTACCGTGATGGACCAATCTACTTCTTCTTGTTAGGCAGTCTCTCAGAACCGAAGATGACTTGCTTCCACATTAAAAATGAGTTCTCATGTGACTGATGAGCCCAATGTGAGACCTACTGTCTCTGTCACAGGTGGGGCAGACGGTGGTTGAAGGGGCGGGCGGCTGGGGTGCTTGGGTTGGCGTGCGCTCCTTCTGCTGTTTGTGCTTGGCTTCCGCTTTCTCCCGGCAAAGAGACTCGAGGTGTTCGATCAGAGCGCGGCACTTCACCACCCGGCCCGCCTCCTTGTGCACTGTGATGGACAGATTGCTGGACCAATCGCTGAGCGCCGCGGCCGCGCTCTGACCAATCAGAACACAGACGAGCAGTTAAAATCTCCGGCCCAGCGTCATTGCGTCATTCTGCTGAGACAGACCGCCAAGTCGGGTCGCTGCTGGGCGCCGGAACCATTGAGAGAGCGGAGGCTGAACAGCACTCTTAAAGCGGAGCCAAGCTGAGAATTACAGTTGTGGCACTATATATCCCGGATGTCAATTAAAGCGGGAATAAAACAGAATGCTCTGGAATTACTCAGCAGGTCAGGCAGGATCTGTGGAGACAGATGACCTTTCATCAGAAGGGGGAAGAGTTAGAGAAGTAATATGGTTTAACAAGTACAGGGAAAGGGGGTACGGGTGGAAAGGACAAAAGGGAAGGTCTGTGACAGGCTGGATGGCAGGAGAGATTAAATGATGGAGCGAGGCAAAAGGGGAATTATAGCAGAATCCAGACTGCAGAAAGTCAGTGGGTGAGAGAGGAGGAACCAGGGGAGAGGAAGGGGAAATACATGGTGGTTGGGGGGGGATTAATAGAGAATTCAATGGGGAAGGGGAACTAAATGGTGGGAAGGGAAAGAAATAAAAAAGGTGGAGAAATTTAGGGAGAATTCCAAAGCTTCGGGCGTCGGCAGCTGAAGGCACGGCCGCCAATGGTGGAGCGATTAAAATCGGGGCTGCTGAAGGGGCCAGAATTAGAGGAGCACAGAGGCCTCGAATATTGTAGGTCTGGAGGGGGTTACAGTGTTAGGGAGGGGAAAGGCCATGAAGAAATTTGAAAACAGGATGAGAATTTTAAAATGAAGGGTTCTGGACCGGGAGCCAATTTAGGTCAGCGAGCACAGGGGTGATGGATGAACGGGGCTTGGTGCGAGTGAGGACACTGGCAGCAGAGTTTCGGAAGAGTTAAAGTTTATGGAGGATGGAAATTGGGAGGCCGGCCAGGAGACCACTGGAATAGTCGAGTCTCGAGGTGACGAAGGTGTGGATGAGGGTTTCAGCAGTGGATGAGCTGAGGTGGAGCAGAGTTGGGTGATGTTACATAGCTGGAAGTAGGCGGTCTTGGTGATGGACCAGATATGTTGTCAGACGATCATCTCAGTGTCAAATGGGATACCAAGGTTTCAAGGCTGTGAACGGTCTTGTTCAGCCTCAGACAGTGACCTGGGAGATGGATGGAGTCGGTGGACAGGGAACGGAGGTTGTGGTTGGGACCGAAGACAGTGACCTGGGAGAGGGATGGAGTCGGTGGACAGGGAACGGAGGTTGTGGTTGGGACTGAAGACAGTGACCTGGGAGAGGGATGGAGTCGGTGGACAGGGAACGGAGGTTGTGGTTGGGACCGAAGACAGTGACCTGGGAGATGGATGGAGTCGGTGGACAGGGAACGGAGGTTGTGGTTGGGACCGAAGACAGTGACCTGGGAGAGGGATGGAGTCGGTGGACAGGGAACGGAGGTTGTGGTTGGGACCAAAGACAGTGACCTGGGAGAGGGATGGAGTCGGTGGATAGGGAACGGAGGTTGTGGTTGGGACCAAAGACAGTGACCTGGGAGATGGATGGAGTCGGTGGACAGGGAACGGAGGTTGTGGTTGGGACCGAAGACAGTGACCTGGGAGAGGGATGGAGTCGGTGGACAGGGAACGGAGGTTGTGGTTGGGACCAAAGACAGTGACCTGGGAGATGGATGGAGTCGGTGGATAGGGAACGGAGGTTGTGGTTGGGACCGAAGACAGTGGCTTCATTCTTCCGAATATTTAGTTGGAGGAAATGTCTGCTGATCCAGGACGGGATGTTGGACAAGCAGTGAGACAATTTAGAGACAGTGGAGGGGTCGATGGAGGTGGTGGTGAGGTAGAGCTGGGTGTCATCAGCGTACATGTGGAAACTGCCGCTGTATTTTGGGATGATGTCGCCGGGAGTCAGCGTATTGATGAGAAATAGGAGGGGGCCAATGGTAGCTCCTTGGGGGACCCCAGAGGTGACAGTGTGAGGGCAGGAAGAGAAGCCCTTGCAGGTGATTCTCTGGCTACAGTTAGATAGATAAGAATGTAACTAGGCGAGTGCAGTCCCACCCAGCGGGATGATGGAGGAGAGTTCTTGGAGGAGGATGGAGTGGTCAACCATGTCAAATGCTGCTGACAGGTTGAGAAGGATGGGGAAGGGCAGTTTTACATGGTCAGTCACATAGGATGTCATTTGTGATTTTGATATTGGCCATTTCAGGCCTGTGGCAGGTGTGGAAACCTGATTGGAGTGTTTCAAACATGGAGTTGCAGGAAAGATCGGCACAGATTTGGGAGGTGACAACACGCTCAAGGTTTGGAGAGGAAACAGAGGTTGGAGATGGGGCGGTACTTTGGAAGAACAGAGGGGTCAAGGATGGGTTTTTTAGAAGCGGGTGATGACGGCAGATTTGAATGTGAGGGGGTCAGTATCTGCTTTAAGATGCTCCTTAAAACCTACCTCTTTGACCAAGTTTTCGCTCCCTGTCCTAATCTGCCTTAAGTGGCTCGGTGTTAAAACATTTTGATAATCGCTCCTGTGAAGCAATTTGTGTTGTTTTACTACGTTAAAGGCACTATGTAAAGGCAAGTTGTTGTTGTTTATCGATATATTTATCAAGATGAGAGCGTTTTGAATTAAGTGTCCACAGCATATAATTTAATGTTTTATATGTATACTTCAAATCAGCAATTATGTAATTTAAAACATTAAATATGAATAAAATGGCCTATCTATAACTCACAAGATTAGAAATATAAATCCATGCAACATGTATATAATCATGTGTTCAATGTAACTGGGGAAACTTATCTCTCAACATAGCATATTTCTGCAATATTGTATTCATAAGCTAACATTGTTAGTGGAAACTATATATATATGTGTGTGTGTGTGTGTAATTTAATGCAACATATCTAGATATTGAAATGGCATATCTAAAATTTCAGAAAAAAGGATAACTTGAAACAGTGGATGAAGAATTAAAACAGTTTGTACCTATTTAAAGTAGCTTTCTTGTTATTGAGAGCGGCCACATTTACACACCATGTCCATCATTTAAACCAGCATATGCCTATCGATCGATATCATCTCATTTCAAAATACTTATTCCAGTGTCTCTTCCTCTTTACAAAAAGAAAATACTGCAGATGCTGGAAATCTGAAATAAAACAGAAAATGCTGGAGAAACTCAGCAGGTCAGGCAGCCTCTGTGAAGAGAGAAACAGAGTTAACGTTTCAGGTCGATGACCTTTCGTCAGAACTGGAAAAAAGCAGGAAGTGGAACAGATTTTTAAGCAAGTTTAGGGGCTGGGAAAGGGGGGAGGGGATGAAAGAACAAAAGGGAAGGTCTGTGATAGGATAGAAGGCAGGGGAGGTTAAGAGACATTAAGAGATATTCAAGGCAAAAGGAGATGGTAATGGGACAGGTTAAGACACAAAGGATGGCTTGAGATGAAGTGTAAATTGCGCTGGCAGAATGGAAGACAACTGCCCTGTGGGAGAGAAGAACAGAAAACACAAACAAAAAGTGTGGATACAAAACATATATATGTTACGGGCTGGGTTATGATCTGAAATTGTTGAACTCTATGTTGAGTCCAGAGGGCTGTAAAGTGCCTAATCGAAAGATGAGGTGCTGTTCCTCGAGCTTACGCTGAGCTTCCGTGGAACAATCCAGAAGGCCGAGGACGGTGAGGTCTGAGTGGGAATGGAGCGGTGAATTAAAGTGACAGGCGACCGGAAGCGCGGGGTCACCCTTACGGACTGAATGGAGGTGTTCTGTAAAGTGGTCCCCCAATCTGCATTTGGTCTCCCCAATGTAGAGGAGACCACATCGTGAGCAGCGAATACAGTACACTAGATTGCAAGAAGTACAAGTAAATCGATGTTGCACCTGGAAGGAGTGTTTGGGGCCCTGGACACTGGAAGGGGGGAGGTTAAGGGCATGTGTTGCATCTCCTGCACTTGCACGGGAAGGTGCTGGGTGAAGGGGAAGGGGTGCTAGGGCTGGTAGAGGAGTGGACTATGTTTCACGTAGGGAGATGTCCCTATGGAATGTTGAAAGGGGAGGTGAGGGGAAGATGTGTTTGGTGGTGGGATCACCCTGGAGGTGGCGTAAATGGCGGAGGATGATCCGTTGAATGTGAAGGCTGGTGGGGTGAAGGTTGAGGACAAGGGGAACTCTATCTATCGTGGTACCGGGAGGGAGGGGCAGGCGTGAGGGCAGGAGTGTGCGAGATGGAACGTACACGGTCAAGGGCCGTGTCAATCATTGTAGAGGGGAATCCTCGGTTGAGGAAAAAGGAAGACATGTCGGAAGCACTGGTGTGGAAGGTGGCATCGTCAGAGCAGATGCAGTGGAGATGGATAAACTGGTAGAATGAAATAGATTCCTTACAGGGGGCGGGGTAGGAGGAAGTGTAATCCAGGTAGATGTGGGAGTCAGTGGGCTTGTAGTGAATATTTGTCAATAACCTATCGCCAGAGATGGAGACAGAGAAGTCGAGGAAGGGAAGGGAAGAGTCGGAGATGGACCATGTGAAGCTGAGGGAAGGGTGAAAATTGGAAGCAAAGTGAATGAAATTGTCTAGTTCAGGGCGAGAGCAGGAAACGGCACCAATACAGTCATCAATGTACCGGAAACAGATGTTAGGGTTGGGACCCGAGTAGGACTGGAACAAAGAGTGTTCCACATATCCCACGAAAAGGCAAGCATAGCTAGGACACATGCGGGTTCCCATAGCAACACCTTTGATTTGGAGGAAGTAAGTGGAGTCAAAGGAGAAGTTGTTCAATATGAGAACAAGTTCAGCCAGGCGGAGGAGGGTGGTGGTGGATGGGGACTGGACGGGCCTCTGTTCAAGGAAGAAGCGGAGCGCCCTCAGGCCATCCTGGTGGGGATGGAGGTGTAGAGGGATTGTACGTCCATGGTGAAAAGGAAGCGGTTGGGGCCAGGAAACTGGAAACTGTTAAAGTGGTGGAGAGCGTCGGAAGAGTTGCAGATGTAGGTGGGAAGAGACTGGACAAGGGGAGAAAAATTAGAGAAAAATTAGAGCCTCTATCTGCACTGTGGGGTTTCTGTGATTCTGTGATTCTGTGTGAGATAGGGAGAGATAAGTTCCGTGGGGCAAGAACAGCCTGAAACAATGGGTCTACCAAGGCAGTCCTGTTTGTGGATCTTGGGAAGGAGGGAGAAGCGGGCTGTGCAGGGTTGGGGAACTATGAGGTTGGTGGCCGCAGGGGGGAAGATCTCCAGAGGAGATGAGGTCAGTGACAGTCTTGGAAACGGTGGCTTGATGTTCGGTACTGGGGTTATGGTCCAGGCGGAGGTAGGAGGAGGTGTCGGAGAGTTGATGTTCAGCTCCTGCTAGGTAGAGGTTGGTTCGCCAAACCACAACAGCACCACCCTTGTCATGGTCCAGGCGGAGGTAGGAGGTGGTGTCGGAGAGTTGGCGTTCAGCTTCCGCTAGGTAGAGGTTTTCCTCTTTATACGCCCAGGGTCAAGGTCAAGGGACACTTACCAGTTCAATGGGAACAAGACAAAACCGATGACTTTAAAATGGGGCTTCAATCTTCACTCCTCCCAATAACTGGGAGATGATGAGAATTGTTTTTACACAGCGGGTTATTATGATCTGGAATTCACTGCCTGAAAGGGCGGTGGAAGTAGATTCAGTAGAAACCTACTAAAGTGAATTGGATAAATAATTGAAAGGGGGATATTTACAGGGCTGTGGAGAAATAGCAGGGGAGTGGGTCTAATTGGAGAGCTCTTTCCCAGAGCCGGCACAGGCACAGTGAGCCGAATTGCCTCCTCCTGTGCTGTGTCAGTCTAGGAATATTGAGGTGTAATACTCTCTGCTACCAGGAGGTGACGCCATTGCCTAAACCAGGCTCCACTCCCCCTAGAGGCCTGTTGGTGAAGTGCAGCCAGCGTTGACCCCATTTAACAGCATCTCTGGTAACATTAGTGATTAATTTACATTGATCTCTCCTTTCTCTCTCTCCCCTCACCCTCCACAGGTATAGACTGTCGCTGAGGGTCGGCATACACAGATCCAGGCTGCTTCACTGGTACCTCACCCCAAGGGCCTGATCACCTGTGTCAGCCCAGACACTCAGTGACAGCAGCGACAAGCAGGGAGCGCTGCTGACCAGGAGTGATCGAAAGAGGCAGAGAGGGAGACAGAGTGAGAGAGCAAGAGAGGGAGAGAGAGAAAGACAGAGATAGAGACAGAGCGAAGGAGAGAGAGAGATAAAAACAGAGACAGACAGGTAGAGGAGAGAGACAGAGAGAGAGACAGAGTGTGTGAGAGAGAGGGAGAAAACGAAGGAGAGAGACAGTGAAAGACTCAGAGAGACACAGAGAGAAACAGAGGGAGACTGAGAGAGACAGAGGGAGAGACCGATGGGAAAGAGAGAGACACAGAGAGACAGACAGAATGAGAGAAACCAATGGCGAGACTGAGAGACAGAGTGAGAGAGATTGAGCGAGAGAGATTGATAAGGGGTGGGAAACAGAGATAAACTAAGACATTGCGCAGAGAGAGAATCAGAGGGCTGAGAGAGAAGAGGGAAATATAGTGGAGGAGATTTGTAGAGAGTGACAGAGAGAGGGTGACAAAGACAGACAGTGATAGAGAGACAGAGTGAGAAAAAATGAAGAGAGAGATAATGACAGGGAGAGATACAAAGAAAAGTAGAAAGAGAGAGAGAGAGAAGTGGGAGAGAAAGATAGGCCAGATGGAGGGACAGCGCGATAGTGAGAGAGAGACAGAGACAAGAGGCGGGAGGGAGGGAGATACAAATACACAGAGAGAAACAGAGATAGAGGGCAGAGAGACAAAGAGAGAGAGAGAGAGACAGAGAAGGATGAGAGTGAGAGGAAAATACCAATATGCCCTGTCCATTTTAGAGTCGAGTCACGGCTGCGCAGCTCGATGACTCTTTCACTGAAGAAAGAGAGCGGTGCTCCGTCTTCCCTCTCCCAGTACCCAGAGTACGATGGCAGGGGATTCTCATTGCTGTCTTAGACACGGGAGTGGATCCCGGAGCACAAGGACTCTAGATAATGGCAAACGATTGTAGTTCAGGCCTTGGGGCCTCGGGTTCCCGTACTCAACACATCGAAAAGAGAAGACCTCTTGTGTGGGAGGCCCCACAGACCCGAGCAGCTCTGCCACACAGCCTCATAGACTCTCAGTACTTCTGATCGATCCATCAGTCAGTTCATTCATTTAGTAACAGAAGATTTTACTATTTTACACTACATTTTGTCTATTTACCATTGTATCTGACTACTATCTGAATTTATGTTTATAATTATTGGGAGGGTAGAAGTGGGAGTGATGATCAACACTATGAGTTGACCTGTTTCACATTTACCAATTTAACTCTTTGCTCTCATCAATGACTGTTAGTCAGGTTATTAATTCTTGCACAATTTTTCACGCCTTTTAATATTATCCCACTTAATTAGCATAATATAGCCATAACTAAACAGACCTGGGTGTATTGGACATTGCACTCACTGTTTGTAATTTAAGCCCTTTTTCCCCATGCCATGAACAATTTAGGTTTATCATCATAAGTGGAAGAGGATTGTAGAGATTTATGTCATTGGCCAGTCCCGGTAATAAATAACACTCGGGGATGAAATGAGCATTAAAGTGGTGCATTACTGGTGGCCGTTCCCAAGTGAAAGTCCACAAACTCTATCGGCGTCTTGACTTTTCTCAGGAGTGACCGCACGTTGACCATGAACAAGCCCAATTTGATGGCTGACCCGGAGCACAAATTGCATATTCAATCATTTTCAGGTCACCCAATTATTTCTCAGCCAGGTTTCAAAAGCATCAAAGTAGCACTTTCATGTGCAATTTTTAAAGGTTGTATCAACGATGTCATCCTTGATTGTGCCTTATAACATGGTCATAGGTGCCATTGGAAGCAGAGCCCATCTCACATTTCCCACTATAAGAATGAATTGAGACCATTTGGAATAAACAAATCGAGCACTTTGCAAAGTGACTCGTGAACCTGCATCATGTTGGTTAGCCTGTTAATGAGTGCAGTTAGTTTTAGTCAGTGTGGAAACGACAAGAAGGTTCTTTATACAATAAATGCCAGAACAAATTTTAAAGGTAGCTGTGGTGAAGACAATTCATTTTATTTGTGAGTCAATAGAGTTTTACAGCACAGAAAGAGGCCCTTCGGCCCATCGTGTCAATGTTCCCTCCAATTGATTTTTTATTCAGGTGAGGCTGTTCCTTTAAATTTCTGGTGTCTCTTCCAGCGGCCTGCACCTGACCTCGCCATTGGTCTGCGGCCGCGCACCTTCGGGGGAACATTGGTGTGCGGCCCTCAATAGCTTGCCAAAATTTGTTAACAGGCCCCCCAGCCGAAATATTAGCCCAACCCTACTCTACACTGTCCCATCAAACACTCCCAGGGCAGGTACAGCACGGGTTAGATACAGAGTAAAGCTCCCTCTACACTGTCCCATCAAACACTCCCAGGGCAGGTACAGCACGGGTTGATACAGAGTAAAGCTCCCTCTACACTGTCCCATCAAACATTCCCAGGGCAGGTACAGCACGGGTTAGATACAGAGTAAAGCTCCCTCTACACTGTCCCATCAAACACTCCCAGGGCAGGTACAGCACAGGTTAGATACAGAGTAAAGCTCCCTCTACACTGTCCCAATAAACACTCCCAGGGCAGGTACAGCATGGGTTAGATACAGAGTAAAGCTCCCTCTACACTGTCCCATCAAACACTCCCAGAGCAGGGACAGCACGGGTTAGGTACAGAGTAAAGCTCCCTCTACACTGTCCCATCAAACACTCCCGGGGCAGGTACAGCACGGGTTAGATACAGAGTAAAGCTCCCTCTACACTGTCCCATCAAACAATCCCAGGGCAGGTACAGCACGGGTTAGATACAGAGTAAAGCTCCCTCTACACTGTCCCCATCAAACACTCCCATGGCAGGTACAGCACGGGTTAGATACAGAGTTAAGCTCCCGCTACACTGTCCCATCAAACACTCCCAGGGCAGGTACAGCATGGGTTAGATACAGAGTAAAGTTCCCTCAACAATGCCCCATCAAACACTCCCAGGGCAGGTACAGCACGGGTTAGATACAGAGTAAAGCTCCCTCTACACTGTCCCATCAAACACTCCCAGGGCAGGTACAGCACGGGTTAGATACAGAGTAAAGCTCCCTCTACACTGTCCCATCAAACTCTCCCAGGGCAGGGACAGCACGGGTTAGATACAGAGTAATGCTCCCTCTACACTGTCCGATCAAACACTCCCAAGGCAGGTACAGCACGGGTTAGATACAGAGTAAAGCTCCCTCTACACTGTCCCCATCAAACACTCCCAGGGCAGGTACAGCACGGGTTAGATACAGAGTAAAGCTCCCTCTACACTGTCCCATCAAACACTCCCAGGGCAGGTACAGCATGGGTTAGATACAGAGTAAAGTTCCCTCAACAATGCCCCATCAAACACTCCCAGGGCAGGTACAGCACGGGTTAGATACAGTGTAAAGCTCCCTCTACACTGTCCCATCAAACACTCCCAGGGCAGGGGCAGCACGGGTTAGATACAGTGTAAAGCTCCCTCTACACTGTCCCATCAAACACTCCCAGGGCAGGTACAGCATGGGTTAGATACAGAGTAAAGCTTCCTCTACACTGTCCCATCAAACACTCCCAGGGCAGGTACAGCACGGGTTAGATACAGAGTAAAGCTCCCTCTACACTGTCCCATCAAACACTCCCAGGGCGGGCACAGCCCAGGTTAGATACAGAGTAAAGCTCCCTCTACACTGTCCCATCAAACACTCCCAGGGCGGGCACAGCCCAGGTTAGATACAGAGTAAAGCTCCCTCTACACTATCCCCATTGTAGTGTATGTGCCTTTAAGTCAGAACTACTTTCTACAGCTCCTGTATACTGTAGTACCGGCAGTGACCACACCGGTATATAAGCTGTGCGCATGCCTCTGTACCCCAGTCTAGAGATTACCCTCCTCCAGTAAAGACCTGTTATTTGTTAATGTACAGCATCCGTGTGATTATTTATCCACTGAACCACAGATCTAACACCCATCAAACACTCCCAGGGCAGGTACAACACGGGTTAGATACAGAGTAAAGCTCCCTCTACACTGTCTTGTCAAACAGGCTGTGCGTCAGATGCAAATTATGTCCGCTTCCAGTCTGCCTGAACAAACACATTCAACTGAGTTACCCTGAACCTTACAGACTGCTGACACTCTGGGACAACTGTCTTATCTCAGTCCCTTTCTGCATGTGTTATTAGGCACTTGGAGATTCCCTGTAGCGGTTTCCTCTTCCCATTTCCTGCAATTCCCAGATAAACACCCAGCCTCATTCCACCCCCGAACACCTTACCCTTGGACACACTGGCCTAGAAATTCAGTTGCGTTCGCCAGCCGTTAACGCCATAAGAGGGGTATATTTCCAGCGCTAGGCACTTAGCGCCCGGGCGCAGGCTGATCTGCGCCTACGCCCAAATTCAGTAGACATTTAGCGCCGGCGCAAAGTGTTTGCGCCCGCTCAGCTGCGCACACAGCTTATGACGTCATTTCGTCGTGCAACGCTGTTTGTGCGCCCCAAACCGGAAATTCAGTGGCGCCCGCCCAATGTGGGTGTGGCGCTGTTAAGAACTGTGAAGTGGAACGCAACAGAGGTCCTGTGGGCCTCGGGGAGCGCTAATTAAAGGGCACTTACACTGACCTATAAAGCCCAGCCATTTTGCTGCAATGACTTTACTGCTTTGGATTTCTGGACAGAGACCAAGGAACAGAGCTTACTGATTTGGGACAACATAGGAGAGGTATTTTTGGCTTCTGGCCAGAGCTTTGACATTTGAATCATTGTGATTTCACTGTTTGCAAGTTTATTATGGGGACTGTATGGGGTTCCAACCCTCAGTTGCAGCATTATGTGCGAAGGGCTCGCAGACGCTGTGTGAGAGGGCCAGCCATGCCTAGACGCAGAGGGGCCATCAGGCGTCGGCAACGTAGGCCTTACCCACTCAGGCAATACCGGCAGCAGGTGTCCTATCTCACCATGACTGCGGCGCATTGTGTTAAGAGGCTGCGCTTCAGAAGGGAGGTGGTTGCAGAGATCTGCCAGCTGCTTCACAGAGATCTGCGTCCACAGCTGATGTGCAGGACGTCTCTCTCGGTGGAAGTGAAGGTCACGGTGGCTCTGAACTTTTATGCAAGCGGCTCCTTCCAAGCCGCTGCTGGGGACATAGCGAACATCTCCCAGTTCGCCGCGCATCGCTGCATCCGGCAGGTCACCGATGCACTTTTCGCGAGCAGACACCAATTCATCTCCTTCCCCATGACCCTAGAGAGGCAGGAGCAGCGTGCAGTCGGATTTGGCAGGATCGCGGACTTCCCCATGGTGCAGGGCGCCATTGACTGCACGCATGTGGCTATGCGGGCACCTATCGACAATGCCGAGGATTACCGCAACCGGAAGGGCTACCATTCCCTCAATGTACAGCTGGTGTGTGACCACAGGCAGCGCATCCTAGCTGTCAATGCCCGCTTTCCAGGAACCAGCCACGATGCATTTATCCTGCGCCAGACTACTGTGGCTGACATGTTCGAGGCACAGCCTCCACCAAGGGGATGGCTTATTGGGGACAAGGGCTACCCTTTGTGTACATGGCTCATGACCCCGCTCCACGCGCACAGGACCCCAGCGGAGGAGGCATACAACGAAAGCCATCAAGCCACAAGGAACATCATAGAGCAAACGATTGGCGTCCTCAAGCAACGGTTCCGCTGCCTGGATCGTTCCGGCGGATCTCTACAGTATTCGCCGGATAGGGTCTCCCAGTTCGTCGTCGTTTGCTGCATGCTGCACAACCTGGCTATCCGCAGGACTCAGGCACTGCCACCTGACGTTGCACCACCACCTCAGGAGGACGAGCAGGAGGACCATGAGGAGGAGGAGGAGGAGGAGGAGGAGGAGGAGGAGGAGGAGTACCAGCCCAGGAGGGAGCCACAAGGTCCAAGGGCCGCCCGCCGGCGGCTTATTGAACGACATTTCTAGGCCCCCTGTCAGGGAATGGCCTGTGGCAATGAACGCACCTGAATGCAGCCGCTCCGCAAGCCCTCAGCCGGTTAACGCAACAACCACTTGAAACATGACACCTGGACATGCTGAATAAATAAAAAGCTTTATTTTACAAACTCAGGGCCCTTCCCACATGAAACAGAAAAACAGATTGACCCTTAGTGTTAGGGGGATTAAATACGTGGGGTTACGGAGATAGGGTGGGATATGTGTTGGTGTAGGGGTTACGGGGATCGGGTGGGATATGTGTCGGTGCAGGCTCGATGGGCTGAAATGGCCTCTATCTGCACTGTGGGGTTTCTGTGATTCTGTGATTCTGTGACCCCCAAAAAACAGTCAAAAACATCTGTCACTCCCACAACCTGGGGAGGAATAACAAAACTTGCCCATCCAATTGGCCTTCATCATCGGCCTTACAAAAATAAGCCCCCCACTCCACAACACAAACACCCCCATAAAAACAAAAAATGCCTTCATCTTCGGCCTTACCAAAATAAGCCCCCCCCCAGAACACAAACACCCCCATATAAAAAAAAATGCTATCACCACACTCTACTGGGTGTGCCGAGAGGGCGAGTCCTTAGACAGGTTTCTCTGGCCCCTGCCCGACCTGCTGCTCCGCCTCAACCTGGGCCCTGTGGGTGTGGCAAGGCTGGGGGAAGGCTCATGAGGGCCACAATGCGTGACGGCAGATGCCCTTGGGGGTCGACCTAGACGAGGCCCGGCCCGGGAGGGGCCGGCTGCTGACTGCTGCAGCTGTGGCTGGCCAGCATCAGTCTCAGCAGCAGCTCGTCGCACCTTGGCTGGGGGAGTGGCAGTGTCGGCTGCACCAATGGGGGCAAGCTGGCTGATGCCAGGCGCGCGCTGTTCGCCAGAGACACTGGCACTCGGCCGGGCTGGCAGTGCAGCAAGCGCAGCAATCTGGTGGAGGCCAGACCGCTGTGCTGCAGCAGGGCGGCGGGTGCCCTGGCGATGCCTCCGCGCCACAGCGAGTGTGGCAGAAGTGAGTGCCCGAACTGCCCTGGTATGTGCCCGCATCAGATCTGCCAGTGTCTGGACAGCACCACTCATGGACTCGCGACTCGCGTCCTGCGCTGCTGCGAGTTGCTGGACACCCCTGTCCTGCGCTGCCGCGAGTTGCTGGACACCCCTGTCGTGTGCTGCCGCGAGTTGCTCGACCCCCCTGGCCTGTGATTCCCCGAAAGCGACCACACTATGAGCCAGGGACTCAATGGCCTGAGGCAACTGTCCCACAACCCCCATGAACTCCTTGTGGCGCCGCTCCGACGCCGCGGACATCTCATCAAGGAGGCGCACCTCCTGGGCGAGGACCGTCTCTGGACTGGAGGGCGGACTCTCCCTCTGGGGAGAAGGCCGCCGAGCTGCCCGACCCTTACCGCGTGCCTCGACCCCACTGGGCCCAGGAACTGCCCTCCCCTGCAACACTTCCCCCCTCTGGGGAGAAGGCCGCCGTGCTGCCCGACCCTTCCCGCGTGCCTCGACCCCACTGGGCCCAGGAGCTACACCCCCCTGCAACACTTCCCCCTGCCTCTCCTGCAGGCCAGATGCCTCCCCTCCATTGCCATCCCCTGGCGCGGATGAGGGTTCCCCCGATGTGCCGCCTTCCTCCTGGTCCTCGTCGTCCTCCTCCTCCAAGGGCCTGGCACTCTGAGCTTCAGGGACCACCTCCTCCTCACCAGCTGAAAGCAGGAAGGCACAAGAGTAGCTTTAGAGTGAGGACAGGGCGTCAGCGAGGGAGGCCTGAGTGGTGGCATTATGCGCATTGGTCGGACAGTGGGAAAGGATGTAGATCTGAAGCGCAAGAGCAACGAGAGAGGTCCAACCGGTCATGTCCTTACCAGTGGGTCCCAGTACAGGGTCCGCATCTCCAATGGCAACAGGGCCAGCCACCCGGCCACGCATGAGTCGAGCCACGCTCTCCTCCAGCTCACTGAGCGCCTGGTACTGGGGACGGCCTCCCCTGGTGGCAGACTGGCTCCTCAAATTCCGCGCCAGCTTGGCCTGCAAGAGAAAGGACGGCCTCTAAGTACAGTGTGGTGCCCTGTTGCTGTGTGCACTGCCTCCCATGGTCGAATAGCTTGGCCAGTGTGGTGCCCTGTTGCTGTGTGCACTGCCTCCCATGGTCGAATAGCTTGGCCAGTGTGGTGCCCTGTTGCTGTGTGCACTGCCTCCCATGGTCGAATAGCTTGGCCAGTGTGGTGCCCTGTTGCTGTGTGCACTGCCTCCCATGGTCGAATAGCTTGGCCAGTGTGTTAAGTGCAGAAAGTGCTATTGATGATCATGCCAGTGCCATAGCTGCGGGAGGAGGGCTGGCCATTAGGCCTTTGAGGTCCCTTTGCCCATAATGTGAGGTGCACATGCAAGGATGAGGAGGACACTGGAAAGGGTACTCACCCTGACCATCTGAGTGAGGTCGTTGTACTTCTTGCGGCATTGGTCCGCACTCCTGGGGACATCGCTGGTGGATGACACCCTGTGGGCGATTTTCTTCCAGGCTCTCCTGTACTGCCTCCTGGGAGCCTTCTTGCCACTGTCCGGGCACAAGATCTCTCTTTTCTTTTCCACACCATTAACCAGCACCCTCAAAGCATGCTGGGAGAAGCGCTGCACTCATTCACGGGCCTTCTCCATGGCTTCAGGCGCTATTTGGGTCCACCAGCAGTGTTGAGGCCTAGCTGCAGGGCTCCACTATGCAGGGCATGGCAGCAGTCAAAGTCGACCCTTCCCCCTTTAAGAGCTGGCCGGCGTCAGGGTGTCTGCTGTCAATCAAAACATGACCGCACCTGCGCTGCGCCCGGCCTCGGCGTTATCAGTCCGCATCGCCGGCTTAGCGCCTGAAGATAGCAGTGCAACGCCAGTTTCAGCGCTCGCCCAAACTCTTGGCCAAATCTACTGAATTTCGGCGAAGTGGCCGACACTTTCCGGCGGGCGCTAACTTTAGCGACCGCCCGACTTTACCGCCCCAAAAGTGGCCAGACTGAATTTCTAGGCCACTGATCCTAAAGAGAAACCAGACACTGATGTGAAGCTGTGATCAGTGCAGTGAGTTTTATTTCTGAACACAGCCGTTATTCTGACAGCAGTAATACAGCGTCAGGGGCTGTGGGACCTGAACCATCAAACAGAGCCTGCTTCCTGTGAAGGACGGTTTCATTCAGTGAGAAGTTGTAGAGCTCGGGCTGTTGGGAATCCAACACTGCATCTTACATTGTTCCGGTCTGCAACATCTGACCCCAGAGTAGCAGATTAGTTGTTGAAAATGCACCTCGTCTGTGTTACAGCCGCCCTCACGACACTTTCCTCCATGCCTGATGCAGTAAACTAAAATCCAAAATGAAGAATGAATTGATTGATGGTTCTGTACAGAGGGAGGGAGAACAATGAGAAAACCTGAGTCTGAGCCTGTCAGTGTTACTTGGACTGACTCTGGACCACACATGAACCTTAACTCTTTTATATTTATTGAAACTCAACACCGTTCCCCCTCTCCTGACCTGCACAGACTCACTCTTTGTCCTGAAGGGCTCCATTCTGCAAAGTAATGAATAGGCTAACAATGACCTGGGGTTTACTTCTAAGGCAAGATAATTCAAAAGTAGTGAAGTTGGCAAATCGTGCGAAGTGGTGTTCCACAATGATCGGTGCTGGGACCCCTCTTGTTCACCATTTACAGAAACTATTTGGACTCGAGAATCGGAAGTGCAGTTTCAAAGTTTGTGGATGCCTCCAAAATGGGGACTGAGACAGATACAGGAAGATGTTAATAAACTTGCTTGTAATTGGCAAAGGAATTTCATTAGAGAAGTGTGAGGGGTGCATTTTTACAGGAAGAATGAGGAGGTCACGTAACACTTGGAAAATAAGTTTCTAAATGGGGTTCAGGAGAAACATAGAAACATAGAAGATAGGAGCAGGAGTGGGCCATTCGGCCCCTCGAGCCTGCTCCGCCATTCAATGCGATCATGGCTGATCATCCAAACCCTTGATCCCTTTAGCCTTAAGAAATATATCTAACTCCTTCTTGAATATATTTAATGAATTGGCCTCAACTGCCTTCTGTGGTAGAGAATTCCACAGGTTCACCACTCTCTGGGTGAAGAAATTCCTCCTCATCTCTGTCCTAAATGGCTTACCCCTTATTCTTAGACTGTGACCCCTGGTTCTGGACTCCCCCTGCCATCGGGAACATCCTTCCTGCATCTAGTCTGTCTAGTCCTGTTAGAATTTTATAAGTTTCAATGAGAGCCCCTCTCATTCTTCTAAACTCCAGCGAGTATAAGCCCAATCGACCCAATCTCTCCTCATTCCTGCCATCCCAGGTATTAGTCTGCTGAATCTTCGCTGCACTCCCTCCATGGCAAGAACATCCTTCCTCAGATAAGGAGATACAGATACAGTGAGGGTACAGATACACAAATCACTAAATTAGCCAAGCATGTTGATCAGGGCCATATAAACAAAGAAAGCGCTAGGGATAGAATTGTAAAGCAGGGAAGTTATGTTGAACTTGTATAGAACCTTGGTTAGACCGCACTTAGAGTATTGCAAACATTGCTGGTCGCCACCTTATAAAATGGGCACAGAGGCACTGGGGAAAATGCCAAAAAGGATTTAGTAGAATGATACCAGAACTGAGAGGTTATTCCTATCAGGTAAGATTGAACAGGCTGGGGCTCATTTCTTTAGCAAGGAGAAGACAGAGGAAAGATGAGGTAGAGTTGTTTAAGATTATGAAAGTGATTAATAGGGTAGACGTAGATAAGATATTTTCACTTGTTGGAGAGAGCAGTACTCGGGGATTTAAGATAGTCATTCATGAATCTAACAGGGAATTCCGGAGAAACTTCTTTACTCAGAGAATGGTCAGAATGTGGAACTCGCTGCCACAGGGAGTAGATGGTGTGAATCGCATAGATGCATTTAAGGGGAAGCTAGATTAGCACATGAGGGATACAGGAATAGAAGGATATTTTGACTGGGTTAGATTAACGAGGGTGGGAGGAGGCTTGTGTGGAGGATGAACACTGACATGTACCTTTAAGGGGAGAACTACTTTTTACAGCTCCTGTATACTGTAGTACCGGCAGTGACCACACCTGTATATAAACCCTGAGTAGTGATCTGTACAGTTAGTTCTAGAGTAACCCTCATTCAGTAAACACCTGTTGATCATTCCCTGCAGTCTGTTGTCTGATTATTGAAGGACACAACATCAAGATACACGGATCTAACATTGGCGACGAGCAGATTCAAACCTACCTGCAACTCTGCATCACCTCCCAGGGATTCGCTCCTGGAGAACAGTGGAAGAAGGCCGAGTCCAGAAGCACGGGCGTCAACCACGGGCAACCGCCCAGTCATCCAGCGGAGATTTGAGCATCGCAGGGGAGGCTGTCGAGAGCCAGGCTTGGCTTTCCAGTCACGGTGGTCCAGCAAAACAGGCTGGCAACAGATACTGCGCAGACCCTTCCCGGACAGCGGCGGCTAGAGCCGACCGACGGCACAGAAAAAGGCCGAGCAGCGTCGACGGGGGAGAGAGAGAGGGTAGAGCGCACAGGGCGCAGCCGGTGTTCAGGACCGAGTGGCGTCAACGGGGGAGAGAGGCGAGAGATAGCAGAGCGCCACCGGTGTTCAAGGGCCGAGCAGCGTCAACGGGGGAGAGAGGCGTGCAGGAAAACGCGCAGAGCGCAGCTGGTGTTCAAGGGCCGAGCAGCGTCAGCGGGGAAGAAAGGAAAGTGCAGGAGACGCCATTTTAAGCCGCAGCGGGGAAGAAAGGAAAGCGTGGGAGATGCCATTTTAAGCCAGTCTAACCATACCCCAAAATGCCGAAGAGTGGCAGTATCACAGCGTTTGACAATGAAGTCGAAGATTGGACGACATATGTCGAACGCATAGAAGTATACTGCAAGGCGAATGAAGTGCCAGATGACAAGAAAGCACTGGTATTGTTGAATTCAATGGGTGCAAAAATGTATGGCTTACTATGAAACCTAGTAACCCCAGAGAAGCCAGTAGAAAAGGATTTTGAAAACATCGTGTCAATCCTACAGGACCACTTAAACCCCACACCGCTGCTGATAGCAGAAAGATTTAAGTTTCACAAAAGGAACCAGCATAAAGATGAAAGTAATGCTGAGTATTTAATGGAACTGCGCAAGCTATCGAAACACTGCCAGTTTGGAACGGGACTAACAGATACTTTAAGGGACAAGTTTGCGTGTGGGCTTCAAAGTGAAGGAACCCAGAAACGGCTTCTATCAGAAAAGGATCTTACGCTGGACAAGGCTTTCAGCATTGCAGTATCACACGAAGCAGCAGCACGGGGTGCTGCAGAGATACAATGGAGACCGCAAGAATATGGCACAAATGAAATGTCATACGGAACAGTGAAGTGCTATCGCTGCGGCAGAACAACACACGACCATAATGATTGCTGGTTCAAGGACAAAGTGTGCAGACAGTGTGGAAAAGTAGGACACATAGCAAGAGTCTGCATGTCAGGAAAGAAAACCAGCAGCAAGAAATCTCCACAGGAGAAGTACAAGAAGGTACATAAGGTGACGGAGAGTAGTTCAGACAAACAGAAAAGTGATACAGACTCCGGAAGCAAGGAGCTGGGTTGTCTGAAACTACATAATGTGATCAAAACGGAGGATCACAAAACTATCTGGGTCACGCTCATTGTGGTGTATGTAACCTGTTCCACCTTAAGAGAACTTAAGCCTGTTCCACCTTAAGAGATGTATTACTTTCTCTGGCTGCTGTATACGTAATACCGGTGGTGACCACCGGTATATAAGTACTGTGTAGTGATATTGTATTTAGTATAGTCCTGACCTCCAACTAGTAAAGACCTGTTGAACTTTATTCTTGTAGTCTGTGTCAGTAATTAATCTTAATACAACTGGAACACACAGACTTAACAGTGGCGACGAGTCCGATTCTTACCCTGCGGCAGTTTATATCCACGGCGGCTTCGTCCACAGAACGGGCGTCGAAGAGAGGCATCCACCCTCATCACCCTGCTGGGAGACATGTCGCGCGGCAGGCATTGAGAACCCGGAGTGCAGAAGACATCCTGAACTCGAAGCCTCCATCAGCGGCAGTCAGCTATCTTCTTTCTACCTCGGTGGTGGGTAAGCCGGTCAGCAACGCGAGCAGAAAGTCGGCCGCGTTGGCTGTACAGGCGGGGGGGGGAGGAAGACGGAGGAATAAGGGCGGTGAGATCGATCGCGACCGGAGATAAGGGCCGGGCTGCATTCGGGCCGAAAGGCGCTGCGCGGGGACATCGATCGCGGCTGGTGATAAGGGCCGGGCCGCTTTCGGGCCAAAAAGGCGCAGTGTCTGGGGCGACTGAAGGCGTGAGAGCCACGGTGAAGGCGAACGCAGCCGGTGCTAATAACCGGGCTGCAAGAAGGGCTGCGAGGCGCGACATCGGGGAAGCGCGAATGCCCGAGGGAGCCGCGGTGAAGCGGAGACAGCGTCGGGGGAGTTACGAACCGCTGGGAAAGGGGAGCAGCAGCGGCACGCCAAACGCCATTGCAGCCAGTGGGTGAAGACCGCCAAGCGCGGGAAAACTGCCATTTTGTAGGCAGAGGACGAAGACAAGAGCGGGAAGCCGTCATCTTGGGATAAAATAAATTGCAACGATGCCTAAACATGGGAACATTGATACCTTTGATAGCGACATCGAGGATTGGGCCATGTATGTAGAACGCATACAAAATTATTGTAAAGCAAATAAAATCCCAGATGCAGAGAAAGCACTAACTTTATTGAACTTAATGGGTGCAAAGACATACGGGCAATTGAAACACCTTTTATCACCAGATGAACCAGCGGATAAGACGTTCGAGGAGATTGTTACTGTCCTGAAAAATCATCTAAACCCCACGCCGCTGATGCTAGCGGAACGATTTAAATTTTACAGCAGAAGGCAGCTGAAGGATGAAAGCAATGCTGAATATTTAATGGAATTGCATAAGCTAGCAAAGTACTGTCAGTTTGGAACGGGACTGACAGAAGCGCTAAGAGATAAATTTGTGTGTGGATTATTAAAAGAAGATACACAAAAGCGACTGCTCGAGGAGAATGAGCTGACGCTTGAGAAAGCGGTCACTATGGCAGCAGCACACAAAGCCGCAGCGAGAGGCATGGCAGTAATGCAGCTACGGTCACCGGAACTCAGTACAAATAAATTGGGTTTGAGCACTGTAAAATGTTATCATTGTGGAAAGACAACACATGATCAGAACCAGTGTTGGTTTAAAAACCAAGAATGCAGAACGTGTGGCAGGCTTGGCCACATAGCTAAAGTATGCCGGTCAGGAAAGAAGACCAGCAACAAAAAGTCACCGCAAGGAAAATACATAAAGGTGCACAAGGTGACAAAGACCAGTTCGAACGAACAGAAGTCAGATTCAGATGCTAGCAGTAATGAACTGGGTAGCTTAAGAGTACACAACGTTGGTAAGGATGCAGATCTCCAGACAATTTGGGTCACTCTTCAGATAGCAGGAGTCCAAGTAAAGATGGAATTGGACACTGGATCGGCATTGACGGTCATGAATAAGAAAGATTACAAAAGGTTATTCCAACATATTCCCCTACGGGATACGGAGATTATATTGAAAACATACACGGGGCAAAGAGTGTACCCCATCGGAAAGATAGAGGTAAAAGTGGTCCACAAGGGCGAAGAAAGCCAAGTAATGGACTTATATGTGCTACCTGAAGGAGGTCCACCACTACTGGGACGGGAGTGGATTAGGAAAATGAATATGGACTGGCACTCCTTAAAAGCACTAATGGTAGATTCCGGGGAAACAGATGTCAAACCTAAACGATTGTCCAAAATATTGGATGATGCTAAAGAGGTGTTCCAGCAAGGACTGGGAACACTGAAAGGAATTACGGCAAACATCAAGATTGATGAACATGCACAACCAAAATTTTTCAAAGCCAGACCGGTACCCTATGCAATACGACCTACTGTAGAAGCGGAACTGGAAGCGCTAGAACATTCAGGTGTACTGTCTAAGGTAGATTGGAGTGAGTGGGCTACGCCCATTGTTCCCGTTATGAAACGTCCTTCGAGCAACAAGCCAGGAGAACCAGGGAAGGTTCGCATCTGTGGAGATTTCAAGATCACCGTTAATCCGGTGCTTCACACGGTGCAGTATCCGCTTCCGCGGATTGAGGATATTTTTGCTTCATTGTCTGGTGGGAAACACTTCACCAAGATAGGCCTGGCGCAGGCGTACTTGCAGATGGAGGTTGAAGAAGAGTCATGCCAGTACCTCACGATCAACACGCATAGAGGTTTGTACCGGTATAATAGGCTGGTTTTTGGAGTGGCATCAGCTCCGGCAATTTGGCAGAGGGCCATGGAGCAGGTATTACAGGGAATTCCAGGCACACAATGTTACCTGGACGATATTCTGATTACAGGTGATGGTGATGAAGAACACCTCGCAAACTTGGAACTGGTGCTCAACAGACTGAAAGAGTATGGACTTAGAGTTAATCGGCAGAAATGTGAGTTCTTTCAGAAGCGGATCTCGTACTGTGGTCATGTCATTGACCGGGAGGGGCTTCATAAGTCTCCTGACAAGATAGAGGCAGTTGTAAAGGCTCCCGCTCCGGATAATGTCTCTCAGTTGAGGTCGTTTCTGGGATTGATTAACTATTACCATAAGTTTCTACCGAATCTATCCACGGTACTGCACCCGCTGAACGCTCTTTTACAGAAGGGGGTACCATGGGAATGGAGCGAAAACTGTAAGAAGGCATTTCGCAAAAGCAAAGAATTGATCACCTCAGAGGAAGTGTTGGCTCACTTCAACCCGACACTGCCTATTCGGTTGGCTTGTGATGCTTCTCCATATGGTATTGGGGCAGTACTCTTACACAAATTGCCAAATGGCACGGAAAGGCCAGTCGCGTTTGCATCCAGATCATTGACCTCCGCTGAGCGCAACTATGCGCAGATCGATAGGGAGGCTCTCAGCCTTGTATCGGGAGTGAAGAAGTTTAATCATTACCTGCAGGGCCAAAAATTCACACTTCTGACAGACCATCAGCCGTTGGTATCCATTTTTAACCCTAAGAAGGGTGTTTCGGTGATGACAGCACAGCGACTCCAGAGATGGTCCCTTTTCCTAGGGGCACATCAATATCAAATAGAATTCAAAGGTACAAAGCAGCATGGCAATACTGATGGGCTGTTGCGCCTGCCACTACCTGAAGCAGAAGTGATGACGAAAGTTGACCCTGTTGAGTTATTTCATTCGACCATCATCGAGTGTTTACCAGTCCCCAATGCAAGTATTGAAAGAGAAACCAGGAATGACCCGACACTGTCCCGAGTTTACGAGGTGACAGTGAAGGGATGGCCAACACATGGTGATCCTCTGTTACCGGCATTCTCGGCAAGGCGAGACCAGCTGTCCGTCTGCCATGGTACTTTGATGTACGGGACAAGAGTGATTATTCCTCCCAAGTTACGGGAAAGAGTTCTAAAGGAACTGCAGGAAGGTCATCTGGGGGGAGTTAAGATGAAAAGTCTTGCTAGGGCTTATGTATGGTGGCCGGGCATTGACCAACAGATAGAGGAGTTGACAAAAAGCTGCGCTGGGTGCCAAAAAGTGCAAAATGCACCTCCGATCGCACCGCTACACCCATGGGAATGGCCTTCAGCCCCATGGCAATGTGTAAATATTGACTTTGCTGGTCCATTCATGGACTCCATGTTCCTAATTGCGGTGGACGCACATTCCAAATGGCCAGAAGTGATCAAGATGAATACCACTACTTCAGAAAAGACAATTGCGGCGTTAAGAACAATATTCGCAAGGAACGGATTGCCAGAACAGATATGTTCGGACAACGGACCACAGTTCGTGTCGGAAGAATTCCAAAAATTCTTAAAGAAGAATGGGGTGAAACATTATACCTCTGCCCCATATCATCCGGCGACAAATGGGTTGGCTGAGAGATTTGTACAAACATTCAAAAAGGCAATAAAGGCCATGAACGATGATCAGATTCCGTTACAACACAAGGTGGACAATTTCCTAATGGCATATCGAAACGCCGCTCATGCAGTGACTAACCAAAGTCCTGCCATGATGTTTTATAACAGCAGGCTGCGGTCCAGGTTGGACTTGTTAAAACCAAATGTGTGGAGGGAAGTGGAAAACAAACAGTTCCGGCATATTAATAACAAGTCCACTCGAAGTTTCGACGTAGGACAACCAGTGTTGGCAAAGGGCTATGGAAACAAAAAATGGCAGTCCGGAACAATTCGGGCCAGACAAGGACCTCTGATGTACACAGTAGATATTGGTAACAATGTGATAAGGTGTCATGCGGATCAACTGGTAGAATCAAGAGCAAGGGTCGAACCCATGGTTGCGACAGAGACAACTGTGGAAGACGTTAATGAACCTGAAGCATCTACCTCGGCAGGGACTGTACCTGATGATGATGTCCAATACATAGGAAACCAACAAGAAGAGTCACCTCAGCAACAAGAATCAGAGACCACTGAAAGGCGTTATCCAAACCGAATCAGAAGGCCTCCTGAGAGACTGAACCTTTGAACTGTTTATACCTGAAGTTATATATGTATATATGTTATTATGCTATGTTAAATGGGGATATGACTGTTAAGCTAAAAAGGGAGGATTGTGGTGTATGTAACCTGTTCCACCTTAAGAGAACTTAAGCCTGTTCCACCTTAAGAGATGTACTACTTTCTCTGGCTGCTGTATACGTAATACCGGTGGTGACCACCGGTATATAAGTACTGTGTAGTGATATTGTATTTAGTATAGTCCTGACCTCCAACTAGTAAAGACCTGTTGAACTTTATTCTTGTAGTATGTGTCAGTAATTAATCTTAATACAACTGGAACACACAGACTTAACACTCACGATAGCAGGAGTCCAAGTGAAAATGGAATCGGACACAGGATCAGCCCTAACAGTCATAAACCGAAGGGACTACAAGCGGCTATTTTCACATATACCCTTGAGAGATACAAAGATTGTCTTGAAGACGTACACGGGGCAAAAAGTCTACCCCAAAGGAAAAATAAGGGTGAACGTATTATTTAACGGCAAGGAAACACCAAAAATGGACTTACATGTATTGCCAGATCGAGGACCACCACTACTAGGACGTGAATGGATCCGGAAGATACAGCTAGATTGGCATTCCATACAAGCACTGGCTGTAGATGCCAAAAAGGATGACGACGTCACACCTGGACGACTGTCAAAAATGCTAACTGACGCACAAGAAGTGTTCCAGCAGGGACTCGGAACACTAAAAGGCATAACAGCGACGATCAAAATAGAGGAAAATGCAAGCCCAAAGTTTTTTAAGGCCACACCGGTACCTTATGCGATCCGCCCAGCCGTCGAAGCAGAGCTGGAAGGTTTGGAACGTTCAGGAGTACTGTCCAAAGTGGACTGGAGCGAGTGGGCTACACCCATCGTTCCTGTAATGAAGAGGTCGTTGAGTAATACGCCTGGGGAACCAAAGAAGGTTCGCATCTGTGGGGACTTTAAGGTGACAGTGAACCCAGTCCTTCACACTGTACAATATCCGCTTCTGCGGATTGAAGATATTTTCGCCTCGCTATCTGGAGGGAAACGCTTCACTAAGATTGATCTGGCCCAGGCGTACCTGCAAATGGAGGTAGAAGAAGCCTCGAAACAGTACCTCATGATCAACACTCATAAAGGTCTCTACCAATAAAACCGGCTGGTGTTCGGGGTAGCATCAGCTCCGGCTATTTGGCAAAGGGCAATGGAACAAGTCCTGCAAGGGATTCCAGGGACCCAGTGTTATTTGGACGACATCCTGGCCACGGGCAAAAATGACAGTGATCACCTCGCCAACCTGGAGCAGGTGCTCACTAGATTGAAGGAATATGGGCTCCGAGCTAATCGCCACAAATGCGAGTTTTTCCAGAAGCAGATCTCGTATTGTGGCCACGTTATTGATAAAGAGGGGTTACATAAGTCCCCTGAAAAGATTGAGGCAGCAGTCAAGGCTCCAACACTGGAAAATGTGTCACAACTGAGGCGGATCAGATTGCATTATCACAGAATCACAGAATCTACAGTGCAGATAGAGGCCATTTCGGCCCATCGAGCCTGCACCGACACATATCCCACCCTATCCCCGTAACCCCACATATTTAATCCCCTAACACTAAGGGTCAATTTATCATAGCCAAATCAACCTAACCTGCACATCTTTGGACTGTGGGAGGAAACCGGAGCACCCGAAGGAAACCCACGCAGACACGGGGAGAATGTGCAAACTCCACACAGACAGTCGCCCGAGGCCAGATTTGAACCTGGGTCCCTGGCGCTGTGAGGCAACAATGCTAACCACTATGCCACCGTGCCCCCCTTTATCACAGATACTTTCCTGGACATCACTCCTGTGTGTAGTGTTATCCTGCTCCTGGCCGGTACGGCCACAGAATGTTCTATCTGGTTCACCGTCGCTTTCTCCTTTGATCACTTTTTGGCCATTTTTTGCCAGAAGCTGAAAACAAAATATTGCACCGGGAAAACTGCGGCTGAAGTTCTAGCAACAACCGGCATTCTGCTCTGTTTCAAAAACGTTCCCTTCTGCGTTATACACGAACCTAGAAAGATAATCGACAAAGTATTTCTTATGTTGTTATTTTGCCCAGTCAGTCTATGTCCCCCTGAAGTCTGTTACTGTTCTCCTCATAGTGTACTACATTTCCGAGTTTCCTTTGATTTGCAAACTATAAAATTATGTTGTGTATACCCAACTCTAGGTCATTGATATGCATAAAAAAGAGTAGTACTCTAATAGCGACCCCTCTGGTACACCACTGTATACCTCCCTCCAGTCTGAAAAACAACCCGTCACCACTTCTCTCTGCTTTCTGTCCCTTAACCAATTTGGTATCCATGCTGCCTTGTCCCTTTAAACACAGCTCGGAATGTCGGGATCACACTCATCCTCTCCCTTGCATGTCACTGACAGATCCCTGTTCTACATTAACGATTACGTCCCAGCTGCAGATATCCCTGAGCCCAGGTCAGTTGGAAGCTGCAGCGCCTGCAAGCACCTCCAAGATATGTGACCATCCTCCTGCAAACAGGGCTGGGTAAACATGTAGATGGTGAGGAGCAGTCGATGCCAGTGAGAGATAACATGGGGTATCCCAGTCCCCAGGTGAACAGTGAGTGTAGATGGTGAGGAGCACTCGATGGTCAGTGAGAGATACCAGAGGGTGTCTCAGTCCCCAGGGGAACAGTGAGTGTAGATGGTGAGGAGCACTCGATGGTCAGTGAGAGATACCAGAGGGTGTCTCAGTCCCCAGGGGAACAGTGAGTGTAGATGGTGAGGAGCACTCGATGGTCAGTGAGAGATATCAGGGGGTACCTCAGTCCCTAGGTGAACAGTGAGTGTAGATGAAGAGAAACACTCGATGGTCAGTGAGAGATACCAGGGGGTATCTCAGTCCCCAGGTGAACGCTGAGTGTAGATGGTGAGGAACACTCGATGGTCAGTTAGAGATACCAGGGGGTATCTCAAACCCCAGGTGAACACTGAGTGTAGATGGTGAGGAACACTCGATGGTCAGTGAGAGATACCAGGGGGTATCTCAGTCCCCAGGTGAACGCTGAGTGTAGATGGTGAGGAACACTCGATGGTCAGTTAGAGATACCAGGGGGTATCTCAAACCCCAGGTGAACACTGAGTGTAGATGGTGAGGAGCACTCGATGGTCAGTGAGAGATACCAGGGGCATATCTCAGTCCCCAGGTGAACACTGAGTGTAGATGGTGAGGAACACTCGATGGTCAGTGAGAGATACCAGGGGGTATCTCAGTCCCCAGGTGAACACTGAGTGTAGATGATGAGGAACACTCGATGGTCAGTGAGAGATACCAGGGCGTATCTAAGTCCCCAGGTGAACAGCGAGTGTAGATGGTGAGGAACACTCGATGGTCAGTGAGAGGTACCAGGGCATATCTCAAACCCAAGGTGAACACTGAGTGCAGATGGTGAGGAGCACTCGATGGTCAGTTAGAGATACCAGGGGGTGTCTCAGTCCCCCGGTGAACAGTGAGTGTAGATGGTGAGGAACACTCGATGGTCAGTGAGAGGTATCAGGGGGTATCTCAGTCCCCAGGTGAACACTGAGTGTAGATGGTGAGGAGCACTCGATGGTCAGTGAGAGATACCAGGGGCATATCTCAGTCCCCAGGTGACCAGCGAGTGTAGATGGTGAGGAACACTCGATGGTCAGTGAGAGGTACCAGGGCGTATCTCAAACCCAAGGTGAACACTGAGTGTAGATGGTGAGAAATACTCGATGTTCAGTGAGAGATACCATGGGGTGTCTCAGTCAATGATTGATCTAACTGGCCATTTTCCATTGCATCTTATGGGCTTTTACTTTTCTAAAAACATTGCCATGATGAACATTGTCAAATGCCTTGCTAAAATCCATGTAGACTACATCACCGCGTTACCCTCATCAACCCGCCTTGATAATTCCTCTAAAAATTCAATCAAGTTAGTCAGTCACGACTTTCCATTAACCTGCTCACTGTCCTTGATTAATCCGTGCCTTTCTAAATGACGATTTATACTGTCCTTCAGATTTATTTTCCAATAATTTGCCCACCACAGATTTAAGGCTGACTGGCCTGTAATTACTAGGTCTATCCCTTTCTCCCTTTTTAAACAATGGCAGAACGTTAGGAGTCCTCCAGTCCGCCCGCACCATGCCTGTAGCCACAGAGGTTTGGAAAATGATGGTCAGAGCCTCCGCTATTTCCTCCCTTGCTTCCCATGAAAGGCTGGGAAACATTTCATCCAGGCCTGGTGATTTATCCACTTTCAAAGATGCTAAACATGTTAATTATTCCACTCTTGCTATATTTATCTTATCTAATATTTCACACTCCTCCTCCTTAACTACAATGTTTGCATCGTCTCTCTAGTTTTTGAAGACAGTCGACAAGTATTCATTAAGCACCATACGCACGTCCTTTGCCTGCAGACACAGGTTAGCTTTTTGGTCTCTAATAAGACCTACACTTTCATAAGAACATAAGAAGTAGGAGCAGGAGTAGGTCATACGGCCCCTCGAGCCTGCTCCGCCATTCAATAGGATCATGGCTGATCCGAACCTAGACTCACGTCCACTTCCCTGCCCTCTCCCCGTAACCCCTAATTCCCTTATCAGCTAGGAAACTGTCTATCTCTGTTTTAAATTTATTTAATGTCGCAGCTTCCACAGCTCTCTGAGGTAGCAAATTCCATAGATTTACTACCCTCTGAGTGAAGAAGTTTCTCCTCATCTCAGTTTTGAAAGGGCAGCCCCTTATTCTAAGATTATGCGCCCTAGTTCTAGTCTCACCCATCAGTGGGAACATCCTCCCCGCATCAACCCGATCAAGCCCCCTTTCCTTTGTTTTTCTCTTGCTTTTTTTTATTTAAAAAACATCTTTGTGTTTTCCTTGATTTTAGTTACATATATTTTGCATGCCCTCTCTGTGCTTTTCCTAATTTCCTTTTTCGTTTCCACCCCTGCACTTTCTATACTCCTCTAGGCTTCCTGCAATATTTAGCTATCAGAATCTGACATACGCTTCAATTCTTTGCCTTATCCTACCCGGTATGCCACTTGATATGCAGGGGGCTTTAGATTTGGCAGTCCTGCCCTTTTTGTTGTGGGTAAATATTTGCTCTGGACACTCACTATCTCCTCCTTGCATGTCCCCCACTGCCATGACGCTGATTTACCTGGAAGTAGGTGTCTCCACTCAACTTTTGCTGAATTTCATCTCAGCTTAGTAAAATTGGCCCTTCCCCAATTAAAGGGGCTGTCAGCTCAGTTTGTAACAAGGCCAGGGTCGAGGGCTCGATCTTGGCACTGAGCAATGAATTTCTTTGGTTGTGGAAAATTTCTATTTTGCTCTCAACTTAAAAATGGAAAGCTTGGAAAGGAACTCACAAAAAAAGCCTGAAAATATGAGGTTTATTAATATTTTTATTAAAGCATTTCAATGAACCACTTACATTAAAGTAATTACATGGAAAGCTATATAAAAATGATATCATCAAATAAAATTATTAATATTTTGACACACAAATATGGTCGACAGCAAGCCACACAAACATGGCCTTCTGCAGGTGACGAAAACATGGCCGTCTGTATGTGACACAAACAAAGCCATCAGTAGGTGACACAAACAGGGCCGTCTGTAGGTGACACAAACAGGGCCGTCTGTAGGTGACACAAACAGGGCCGTCAGTAGGTGACACAAACAGGGCCGTCTGTAGGTGACACAAACAGGGCCGTCTGTAGGTGACACAAACAGGGCCGTCTGTAGGTGACACAAACCGGGCCGTCAGTAGGTGACACAAACAGGGCCGTCTGTAGGTGACACAAACAGGGCCATCAGTAGGTGACACAAACAGGGCCATCAGTAGGTGACACAAACAGGGCTGTCTGTTGGTGACACAAACAGAGCCGTCTGTAGGTGGCACAAACATGGTCGTCTGTAGGTGACACAAACATGGCTACCTGTAGGTGACACAAACATGGCTACCTGTAGGTGACGCAAACATGGTCGTCTGTAGTTGACGCAAACATGGTAGTCTGTAGGTAACACAAACACGGCTGCCTGTAGGTGACGAACTCATGGCCATCTGTAGTTGACACAAACTTGGCTGGCTGCTGATGACACAAACATGGCCATCTATAAGTGACACAACATGGCCGTCTTTAGTTGACATAAACATGGCCATGTGTAGGTGACACAAACTTGGCCGGCTGTTGGTGACACAAACATGGCCAGCTTAAATTGACATTAACATGGCCGTCTGCAGATGACGCAAACCTGGCCATCTGTAGGTGACTCAAACATGGCCATCTGTTGGTGACACAAACATGGCCAGCTGTAGGTGACTCAAACATGGCCGTCTGTTGGTGACAGAAACCTGGCCATCTGTAGGTGACTCAAACATGGCCGTCTGTTGGTGACACAAACATGACCAGCTGTAGATGACACAAACATGGCCATCTGTAGGTGACAGAAACATGGCCAGCTGTAGGTGACAAAAATATGGCTGTCTGTAGATGATACAAACATGGCCATCTGTAGGTGACAGAAACATGGCCAGCTGTAGGTGACAAAAATATGGCTGTCTGTAGATGATACAAACATGGCCGTATGTAGGTGATACCAATTACAATGGCGCTGTCACCACTTCTTAAAAGGACACACACATATTTCAGCTCAGTTTTTATGTAAGCGTTGGGACTAGATTGTTTTAGGTTACTGAAGTAGTGACGTTGTACAATACATGTTTGAAGTATTTTTAAGAGTGCAGTGAGTTCAGCGAATGCTGCTGGACGCTTGCAAATCCGAGGATGGTAAAGGAAGGCCTCTGAGAAGACATAAAATACTGGAAATACTCAGCAAGTCAGGCAGCATCCATGGAGAGAGAAACAGTGTTCACTCTTAGGCTGAGATGCAGCCTGACCTGCTGAGTATTTCCAGCACTTTCCACATTTATTTCGTAATTACATCCTCTGCTCCTAGATGGACGAGGAAAAATTAGAAGTGGAAGATGCAGAAGAGGAAGACACAGAAGCGGATTAAGCAGAAGCGGATAAAAATGAATTGGAGGATGCAGAAGGAATGATCCAAACCCAGATATCCCTTTTCTGGCTGTAATATCCGGGATGGAATCATCCTCCTGCGGTACCAATGACCATAACCCCAATTGCCAATTCAACGTTTGTCCCACTTCACCTTCCCTCTGTTACTGACCATCACAGTGTCCTCTTGGCTATAATACTGAAATAAAAGCTACCACAAAGGAAACCTTCCAATCAAACATTATACATCTATCCATCTAATATACATCAAGTAATGAACTATTCAGCATTATGCATTCCCTTAGTGATTGTCTTGAGTGTGCCTTTGCCTATCCTGCTGATGTCACGCAGTGCTACACCAGTGGCTGCAGCATGGCTGATGGAAGGCTGCTGAATTTCAGTGAGGGAGACTGCAAATCGTCTTGCTGGTCTACCTTGTGAAGCTGATCGCTGCAAATGTGAAATTCGATGATGGTGTTTGCTCATTTTATTCATCTCCTCGCCCTCTTCTTCTTCAACCATTGCCTGGCAGGCTGCATGTCTTTGGTGTGTGAAATGAGGAAGGCACAAGTGTGGAGTTGTGGTGAAGGGAGGGCGGGAAAAGAAGTGGTGCATGGGAGAAGGAGGATAACATATAAAGATATCAGCATCTTGTATCCATTCAGCCCTGCCGCTGGCCAAAGGCTCAACCATGCTGCTGTCAATAATGGCCAGCGCTGTCAACTCCAAGAGGGTGAGGTGAAGCTAGGAATGGGAGAATGGGAGATGTGCCTTGTGTTCGGTACAGATTGTTTGTACGTGAGGGATTGGGATGAGGGCCGTGCATTGAGAAAGGTATAAGGCTTGTAGTGCAGTTGGTAAGAGATGGCATTTCAAGAAGCATTCACTGACCTTGACCACTGGTCTGAGGTCATTAAACTTCTTTGGGCACTGGAGCCAGGTCGTGGGGGCGGCACTGCTGGCACTGCCGGCCTCAGTGATGTGGTTTCACTTTGTTCTATCTGGAGGGCCTCCTGGGTTGAGGAACTCTCTCCATTGTTGCCCTCCTACACAAAGCTTGTGTGCTGCGTGAAATACCCTGGGTGCCCCTCCCCTGACTTGCTGACCATTTGTGTTGGCACTGAAGCAATTTTCCCATTTTGTTAAGAGCTGAATTTAATTCAGCTTTCAGAGCTGGAGATTCCTAATTTTGAATTCTGTATAATGTTACATTGGTTTCAGAAGGCAGTGGAGCTGTAAGGCCTAAAAAACGCCTATTTTCATGTTTTTTTATTTTAGAATGCAGTTCCCCTTTAAAGGACCGCACCGCTGTCTAAAAAGAAATTGTTGCTTTAAGAGAAGGCAGTTCTTGCTGCAATTACATTAGGTCAACGCTACAATGGGGCCTCCTGCTGAGACTAGCACCAGGAAAACGGCCTTGCCCAGTGAGATCAGCGCTGGCTAATGTTAATTTACCGATTTACCGGTCCTGCCAGCGTCTATAAATTCAGCGGCCGTTAATTCCAGCCCGTGGTAGCACCAGCAGCTTTTTACCAATATCGAGTATCTTGGCCAATGCGTCTAGTCTTCCCAATATATAGTTTGATGGAACCAGAAATGAGAGATTTCAGCTATCAGGAAAGATTGAACTGGTTGGGACATTTTACTTTAGAAGTGAAAAGACTTAGAGGAAACCTGATAGAATCATAGAATCATTGAGAGTTACAGCATGGAAGGAGGCCATTGTGTCCGCGCCGGCCAACAAAGAGCTATCCAGCCTAATCCCACTTCCCAGCTCTTGGTCCGTAGCCCTGCAGGTTACAGCATCCCAAGGGCACATCCAAGTACTTTTTAAATGTGGTTAGGGTTCCTGCCTCTACCACCCTTTCAGGCACTGAGTTCCAGACCCCCACAACCCTCTGGGTGAAGAAATTGCCCCTCAAATCCCCACTAAACCTTCCACCAATTACTTTAATTCTGTGCCTCCTGATTTTTGACCCCTCTGTGAAGGGAAATAGGTCCTTTCTATCCACTTTATCTATGTCCCTCATAATTTTATACACCTCAATAAGGTCTCCCCTCAGCCTCCTCTGTTCCAAGGAAAACAGACCCAGCCTATCCAGTCTGTCCTCATAGCTAAGATTCTCTACACCCGGCAACATCTTTGTAAATTTCCTCTGTACCCTCTCTAGTGCAATCACATCCTTCCTGTAATGTGGTGACCAGAACAGCATGCAGCAATCTAGCTGAGGCCTAACTAGTGTTTTATACAGTTGAAGCATAACCCCCCTGCTCTTGTATTCTATGCCACGGCTAATAAAGGCAAGCATTCCGTATGCCTTCTTAACCACCTTATCTACCTGACCTGCTACCTTCAGGGATTGTGGACATGCACTCCAAGGTCCCTTTGTTCCTCTACACTACTCAGTGTCCTACCATTTAATGTGTATTCCCTTTCCTTGGTAGTCCTTCCCAAATGCATTACCACACACGTCTCCGGATTGAATTCCATTTGCCACTGTTCTGCCCAACTGACCAATTTATTGATATCTTCCTGCAGGCTACAGCTTCCTTCTTCAGTGCCAACCGATTTTAGTATCACCTGCAAACTTCTTAATGATAACCCGTATATTCAAATCTAGATCATTGATATATACCACAAAAAGCAAGGGACCCAGTACTGAGCCCTGTGGAACCCCACTGCAAACAGCCTTCCAGTCACAAGAACACCCATCAACCATTACCCTCTGCTTCCTGTCTACGAGCCTGTTTTCAATCTAACTTGAAACATTGCCCTGGATCCAATGGGCTTTTAATTTTGTGATCAGTCTGCCATGTGGATCCTTATCAAAAGCCTTGCTAAAGTCCATATACACTACATCAAATGCACTACCCTCATCTACCCTCCTTGTTACCTCCTCAAAAAATTCAATCAAGTTTGTCAGACGCGACCTTCCCTTAACAAATCCGTGCTGACTATCCTTGATTAATCCGTGTCTTACTAAATGAAGATTTATCCTGTCCTTCAGAATCCTTTCCAATAATTTTCCCACCACTGCGGTTAGGCTGACTGGCCTGTAATTATTCGGTCTATCCTTTTCTCCTTTTTTAAACAAGGTTACCACATTAGCAGTCCGCCAGTCTTCCGGCACCACACCTGATGCCAGACAGGATTGAAAAATGATGGTCAGGGCCTCTGCTATTTCCACTTTTGCTTCGCTTAACAACCTGGGATACATTTCATCTGGGCCTGGGGATTTATTCACTTTTAAAGCTGCCAAACCCCTTAATACTTCCTCTCTCACTATGTTTATTTCATTTAATATTTAACACCCCTACCCCCTGATAGCAATGTCTGCTTCGCACCTCTCCTTTGTGAAAATAGATGCAAAGTATTATTTATGAACCCTACCGACGTCTCCCGCCTCCACACACAGATTATCCTCATGATCTCGAATAACCCTACCCTTTTTTTTGTTATCCTGTTGGATTGTAGAGGCACTTACCTGGTTGTTAAGGGCCTTAAGGGCCTATTCCGCCTCTTGGAGGCGGGATGGAAATGGGGTCTGAAACCCCAATTCTAGAAAAATTGTTTGGAGGTGGGCTCGAGGTGGGATCGGAGCTGCCTGCCATTTTTTGCGATTTTAACACCTCACACCTCCAATCCTGCCTCATCAGGCCTGGCAAAATTGGGCCCTGAGTCTCAGATGTTACATGTGTGAGCGTGAGTCTTGGCGTCCTTGTGTGAGAGAGTGAGTCTCCACATGTGTGTGAGAGAGAGTGAGTCTCAGAGTCTGTGTGAGAGAGAGTGAGTCTCAGAGTCTGTGTGAGAGAGAGTAAGTCTCAGAGTCTGTGTGAGAGAGAGTGAGTCTCAGAGTGTGTGTGAGAGAGTGAGTCTCAGAGTCTGTGTGTGAGAGAGTGAGTCTCAGAGTCTGTGTGAGAGAGAGTGAGTCTCAGAGTCTGTGTGAGAGAGAGTGAGTCTCAGAGTCTGTGTGAGAGAGCGAGTCTCAGAGTGTGTGTGAGAGAGAGTGAGTCTCAGAGTCTGTGTGAGAGAGAGTAAGTCTCAGAGTCTGTGTGAGAGAGAGTGAGTCTCAGAGTCTGTGTGTGAGAGAGTGAGTCTCAGAGTCTGTGTGAGAGAGAGTGTGTCTCGGAGTCTGTGTGCGAGAGAGTGAGTCTCAGAGTCTGTGTGAGAGAGTGAGTCTCAGAGTCTGTGTGCGAGAGAGTGAGTCTCAGAGTCTGTGTGAGAGAGAGTGAGTCTCAGAGTCTGTGTGAGAGAGAGTGAGTCTCAGAGTCTGTGTGTGAGAGAGTGAGTCTCAGAGTCTGTGTGAGAGAGAGTGAGTCTCAGAGTCTGTGTGCGAGAGAGTGAGTCTCAGAGTCTGTGTGAGAGAGAGTGAGTCTCGGAGTCTGTGTGTGAGAGAGAGTGAGTCTCGGAGTCTGTGTGTGAGAGAGAGTGAGTCTCAGAGTCTGTGTGTGAGAGTGAGTCTCAGAGTCTGTGTGAGAGAGAGTGAGTCTCAGAGTCTGTGTGAGAGAGAGTGAGTCTCAGAGTGTGTGTGTGAGAGAGTGAGTCTCAGTGTCTGTGTGAGAGAGTGAGTCTCAGAGTGTGTGTGTGAGAGAGTGAGTCTCAGAGTCTGTGTGAGAGAGAGTGAGTCTCAGAGTGTGTGTGTGAGAGAGTGAGTCTCAGAGTCTGTGTGTGAGAGAGTGAGTCTCAGAGTGTGTGTGTGAGAGAGTGAGTCTCAGAGTCTGTGTGTGAGAGAGTGAGTCTCAGAGTGTGTGTGTGAGAGAGTGAGTCTCAGAGTCTGTGTGAGAGAGAGTGAGTCTCAGAGTCTGTGTGAGAGAGAGTGAGTCTCAGAGTGTGTGTGTGAGAGAGTGAGTCTCAGAGTCTGTGTGTGAGAGAGAGTGAGTCTCAGAGTCTGTGTGAGAGAGAGTGAGTCTCAGAGTCTGTGTGTGAGAGTGAGTCTCAGAGTCTGTGTGTGAGAGAGTGAGTCTCAGAGTCTGTGTGAGAGAGAGTGAGTCTCGGAGTCTGTGTGAGAGAGAGTGAGTCTCAGAGTGTGTGTGTGAGAGAGTGAGTCTCAGTGTCTGTGTGAGAGAGTGAGTCTCAGAGTCTGTGTGCGAGAGAGTGAGTCTCAGAGTCTGTGTGAGAGAGAGTGAGTCTCAGAGTGTGTGTGTGAGAGAGTGAGTCTCAGAGTCTGTGTGAGAGAGTGAGTCTCAGAGTCTGTGTGTGAGAGAGTGAGTCTCAGAGTCTGTGTGAGAGAGAGTGAGTCTCAGAGTGTGTGTGAGAGAGAGTGAGTCTCAGAGTGTGTGTGAGAGAGTGAGTCTCAGAGTCTGTGTGAGAGAGAGTGAGTCTCAGAGTCTGTGTGAGAGAGAGTGAGTCTCAGAGTCTGTGTGAGAGAGAGTGAGTCTCAGAGTCTGTGTGAGAGAGAGTGAGTCTCAGAGTCTGTGTGAGAGAGTGAGTCTCAGAGTGTGTGTGTGAGAGAGAGTGAGTCTCAGAGTCTGTGTGTGAAAGAGTGAGTCTCAGAGTCTGTGTGAGAGAGAGTGAGTCTCAGAGTCTGTGTGTGAGAGAGTGAGTCTCAGAGTGTGTGTGAGAGAGAGTGAGTCTCAGAGTCTGTGTGTGAAAGAGTGAGTCTCAGAGTCTGTGTGAGAGAGAGTGAGTCTCAGAGTCTGTGTGAGAGAGAGTGAGTCTCAGAGTCTGTGTGAGAGAGAGTGAGTCTCAGAGTCTGTGTGAGAGAGTGAGTCTCAGAGTGTGTGTGAGAGAGAGTGAGTCTCAGAGTCTGTGTGAGAGAGAGTGAGTCTCAGAGTCTGTGTGAGAGAGAGTGAGTCTCAGAGTCTGTGTGTGAGAGAGTGAGTCTCAGAGTGTGTGTGAGAGAGAGTGAGTCTCAGAGTCTGTGTGAGAGAGAGTGAGTCTCAGAGTCTGTGTGTGAGAGAGTGAGTCTCAGAGTCTGTGTGTGAGAGAGTGAGTCTCAGAGTCTGTGTGTGAGAGAGTGAGTCTCAGAGTCTGTGTGAGAGAGAGTGAGTCTCAGAGTCTGTGTGTGAGAGAGTGAGTCTCAGAGTGTGTGTGAGAGAGTGAGTCTCAGAGTCTGTGTGAGAGAGAGGGAGTCTCAGAGTCTGTGTGAGAGAGAGTGAGTCTCAGAGTCTGTGTGTGAGAGAGTGAGTCTCAGAGTCTGTGTGAGAGAGAGTGAGTCTCAGAGTCTGTGTGTGAGAGAGTGAGTCTCAGAGTGTGTGTGAGAGAGAGTGAGTCTCAGAGTCTATGTGTGAGAGAGTGAGTCTCAGAGTGTGTGTGAGAGAGTGAGTCTCAGAGTCTGTGTGTGAGAGAGTGAGTCTCAGAGTCTGTGTGTGAGAGAGTGAGTCTCAGAGTGTGTGTGTGAGAGAGTGAGTCTCAGAGTCTGTGTGTGAGAGAGTGAGTCTCGGAGTCTGTGTGTGAGAGAGTGAGTCTCAGAGTCTGTGTGAGAGAGAGTGAGTCTCAGAGTCTGTGTGTGAGAGAGTGAGTCTCAGAGTCTGTGTGTGAGAGAGTGAGTCTCGGAGTCTGTGTGTGAGAGAGTGAGTCTCAGAGTCTGTGTGAGAGAGAGTGAGTCTCAGAGTCTGTGTGAGAGAGAGTGAGTCTCAGAGTCTGTGTGTGAGAGAGTGAGTCTCAGAGTCTGTGTGAGAGAGAGTGAGTCTCAGAGTCTGTGTGAGAGAGAGTGAGTCTCAGAGTCTGTGTGAGAGAGAGTGAGTCTCAGAGTCTGTGTGTGAGAGAGTGAGTCTCAGAGTCTGTGTGAGAGAGAGTGAGTCTCGGAGTCTGTGTGAGAGAGAGTGAGTCTCAGAGTGTGTGTGTGAGAGAGTGAGTCTCAGAGTCTGTGTGAGAGAGAGTGAGTCTCAGAGTGTGTGTGTGAGAGAGTGAGTCTCGGAGTCTGTGTGAGAGAGAGTGAGTCTCAGAGTCTGTGTGTGAGAGAGTGAGTCTCGGAGTCTGTGTGAGAGAGAGTGAGTCTCGGAGTCTGTGTGAGAGAGAGTGAGTCTCGGAGTCTGTGTGAGAGAGAGTGAGTCTCAGAGTGTGTGTGTGAGAGAGTGAGTCTCAGTGTCTGTGTGAGAGAGTGAGTCTCAGAGTCTGTGTGAGAGAGAGAGTGAGTCTCAGAGTCTGTGTGAGAGAGAGTGAGTCTCAGAGTCTGTGTGAGAGAGTGAGTCTCAGAGTCTGTGTGTGTGAGAGAGTGAGTCTCAGAGTCTGTGTGCGAGAGAGTGAGTCTCAGAGTCTGTGTGAGAGACTGAGTCTCAGAGTGTGTGTGTGAGAGAGTGAGTCTCAGAGTCTGTGTGAGAGAGAGTGAGTCTCAGAGTGTGTGTGAGAGAGTGAGTCTCAGAGTGTGTGTGTGTGAGAGAGTGAGTCTCAGAGTCTGTGTGCGAGAGAGTGAGTCTCAGAGTCTGTGTGAGAGAGAGTGAGTCTCAGAGTGTGTGTGAGAGAGTGAGTCTCAGAGTGTGTGTGTGTGAGAGAGTGAGTCTCAGAGTCTGTGTGCGAGAGAGTGAGTCTCAGAGTCTGTGTGAGAGAGTGAGTCTCAGAGTGTGTGTGAGAGAGAGTGAGTCTCAGAGTCTGTGTGAGAGAGAGTGAGTCTCAGAGTGTGTGTGAGAGAGAGTGAGTCTCAGAGTGTGTGTGAGAGAGTGAGTCTCAGAGTCTGTGTGAGAGAGAGTGAGTCTCAGAGTCTGTGTGTGAGAGAGAGTGAGTCTCAGAGTCTGTGTGAGAGAGAGTGAGTCTCAGAGTCTGTGTGCGAGAGAGTGAGTCTCAGAGTCTGTGTGAGAGAGAGTGAGTCTCAGAGTCTGTGTGTGAGAGAGTGAGTCTCAGAGTCTGTGTGTGAGAGAGAGTGAGTCTCAGAGTCTGTGTGAGAGAGTGAGTCTCAGAGTCTGTGTGCGAGAGAGTGAGTCTCAGAGTCTGTGTGAGAGAGAGTGAGTCTCAGAGTCTGTGTGTGAGAGAGTGAGTCTCAGAGTCTGTGTGAGAGAGAGTGAGTCTCAGAGTCTGTGTGTGAGAGAGTGAGTCTCAGAGTCTGTGTGAGAGAGTGAGTCTCAGAGTGTGTGTGTGAGAGAGAGTGAGTCTCAGAGTCTGTGTGAGAGAGAGTGAGTCTCAGAGTCTGTGTGAGAGAGTGAGTCTCAGAGTGTGTGTGTGAGAGAGAGTGAGTCTCAGAGTCTGTGTGTGAGAGAGTGAGTCTCAGAGTGTGTGTGTGAGAGAGTGAGTCTTAGAGTCTGTGTGTGAAAGAGTGAGTCTCAGAGTCTGTGTGTGAGAGAGTGAGTCTCAGAGTGTGTGTGAGAGAGAGTGAGTCTCAGAGTCTGTGTGTGAAAGAGTGAGTCTCAGAGTCTGTGTGTGAGAGAGTGAGTCTCAGAGTCTGTGTGTGAGAGAGTGAGTCTCAGAGTCTGTGTGTGAGAGAGTGAGTCTCAGAGTCTGTGTGAGAGAGAGTGAGTCTCAGAGTGTGTGTGTGAGAGAGTGAGTCTCAGAGTCTGTGTGTGAGAGAGTGAGTCTCAGAGTCTGTGTGAGAGAGAGTGAGTCTCAGAGTCTGTGTGAGAGAGAGTGAGTCTCAGAGTCTGTGTGAGAGAGTGAGTCTCAGAGTCTGTGTGAGAGAGAGTGAGTCTCAGAGTCTGTGTGAGAGAGAGTGAGTCTCAGAGTCTGTGTGAGAGAGTGAGTCTCAGAGTCTGTGTGTGAGAGAGTGAGTCTCAGAGTGTGTGTGTGAGAGAGAGTGAGTCTCAGAGTCTGTGTGTGAGAGAGTGAGTCTCAGAGTGTGTGTGAGAGAGAGTGAGTCTCAGAGTCTATGTGTGAGAGAGAGTGAGTCTCAGAGTCTGTGTGAGAGAGTGAGTCTCAGAGTGTGTGTGAGAGAGTGAGTCTCAGAGTCTGTGTGAGAGAGAGTGAGTCTCAGAGTCTGTGTGAGAGAGTGTGAGTCTCAGAGTCTGTGTGTGAGAGAGTGAGTCTCAGAGTCTGTGTGAGAGAGAGTGAGTCTCAGAGTCTGTGTGAGAGAGAGTGAGTCTCAGAGTCTGTGTGAGAGAGAGTGAGTCTCAGAGTCTGTGTGAGAGAGAGTGAGTCTCAGAGTCTGTGTGAGAGAGTGAGTCTCAGAGTCTGTGTGAGAGAGAGTGAGTCTCAGAGTGTGTGTGAGAGAGTGAGTCTCAGAGTCTGTGTGAGAGAGAGTGAGTCTCAGAGTCTGTGTGAGAGAGAGTGAGTCTCAGAGTCTGTGTGAGAGAGAGTGAGTCTCAGAGTCTGTGTGTGAGAGAGTGAGTCTCAGAGTCTGTGTGTGAGAGAGTGAGTCTCAGAGTCTGTGTGAGAGAGTGAGTCTCAGAGTGTGTGTGAGAGAGTGAGTCTCAGAGTCTGTGTGAGAGAGAGTGAGTCTCAGAGTCTGTGTGAGAGAGTGTGAGTCTCAGAGTCTGTGTGTGAGAGAGTGAGTCTCAGAGTCTGTGTGAGAGAGAGTGAGTCTCAGAGTCTGTGTGAGAGAGAGTGAGTCTCAGAGTCTGTGTGAGAGAGTGAGTCTCAGAGTCTGTGTGAGAGAGAGTGAGTCTCAGAGTGTGTGTGAGAGAGTGAGTCTCAGAGTCTGTGTGAGAGAGAGTGAGTCTCAGAGTCTGTGTGAGAGAGAGTGAGTCTCAGAGTCTGTGTGAGAGAGAGTGAGTCTCAGAGTCTGTGTGTGAGAGAGTGAGTCTCAGAGTCTGTGTGAGAGAGAGTGAGTCTCAGAGTCTGTGTGAGAGAGAGTGAGTCTCAGAGTCTGTGTGAGAGAGAGTGAGTCTCAGAGTCTGTGTGAGAGAGAGTGAGTCTCAGAGGCTGTGTGTGAGAGAGTGGGTCTCAGAGTCTGTGTGAGAGAGAGTGAGTCTCGGAGTCTGTGTGAGAGAGAGTGAGTCTCAGAGTGTGTGTGTGAGAGAGTGAGTCTCAGAGTCTGTGTGAGAGAGAGTGAGTCTCAGAGTGTGTGTGTGAGAGAGTGAGTCTCGGAGTCTGTGTGAGAGAGAGTGAGTCTCAGAGTCTGTGTGTGAGAGAGTGAGTCTCGGAGTCTGTGTGAGAGAGAGTGAGTCTCAGAGTGTGTGTGTGAGAGAGTGAGTCTCAGAGTCTGTGTGTGAGAGAGTGAGTCTCAGAGTCTGTGTGAGAGAGAGTGAGTCTCGGAGTCTGTGTGTGAGAGAGTGAGTCTCAGAGTCTGTGTGAGAGAGAGTGAGTCTCAGAGTCTGTGTGTGAGAGAGTGAATCTCAGAGTCTGTGTGAGAGAGTGAGTCTCAGAGTCTGTGTGAGAGAGAGTGAGTCTCAGAGTCTGTGTGTGAGAGAGTGAGTCTCAGAGTGTGTGTGTGAGAGAGTGAGTCTCGGAGTCTGTGTGTGAGAGAGTGAGTCTCAGAGTCTGTGTGTGAGAGAGTGAGTCTTAGAGTCTGTGAGAGAGAGTGAGTCTCGGAGTGTGTGTGTGAGAGAGTGAGTCTCAGAGTCTGTGTGTGAGAGAGTGAGTCTCAGAGTCTGTGTGAGAGAGTGAGTCTCAGAGTCTGTGTGTGAGAGAGTGAGTCTCAGAGTCTGTGTGAGAGAGAGTGAGTCTTAGAGTCTGTGTGAGAGAGAGTGAGTCTCAGAGTGTGTGTGTGAGAGAGTGAGTCTCAGAGTCTGTGTGAGAGAGAGTGAGTCTCAGAGTCTGTGTGAGAGAGAGTGAGTCTCGGAGTCTGTGTGTGAGAGAGTGAGTCTCAGAGTCTGTGTGTGAGAGAGTGAGTCTCAGAGTCTGTGTGTGAGAGAGTGAGTCTCAGAGTCTGTGTGAGAGAGAGTGAGTCTCAGAGTCTGTGTGAGAGAGTGAGTCTCAGAGTCTATGTGTGAGAGAGTGAGTCTCAGAGTCTGTGTGAGAGAGTGAGTCTCAGAGTCTATGTGTGAGAGAGAGTGAGTCTCAGAGTCTGTGTGTGAGAGAGTGAGTCTCAGAGTCTGTGTGTGAGAGAGTGAGTCTCAGAGTCTGTGTGAGAGAGAGTGAGTCTCAGAGTGTGTGTGAGAGAGTGAGTCTCAGAGTCTGTGTGTGAGAGAGTGAGTCTCAGAGTCTGTGTGAGAGAGAGTGAGTCTCAGAGTCTGTGTGAGAGAGAGTGAGTCTCAGAGTCTGTGTGAGAGAGAGTGAGTCTCAGAGTCTGTGTGAGAGAGAGTGAGTCTCAGAGTCTGTGTGTGAGAGAGTGAGTCTCAGAGTCTGTGTGAGAGTGAGTGAGTCTCAGAGTCTGTGTGAGAGGGTGAGACTCAGAGTCTGTGTGAGAGAGAGTGAGTCTCAGAGTCTGTGTGTGAGAGAGTGAGTCTCAGAGTCTGTGTGTGAGAGAGTGAGTCTCAGAGTCTGTGTGAGAGTGAGTGAGTCTCAGAGTGTGTGTGAGAGAGTGAGTCTCAGAGTCTGTGTGTGAGAGAGTGAGTCTCAGAGTCTGTGTGAGAGAGAGTGAGTCTCAGAGTCTGTGTGTGAGAGAGTGAGTCTCAGAGTCTGTGTGAGAGAGAGTGAGTCTCAGAGTCTGTGTGTGAGAGAGTGAGTCTCAGAGTGTGTGTGAGAGAGAGTGAGTCTCAGAGTCTGTGTGAGAGAGAGTGAGTCTCAGAGTCTGTGTGAGAGAGAGTGAGTCTCAGAGTCTGTGTGAGAGAGAGTGAGTCTCAGAGTCTGTGTGTGAGAGAGTGAGTCTCAGAGTGTGTGTGAGAGAGAGTGAGTCTCAGAGTCTGTGTGAGAGAGAGTGAGTCTCAGAGTCTGTGTGAGAGAGAGTGAGTCTCAGAGTGTGTGTGTGAGAGAGTGAGTCTCAGAGTCTGTGTGAGAGAGAGTGAGTCTCAGAGTCTGTGTGTGAGAGAGTGAGTCTCAGAGTCTGTGTGTGAGAGAGTGAGTCTCAGAGTGTGTGTGAGAGAGAGTGAGTCTCAGAGTCTGTGTGTGAGAGAGTGAGTCTCAGAGTCTGTGTGAGAGAGAGTGAGTCTCAGAGTGTGTGTGTGAGAGAGTGAGTCTCAGAGTGTGTGTGTGAGAGAGTGAGTCTCAGAGTCTGTATGAGAGAGAGTGAGTCTCAGAGTCTGTGTGTGAGAGAGTGAGTCTCAGAGTCTGTGTGAGAGAGAGTGAGTCTCAGAGTCTGTGTGTGAGAGAGTGAGTCTCAGAGTCTGTGTGTGAGAGAGTGAGTCTCAGAGTCTGTGTGAGAGAGTGAGTCTCAGAGTGTGTGTGTGAGAGAGTGAGTCTCAGAGTGTGTGTGAGAGAGAGTGAGTCTCAGAGTCTGTGTGTGAGAGAGTGAGTCTCAGAGTCTGTGTGAGAGAGAGTGAGTCTCAGAGTGTGTGTGAGAGAGAGTGAGTCTCAGAGTGTGTGTGAGAGAGAGTGAGTCTCAGAGTCTGTGTGTGAGAGAGTGAGTCTCAGAGTCTGTGTGTGAGAGAGTGAGTCTCAGAGTGTGTGTGTGAGAGAGTGAGTCTCAGAGTGTGTGTGTGAGAGAGTGAGTCTCAGAGTCTGTGTGAGAGAGAGTGAGTCTCAGAGTGTGTGTGTGAGAGAGTGAGTCTCAGAGTCTGTGTGTGAGAGAGTGAGTCTCAGAGTGTGTGTGTGAGAGAGTGAGTCTCAGAGTCTGTGTGTGAGAGAGTGAGTCTCAGAGTGTGTGTGTGAGAGAGTGAGTCTCAGAGTCTGTGTGTGAGAGAGTGAGTCTCAGAGTCTGTGTGTGAGAGAGTGAGTCTCAGAGTGTGTGTGTGAGAGAGTGAGTCTCGGAGTCTGTGTGTGAGAGAGTGAGTCTCAGAGTGTGTGTGTGAGAGAGTGAGTCTCAGAGTGTGTGTGTGAGAGAGTGAGTCTCGGAGTCTGTGTGAGAGAGAGTGAGTCTTGGAGTCTGTATGAGAGAGAGTGAGTCTCGGAGTCTGTGTGTGAGAGAGTGAGTCTCAGAGTCTGTATGAGAGAGTGAGTCTCAGAGTGTGTGTGTGAGAGAGTGAGTCTCAGAGTCTGTGTGAGAGAGAGTGAGTCTTGGAGTCTGTATGAGAGAGAGTGAGTCTCGGAGTCTGTGTGTGAGAGAGTGAGTCTCAGAGTCTGTATGAGAGAGAGTGAGTCTCAGAGTGTGTGTGTGAGAGAGTGAGTCTCAGAGTCTGTGTGAGAGAGAGTGAGTCTCAGAGTCTGTGTGAGAGAGAGTGAGTCTCAGATTCTGTGTGAGAGAGTGAGTCTCAGAGTCTGTGTGAGAGAGAGTGAGTCTCAGAGTCTGTGTGAGAGTGAGTGAGTCTCAGAGTCTGTGTGAGAGAGAGTGAGTCTCAGAGTCTGTGTGTGAGAGAGTGAGTCTCAGAGTCTGTGTGTGAGAGAGTGAGTCTCAGAGTCTGTGTGAGAGAGTGAGTCTCAGAGTCTGTGTGAGAGAGAGAGTCTCAGAGTCTGTGTTTAAAAAATGAGTCTCAGTTGGTCTGTGGCCTAGAAAGGCTTACTTCCACCCTTTATTTCGCTGCCCTGGCGAAAATGGCACCCGCCTCTCTGTCGCCCTTCTCTGGAGTGGGATACAGCGGCTGGCATTTAGGTGCGGGCCAATAGCAGAGCTGGCATGGAGATGTAAATGAGGAGAGCATGACATCATTTGGGGTGTAACCCCTTCTTAACTTCACAGCCTTCAAACTTCAGCTTTAGCGCTGAGTTTAGCGCCGGGTCCTTAGTTCGCTCTGAAAACACAGCTTGCAGCAGACCTACAGCGGCGCTGTCAGCACTTCTTAAAGGACGCACACATCTTTCAGCTAAACTTTTGGACTGGACTATTTTTTAGTATATTGAATTAATGGCTTGGTTCAATAAATATTTAATTTTTTTTTAAGTACAGCAGTTGCAGTGTGTGCTGCTTGATGCTTGCAGGGCTTTGGGTTGCAGAAGAAGGCCTCTGAGAACACATAAAGTGGTAGAAATAGTCAGCTTGTCAAGCAGCATCCATGGCTAGAGAAGCAGAGCTCTCATCTCAGGTTGCAATGATGCCTGTCCTGCTTGTATTTCCATCACTTTCAACTTTATTTCAGATCTACAGCATCCACTCGTAGATGGAAGAGGAAGGTGGTGAAGATAAAGATGCAGAAGAGGAAGACCAGAAAAGGAAGACGCAGGAAAGGACGGCCAGAAAAGGAAGATGATTGAGAGGAAGATGCAAAAGAGCAGGAAACCGAAGTGGGGTGAGCAGGTGAAAGGTGAGACACACACAGCCCCTTTCTGGCTGCAATGTCCGGGATGCAGTCATCCGTCTGTGATACTATTGATCACAATCCCAATTCTCCTTTCCCTTTATTCACTCACATTACCTTCCCTCTGTTATTGGCCATCAAAGCGTCCTCTTGGCCACAATGCTGAAATAAAAGCCAGCACAAAGCAAACTTTCCAATCCAACTTTATATATCTATCCATTCAATATACATAAAGCAATCAATTAATCATCCTCTAAACTCCCTCATAGAAACATAGAAACATAGAAGATGTAAGGTTTCGCAAGAATTTTGAAAATTTCTACAGCCCCGAAGATTATTGTTTTGATTAAAGAAAACCTGGGTGGAATATACCTTAAAACCCCAGGGTATCAAAATTGCTGTCAGACTTCATGGCAGAAGACAAAAGACAGCCTGCTTGTATATCTACAAAGGACTTGAAAAAATGCCAGCCTGTGTGAATGCATGAAGTACTTGAAACTGTCAATCAACTGCAGTTTAGGAAGTTTCACCACAGGACAATGGATGTTTGTTTACAGAACTCTCTACAATGTTGACCCAAAGGCTTATGTACTTAAAGCCTTCAATCAATTGTGGTTGGACTGACCACAGGACAATGGGTTTGTTTACAAACCATTTGTGTGCGGTTGACTGAAATTCAGTAAGACATTTAAACTGAGCGAATACCAGTCAAATGAATGGGGTAATACATTCAAACCCACTGCAGTCAATGGGGACAGTTCAACCCCTTTTGTATAGCCCAGATACATCCGGATTTGGGCGTGAAGATTATGGCTCCCAATTGGGGTATATAGATAGCCTCTCAGGAAGCCATCTCACTCTCTCTCTGCTGCCTCGCCGCCGTGCTCTGCCTGCAAGAAGAACAACTCAACAGCCCACCCAAAGAAGTGGAATACCAGCAGTTACTTTTAAATACTGGGGTATCTCTACTTCGGGGCGGTGAAGAATAAGACTGCAGGAGCACGGAGCAGGCGTTCACTGGTGAGCATAGATTTTTCTGGCCCATTACAAGGCAACCTAGATAGGTATTAGGGGTGGGAGTTAAGGGGAATTTTTGTTACATTGTAATTTCAGTCAATTTTCCCATGATGTGTCCGTTTTCTCCTCCCCTATGAAGTTAAAGTGTGCTGCATTAAGAAAAAGTCTGCTGTATTAAGCAAAAGTGTGCTGTAAATAGCAAAGGTGTGCTGTATTAAGCAACAGTGCTGTATTAAGCAAAAGAGTGCTGTACTAAGCAAAGGTGTACTGTAGTGAACAAAGGTGTGCTGCATTAAGTAAATGTGTGCTGCATTAAGTTTTAAAGTGTGCTGTAGTAAGCAAAAGAGTACTGTATTGAGTAAAAGTGTGCCGTACTAAGTAAAAGTCTGCTGTACTAAGCAAAAGGGTGTCCTGTAGTAAGCAAAGGTGTACTGTATTAAGTAAAAGTGCTGTATTAAGCATAGGAGTGCTGTATTGATTATTTTCTATTTATTTCTTTTTATTTCAATAAATACTGGTCTTCTTTGCACCCAACCATGAGTCTCGTTTTGTCTACATCGCTACTGAATAAGTCCGGCGGTCAGAACTAGAAAAGGGGAGCGATTCAAAATCGCACAGGGCTCTGGAGCAGCTCAGGTACTTCTGGCTGGCCAGAGACAATAACCCCAGTTATACCCCCCATCCCCCTTAATTTCTGCAAAATGGTGACCGCGGCAGGACCGTCGGCAACAGTATGCGATGTAGCAGACAGTGGTCTGGGTCTGGAGAGAGCAGCAGTTATTGTTTTTTTTTTAACCCACTGATCTGTTTGTGGTTAGGTGCCCACAGGCTTGGGGAAGTCACCCGCAGGCTTAGGGAATCTAGGGCAGAGAGTTGGGATAGGGAAATGGAGTTTGAAGAATACCAGGCCAAGATAGAGCGCCTGGTGGACCAGTTTAGTGAGGGCAAAAGCCACACGAGGTACAAGTTAGAGTACCTGAAGTGCCTAGTTGCAGAGGCCAAGAGCAATGACATGAGGGAGTGGGAGGAGAATGCCCACCTCATACAAGAAGTAAAAGAGCAGGAGGAAAAGGTTAGGGAGGTAAAGGCAGCGTATAAGCTGGCCTGTGACCAAGGGTTTGAGGAAGCAGATCATGGCCCCTGTAGGGAAGAGATAGAATGCTTGAATATGGCTTTAAAGAGGGCAAAGTGGATGATATGTCTGATCAGCCTGAAGGCAGGTCAGTCGGACTTTACCGGCAACCCAAATAAAACCGTCCCACAGGTAACACCCAGGAAAAGGTTTGTCAGGGAATCAGAGGTCCCACGACCGCCACCCACAGCTCCGAGCTTTCAGGAGCTCTGGCAGCAAAGGCGGGTGGAGGATGAGGTGGTAGAAGAAGCACAGCAGGCCCCACTGGATAGGCCGGGACCAGGACCAGTGTACCTCCTCCGACAACGAAGGTATGGTCTGCCCGTTGATGAAGATGACCCAGGGGCCATCCAGAATCAGTTTGTGGTGCTGTATGGCACCCACCAGCTCAGGGACATGGTTAGCCACATCCCCAAGCTCACTAAAAAGGGAGACCCCTCGCTACGCTTCAGGGAGATAGAACAAGCAGCTTGTGTAAATGACTGCGATGACGCAGAGCAAGCAAAAATGCTGCTGTTTTCCCTGGCAGGTGATCTCCTCCAGGGCCTATCTGGCGAGTGCAAAAGGGGGCAGAGGGATTATGAGGGCCTGAAGAATGACATATTGGAGGCCATGGGACTCAATGATGGTAGTTCGTTCGCCCGGGTAGAAAGAACAGTGCAGCTCCCAGGGGAGTCCCCGCAGGCGTTCACAGACAGGCTGTGGCCAGTCTACCAGAGCACTTGCCCAGGAATGCCAGGGCGGGCAGCACTGGACCCAGTCCAATTGATTCACTGGCTCCGTTGTCTCATGACAAACAGCCTACCCCAGATCCAAGCCCAGGTCGTGGCTTGGTTTGACCCCTGAAACCCCCAGACTACCGAAGAAGCATTGATCCGCCAGCTCAGTGTAGCCTTTAGAAACCTGAGGTGTATCGAGATGCCCCAACCCAAGGGAAAACTCCATGAGGTTATACCTGGGAGCCAGAGTAAGAAAGAGTGGCACCAGGAGGGGAATTGTCCCTCCCAGGCTAGGTTAAATTGTTATGGAAGCAGGAAAGACGGTCACTGGAGAAAAGACTGTAAGAATCCCTGGAAGGATAGCAAGGGAAAGTATCCCATAGACCCAGCCCAAAAGGCAGGGCCAGATATCCCTCCCGCGGCGATCGAGTCATTTTTACCATCCCTACGGTCTCCTCACTGGCCAGGGGAGAGTAGCAGCCACCACCGGTGCTTTGACCCCGTCTGCCCCATCCCACTCCCAGCAATGACTAGAGCCAGCGCAACCAGTTGACCTGTGTCCCTGCGAAAATGCTGAGGGGAGCAGGCCCTATGTTAAGGTGGGGGTGAAGACGGGGCAGGGGAGATATTCGGTGGACACTGGAGCCTCCAGCACAGTGGTCCACTTGGAAGACCTGACCAATTCACCCCGGTCTAACAACATCGCATTTAGCTTAATGGGATCCACAGGGAAACAGGCAGCTGGGATTGTACCTGAGATTAGAAAGCCTCAGCCTGCAGCGTGTACGCTCACACAGACTGCACATGCAGGCACATTCGCATGCATGAGAGGAGAATTTCCCCAGCACTTGGCCTGAGCGATTCCCCCTCTCTTGTGGGACTCTGGGGAGGAGCCTGAACCAGGTTTTAGACCTGAAGGGGAAGGCTCTCAGCCACCGGTAGCCGGTGGCAAGGGATTGCCGGTCCCCAGCCCAGGTTTGGGAAGGGAGGGACCCGAGTGAGAAGGTCCCCAGACAGCAAGGAGTGTGACCCGAGCTAAGGGTCCACTCACCAGGGTAGCCCCACCAGCGACACTCCCTAGGAGGTCTCTTCGGGTACCCCAGCCCAGGAAAGTATGGTCACCAGCTTTCCAGTGTAATAGGGCAGACTCCCGAGTCAGGGAGAAGCCAAAAGACAGAACTCCCCACCCAGCAGCCATAAACTGCGAGGGACCAGAAGTTGGGATCAGTCCAACCATGCCGCAGGGAGCAGCCTGTGGCAGCCCAAACAGGGATTAGGCTTGCCGCCCGAAGATAGGCGGCACTTGCATATAACTTTGTTCAAGTAATGTGTATAAAGGATTAAGGTGGAACGTGTTAATTTAAATTTTATATTGCAATTCGGTAGTGTTAATTATTAGAGTATAAGTTTTAAGTATGAACCATTCCAGAAGTTGTAAAATGTGAGCCAAGGTCGCGGGACCTGATCACACTCCCCTGAGCCAGGGGACCTGGCTAGATGTTTTTTTAAAGTATTTTTCAGAGTTTCGGGAGGTACAGAGGACCATTGTGTCTTTGGATGCTCGAGGAAGGGAGCACCCCTAGCCCACGAAGGGAGGGGTCTGCAGAAGGCAGATGTCCAGAGCATTTAAACTGTTATTGGAAATCCGATTAAGATTAAGAGTTTACAAAAAGCTTGTTAATTATTTTATGTTTTGTATTATGTACTGGTCCCAACTCCAAAGGAAATAATGTGTGAATTTAGTTCCTAACTGTAAGATTGCACTACTTGTTTAGAGTTAATTGAAAAATTGCATATGCCTGTGAATTGTTGTGTTCGTAGATTGTGGAAATTTGAAATACATTTATGGCTGTAGAATGGTGCCATTTATTAAAGTGTCAGGCAATTGCATTATAAAAGAAAAAAAGGAAAAGGGAAGCTCGTTTTCTTCCGTTTGTATTTTTAACAGATGTGTTTTGGCTTGGTGGTAATCCCATTAAAGATGTTGTATCATGTTAAAACTATGTTACTAGTGGTGCAGGGGCATTGGACCCCATCCATGCTTGAATTATTGTAGGTACTCAGTGGTGCAGGGGCATTGGACCCCCTCTGTGTTTGCGTTATTGTAACTAATCTTGCATTTCTGTCAATAGGTGCACACCGTGTACTGCGATTATCTCTGGGTAGGGGAGATGGAGGTGTCGGGGGATCAAAGACAGATATAGATAAGTATGAGGGAAGGTTGTTTGTGGGGGGTCAGAAATTATTGCTCACCTTTGGACAGGATACTACAAGCAAGTTTTAGTATCCGATGGGGGACTATAAGGTTTCGCAAGAAATTTGAAAATTTCTACAGCCCCGAAGATTACTTTTTTGATTAAAGAAAACCTGGGTGGAATATTCCTTAAAACCCCAGGGTATCAAAATGGCTGTCAGACCTCGTGGCAGAAGACAAAGGTGTACTATATTCAGTAAAAGTGCTGTATTAAGCATAGGTGTGCTGTATTGATTATTTTCAATTTATTTCTTTTTATTTCAATAAATACTGGTCTTCTTTGCACCCAACCACGAGTCTCGTTTTGTCTACATCGCTACTGAATAAGTCCGGTGGTCAGAACTAGAAAAGGGGAGCGATTCTAAACTGCACGGGGCTCTGGAGCAGCTCAGATACTTCTGACTGGCCAGAGACAATAACCCCAGTTATACCCCCCATCCCCCTTAATTTCTACAAAGATAGGAGCCAGAGTATGCCATTCAGCCCCTCGAGCCTGCCCCGCCATTCAATGAGATCATGGCTGATCATCCAATATTGAATCTGCCATAGATCTGCCCAAACACCCAACCTGTTCAAATCATACTGGAGTTTCTCGGCATCCTCCTCAGGGGCTGCATCATGGCTGGTGGAAAGCTGCTGACTTTCAGTGGGGGGACACTGCAAAGGCCTTGCTGCTCAATCTCGCGAATCTGGTGACTGGGAGTGTGAAATCGAGTGACGTTGTTTCTACTTCTTCAATCTCCTTTCCCTCTTCTTGAACAACCAATAGCTGGGCTAACTGCCTTTCCTGTGTGTGTGTAATGAGGAAGGTTCACGGATGGAGTTGTGATGAAGGGAGGGCGATAAAGCAAGAAGTGCATGCGAGAAGGGTGATAAATGATGAGTATAGCAGCATCTTGTACCCATTCAGCCACGCCCCTGACAAGAATGGCCAGCACCATCCTCTCCATGGTGAAGATAGGAATGGGAGATGTGCCTCTGTTTGCTATGGACTGTTTGTAGGTGAGTGATTGGGGGTGTGGAGGTTGTGCATTGAGCAGTGTGTAAGGCTAGTTCTGCAGTTACTAGAAGATGGCTTTTGAAGATGCATTCACTGACTTGACCATTGGTCTGAGGTCATAGAAACATAGAAACATAGAAGATAGGAGCAGGAGTAGGCCATTCGGCCCCTCGAGCCTGCTCCGCCATTCAATGAGATCATGGCTGATCATCCAAACTCAGTACCCTGTCCCTGCTTTCTCCCCATATCCCTTGATCCCTTTAGCCTTAAGAAATATATCTAACTCCTTCTTGAATATATTTAATGAATTGGCCTCCACTGCCTTCTGTGGTAGAGAATTCCACAGGTTCACCACTCTCTGGGTGAAGTAATCCCTCCTCATCTCTGTCCTAAATGGCTTACCCCTTATCCTTAGACTGTGACCCCTGGTCCTGGACTCCCCGTCCATCGGGAACATCCTTGCTGCATCTAGTCTGTCTAGTCCTGTTAGAATTTTATAAGTTTCAATGAGATCCCCTCTCATTCTTTTAAACTCCAGCAAGTATAAGCCCAATCGACCCAATCTCTCCTCATACATCATTCCTGCCATCCCAGGCGGTGGCACCGTGGTATACAGTCGGGAGGGAGTAGCCCTGGGAGTCCTCCACATTGACTCAGGACCCCATGAGGTCTCATGGCATCAAGTCAAACATGGGCAGGGAAACCTCCTGCTAATTACCACCTACCGCCCTCCCTCAGCTGATGAATCAGTACTCCTTCATGTTGAACACCAATTGGAAGAAGCACTGAGAGTAGTGTAAGGGGGGCATCTTTTTGCTGGTTTATGGTAATTTACCTGGCCAGCAGCCTTTGCCTCTGAGCTCTGACCAATTTCAACCTTTTACCTGGTTTACGGTAATTCACCTGGTCAGCAGCCTTTTGCTGCTGCACTCTAAACCAATTTACAAACAGTGGTTTCGAATCGCTACCCCTCCTTCAGTTCTGAGTGGAGGAAGTTATAATTAATGATATTAAAACGGACAAGTGGTTTGGATGAGAGAAAAATCAAGTTTTATTACCTAAATGAACTACAATGAAAAGAATAAACTATACCACACGAGCACAGTAATTACCATAAAACTATATAACAGGGGGTTGCAGACGGCGAAAACGAGGGATAAAATGGCTCCAATGTTACTTAAGCAATCTTAGCAATTACCCTTAAATCACCACCCCCTAACTCCTGCTAGGTTGCCTTGCCGAGGAGTCAGAACACCCTGCTCACCTGTGGTCCCAGGAAGTAAGAGAGAGAGATAGCTTCTCAGCAGCTATCTTATATACCTTGTGAGCCCCCTGCCGTTCTGCTGTTTGCCTGTCTGGGAAATTCGCGCCCAAAAAGTTCCAATTCACAAGAGAAAAGCTGTGATTGGCTAACTCAAAGTGGTTGGACTGGGTTAGTGTGTCTGCACTGTGGGGCCAAAATGATCTCGCCCACATCCGGAGTTCACCTGGGCTAAAACAAAAGATAATGCAACAGCCCTATTGTCCAGTGCTGGGTGATTTAAAAACCCATTCAGTTCTTAAAACAGTTGCCTTTCAAAAGTCCATTCCAGGGTTTTAGTCTCTCATTGTGTGTCTGAGTAGTTCTGAATGGCTGTGTCAACATAGCAGTTTCAAATCGATTGTCTTGCGGTCAATTCTCAAGTGGGCAATTGCTTAAGTCAATAAACAAACCTTGCCTCTGAAGAGAAAGGGGAACCTCCCTGTTTTAATTGACAGGTCTTTCACACAGACACATTACAAGCTGTACAGGCTTTCCAAACCCCACGGTTCTTGGCCAATGCTTTCTGTGGCCATTTTAAAACCTTTTGTGATTGCTCAAACTCCAGGGAACGATTTTATTAATAAAGTACTGTCTCAAGGTGTGTGAAGAGCTCCTCGCCTCCCGTGTTGTCCATGTTCTTTCCATCTCAGAGCAGTCTTTTTTTCGGTTGTAGGCACATTTTAAAGTATTGTAGACAAGTCACATCACCCAATTCTTCATCCACGATGTGGACCAATCTTTTCAATCTTCAGGGAAAAATAGAGGAAATTTTGCAACCCCTACAGTAGCAAGGGCACAAAATGTCCTCTGGGTGGGGGAATTCAATGTCCATCACCAAGAGTGGCTTGGTAGCACCACAACTGACCGAGCTGGCCAAGTCCTAAAGGACATAGCTGCCAGACTGGGTCTGCGACAGGTGGTGAGGGAACCAACAAGAGGGAAAAACCTATTGATCTCATCCTCACCAATCTACCTGTTGCAGATGCATCTGTCCATGACAGCATTGGTGGAAGTGACCACCACACAGTCCTTGTGGAGACGAAGTCCCGTCTTCATGTTGAGGGTACCCTCCACCGTGTTGTGTGGCACTACAACTGTGCTAAATGGGACAGATTTCGAACAGATCTGGCAACTCAAAACTGGGCATCCATGAGGCGCTGTGGGCCATCAGCAGCAGCAGAATTGTATTCAACCACAATCTGTAACCTCATGGCCCGGCATATCCCTCACTCTACCATTACCATCAAGCTGGGACATCAACCCTGGTTTAACGAAGAGTGCAGGAGAGCATGCCGGGAACAGCACCAGGCATACTGAAAAATGAGGTGTCAACCTGGTGAGGCTACAACACAGGACTACTTGCATGCCAAACAATGGAAGCAACATGCGATAGACAGAGCTAAGCGATCTCACAACCATCGTATCAAATCAAAGCTCTGCAGTCCTGCCACATCCAGTCATGAGTGGTGGTGGACAATTAAACAGTTAACAGGAGGAGGAGGCTCCAAAAATATCCCCATCCTCAATGATGGTGGAGCCCAGCACATGAGTGCAAAAGACAAGGCTGAAGCATTTGCAACTATCTTCAGCCAGAAGTGCCGAGTGGATGATCCATCTCGGCCTCCTCCTGAAGTCCCCAGCATCACAGATGCCAGTCTTCAGCCGATTCAATTCACTCCACATGATGTCAGGAAATGGCTGAAGACACTGGATACTGCAAAGGCTATGGGCCCTGACAACATTCCGGCAATAGTACTGAAGACTTGTGCTCCAGAACTAGCTGCGCCCCTAGCCAAGCTGTTCCAGTACAGCTACAACACTGGCATCTACCCGGCAATGTGGAAAATTGCCCAAGTATGTCTTGTCTACAAAAAGCAGGACAAATCCGACCCGGCCAATTACCGTCCCATCAGTCTACTCTCAATCATCAGCAAAGTGATGGAAGGTGTCGTCGACAGTGCTTTCAAGCGGCACTTACTCAGCAATAACCTGCTAACTGATGCCCAGTTTGGGTTCCGCCAGGGCCACTCAGCTCCTGATCTCATTACAGCCTTGGTCCAAACATGGACAAAAGAGCTGAACTCAAGAGGTGAGGTGAGAGTGACTGCGCTTGACATCAAGGCAGCATTTGATCGAGTGTGGCATCAAGGAGCCCTAGTAAAACTGAAGTCAATGGGAATCAAGGGGAAAACTCTCCATTGGTTGGAATCATACCTAGCACAAAGGAAGTTGGCTGTGGTTGTTGGAGGTCATTCATCTCAATCACATGACATCACTGCAGGAGTTCCTCAGGGCAGTGTCCTAGGCCCAACCATCTTCAGCTGTTTCATCAATGACCTTCCCTCCATCATAAGGTCAGAAGTGGGGATGTTCGCTGATGATTGAACACTGTTCAGCACCATTCGAGACTCATCAGATACTGACGCAGTCAATGTCCATATGCAGCAAGACCTGGACAACATTCAGACTTGGCTGACAAGTGGCAAGTAACATTCGCACCACACAAGTGCCAGGCCATGACCATCTCCAAAAAGCGAGACTCTAACCATCTCCCCTTGATATTCAATGGCATTACCATTGCTGAATCCCCCACTATCAACATCCTGGGGGTTACCATTGATCAGAAACTGAACTGGACCAGCCATATAAATACTGTGGCTACAAGAGCAGGCCAGAGGCTGGGAATCCTGCGACGAGTGTCTCACCTCCTGACTCCCCAAAGCCTTTCCACCATCTACAAGGCACAAGTCAGGAGTGTGATGGAATACTCTCCACTTGCCTGGATGAGTGCAGCTCCAACAACACTCAAGGAGCTCGACACCATTCAGGATAAAGCAGCCCACTTGATTGGCACTCCATCCACCACCTTCAACATTCACTCCCTCCTCCATGCACTGTGGCTGCAGTGTGTACCATCTACAAGATGCACTGCAGCAACTTGCCAAAGCTCCTTCAACAGCACCTTCCAAACCCGCGACCTCTACCACTTAGAAGGACAAGGGCAGCAGACGCATGGGAACATCACCACCTACAAGTTCCCCTCCAAGCCACACACCATCCTGACTTGGACCTGTATCACCGTTCCTTCACTGTCGCTGGGCCAAAATCCTGGAACTCCCTTCCTAACAGCATTGTGGGTGTACCTACACGATATGGACTGCAGCGGTTCAAGAAGGCGGCTCACCACCATCTTCTCAAGGGCAATTAGGGATGGGCACTAAATGCAGGCCTAGCCAGCCAGTGACGCTCACATCCCATCAAAGAATTAAAAGAAAGGTATCAGTCTGGTGAATCTTCGCTGAACTCCCTCCATGGCAAGAACATCCTTCCTCAGATAAGGTCATGAAGCTTCTTTGGGCACTGGAGCTAGGGCGTTGGACGACAGTGCTAAGAATGACGGAGTTGGGGATGTAGTCCCACATCATTCTTTCTGGAGGGTCTCCTGACCCCCATGGGTAGAGGACCTCTCTTGCAGTGGTGATCCCTGCACAAAGCTGGAGTGCTGTGTTGGACCCTGGGTGCCTTTCCCTGGCTTGCTGAGCCATTTGTTTTAGTGCTGAGGGAATTTTCCATTTTGTTTAGTTGTGGAAGGCAACTCAGTTTTACGAGCTTAAGACTGCCAATTGGGAATTCTTCATCATGTTAATTTTTCTTCAAAAGGCAGTGTTATGTTCATTAATAACTAGTCGTTTGCATTATCAACAGCTAGCTTTTGCTTAGTCATTTATTCGGTACATGTTCTCTATTATACAGCATCCTGTAGAGATTCAGCATGTGTACTTCTGTGTGCAGGCAGCCATCTTGACTACTGCCTTGTGGGTAGCCTAGTGCATCGTGGGTAGTGTAGTCTTAAACACATACAACTATATACACAGCAATACAGCTCTACGGCTCCATCTGGTGTACCACTCTAGAATGACATGTTATTGATCATTACATCCCCCTTTGAGGTTTAACAAAATCAATATCAATCAACTTTCAAGAAAAACGGTAAAGAAGATATCAGTAACACTTTTGTTAGTGCTCTATAAACATAAACAATTTCACAACAGTCAACACATTTTCAAAGTAGTTTTCTTTGTACTCAAAGATTAAGTCTATCAGGCTTTTTTACTTCACGTGTGGATCTTCTCAACACAGGTAAGTCTGATGTGTTTTCATGAGATTGTTCTGGTGGTGATTGACAAGTCTCACATTTGCCTATCATGTTCTCAATGTCCTTATTTATGCCAGGCCAATAAACAGTGTCTCTTGCTCTCCTTTTGCATTTTTCAATTCCGAGGTGTCCCTCATGAATTCTTTTTAGCATGTCTTGACGTAGAGCCTGTGGAATGACTATTCTGTTTTGTTTTAGTAATAGTCCACTTGCGACACTCAATTCTGACCTTATGTGAAAGTATTTTGGACAGGAACCTTTTGGCCAACCATGATGAATGTTCTCTATTACTGTTTGTAATACTGTATCTTTTACTGTTTCTTCTGCTATTTGCTTTGATTTTGTGTCTGACACAGGCAGCGCAGCAGTGACCATACTCACATGAACATCCATGTCTTCTTCAGTAGAGCTCACTTGACTCATTGTGGGTGCTCGGGATAGTGCATCTGGTAACACTATGTATTTGCCTGGTGTGTAGATCAGTTCAAAGTCATATCTTTGCATCTTCATCATGAGTCGTTGAATCCTTGGAGACATCTCATTCAGATTTTTTTTTATGATGGCAACCAATGGGCAGTGGTCTGTCTCAACTGTGAAGGTGGGAAGTCCATATATGTAGCCATGAAACTTTTCTAGTCCAACTACCAAGCCTAGATATTCTTTTTCAATCTGGGCGTATCAACACTCAGAATCAGTCATAGCCCTGGAAATTATTTCCTACAGAATCCTCCAAGTCATCTGGTCTGCCTATGGCACAGTTTATACGGTAGACTCTCTTGACCAGTTCTAAGTCTTCACAAGTTTTGTCACCTAGTAGTGAATCAAGTCCTTCAGCCACAACAGAAAACATGAGATGATGCACTTTGTCTTTGACTGTCACTTTAAGTCTGCATACACCTAAGCTATCTATTTTCTGTCCATTATAGTTCTTCAGTAGTACTGACTTTTTTTGTATTTTGGGCTTTTCTTTCATATTTTTAATGTCACTCATACTGATTAAGTTTGCTTTTGTCCCAGTGTCTAGTTTCAATGTAACTAATGCTCCATTTACCTGCAGTGGGATCATCCATTTGTCTTCTTTTACTGCATTGATGTTATGTTCAGCATTGTCCATATCTGAGGGCTGCACATTTTCTGTTTCCTTTTTGACATTGTCACATGACAACATTCGTACAAAAAATGTCTCACTTAAATCAGTGTCCTCAATCATATTGACTTGTTGCCCTTTCTTTGTTTTTATTTTTGAAAAGCATTGTTTGGCAAAGTGATTCTTTCCATTACATTTTGTGCACATTTTTCCAAATGCTGGGCATTGTCTTAACTGGTGTTTGTAACCACCGCGTTTACAATTAAATTGTCCTTCCTCCAATTGCTTTTCACTTCTGTTCTGCCCATGTTTCTTCCCTTTGTAGGACACAGCACCAACAGCAGCATTTACTACAATCGCATCATTATTGATTTCACTGAAAGTCTTCACTTGCTGTTGAGCTAGCTCACTGGCTTGGCATATTTTCACAGCATTTTCCAATGTCAGTTCGGTTTCTCTCAACAAATGTTCCCTGACCTTTTTATCATGAATACCAAACACAATTTGGTCATGAATCATGGATGCTTTCAGCTCAGAGAAATTACATGTCTGTGCTTTGAGTTTCAGATCAGTCACAAAGCTATCAAAAGTCTCATTTTGCTGCTGTGACCTCGAACAGAACACATACCTCTCATATGTTTCGTTCATTTTGGGAGAACAATGTGTATCAAACTTCTTTAGCACATCGTCTAATTTTTCTCTGTTCTCCTCTGGATTAAATACAAATGTATTAAATACCTCTATCGCCTGTGGGCCTGCAACCATGAGCAGCAATGCTATTTTCCTTGCGTCTGGCTTCGTACCGAACCCGATGGCAGCAATGTAGAGTTAGAATTGTTGTTTGAAAGTCCGCCAATTGTAGTCGACATTTCCCGTGAGATTCAAAAACTCCGGTGGCTTCAAATTCTCCATGTCGCCTTTCACAATTTTGAGCAGATCTTCACCAATCCTGGTACCATGTTATGTTCATTAATAACTAGTCATTTGCATTATGAACAGCTAGCTTTTGCTTAGTCATTTATTCGGTACATGTTCTCTATTATACAGCATCCTGTAGAGATTCAGCATGTGTACTTCTGTGTGCAGGCAGTCATCTTGACTACTGCCTTGTGGGTAGCCTAGTGCATCGTGGGTAGTGTAGTCTTAAACAGATACAACTATATACACAACAATACAGCTCTATGGCTCCAACTAGTGTGCCACTCTAGAATGACATGTTATTGATCATTACAGGCAGGTCAGCTGAAACGGCTAAAATCTGGTTATTTTTAAAGCATTTTTTTTCAATTTAGTACGCCTTTTCCCTTTAAAGGACCGCCTGCTGTCTAAAATGACAGCCTTGATTTAAGAGAAGGCTGTCCTTGCTGCAATGACGCTCCAGCACGCTACATTGGGGCCTCCTGCTGGGAATAACGCCAGGAAAACGGCCTTGCCCAGTGAGGTTAGCGCTGGGCTAATTTCAATCAGCAACCAGCAACAATTTACCGGTCCTGCCAGCGCCATTAATTTCAGCGGCCATTAACTCCGGCTTGTGATGGAATCAGCTGGTTTTTTTAGCGATCTCAAATATCTTGGCCACTGTTGCCGGCCTTCCCAATATATAGTTGGATGTCACTAGAATTGAGAGATTGCAGCTATCAGGCAAAATTGAACAGGTTGGGCCTCTTTGCTTTAGAAGTGAGAAGGTTCGAAGGCAACCTGAAGTGGTTTTATTAACTTATGAATGGATTGGACAGAGTAGATGTGGAGAGAACATTTACAAGTGTGGGCGAATCCACAACTAGGGATCATCAATACAAAAAATTTAAGAATATATCCATAGGAAATTAAGGAGCAATTATCAGAGTGGATATAATGCGGAACTCGCTGCCATGGCAAGTGGTTGAGGCAAATAGCTTAGATGCGTTAAAAAGGAAACTGGACGAGGACATGAGAGGAATTGAAATAGAAAGATGTGCTGAAAGGCTGAGATGAGTTAGTTGCAATGGGAGGAGACTGGTGTGGAGCATAAACTCCAGCATAGACTAGTTGGGCCGAATGGCCTGTGTATCTGCTGTATATTCTATGTAATATAATCCTCTGAAAAGCAGCTCAGTTCTGTCTGCCTACCTATTGATGAGACACTTACTTTGGAAGCTATAAATGAATTGCTGCACTAAATCGCTGAAGTGACAATTTACAGAAGAACTCAGACGGAATGCAAAAAACTAGTGGTCCTGTCCCGAAAGACAATGAGTGAATCGTCAGCAAGAGTTAGTGCCGTGTCCTAAATACAGTGCTTGCCCCACCGGGGGTTATAGTTTCAGATCACCAGCGATTCATGGTGCAATTCAGTTGCTGGGTGTCTGGGGCTAAATATTACATTCATGGACTGGAAAAACTGGGACCCGCTTCTGGGCGGCGCTCAGTTGTTCTGTTTCTTAATTAATTGAATAATTGAGTTAACCGGATATCTCACCGCGCTCTTCACCTGCCCTCTGAACTTGGACTGGGTCACCCCGTAAATAAATGTGTTTGTGCAGCAACTTAAACTCCGCAGCATATATCCGACTTGTTGAAAAATACCTATAGAATCATTGTGATCATTGGGATCTGTTCCTGCAATGCTATAATATAAGAAATCTATAACATATATCAACCACAGAAGTATGAAGCTGCCTGATATGGTGAAGAGTAAAATCATAGACTTCCTTCTGCTCGCCATCTCTGGGTCTCTGACATTCTCTCCCTTGCTCTCGCCCCTCAGTCCCTTACGGACTCGACTGGCCACTAAAATGGGTCTGACTGTCAGAGCGTTGAGCAACAGAATTAAAGCGAATGGGAGCAATGGGGTTAAAACTGTATCAAACCAGTCAAACCCCACCCACCCGGGGTCAGTATAATAGTTTGGGATTATAACACAGAGCCACGGCACATTGTCGATTATCGCTGCAGGTTCAGACGTAAAGTAGAAGGGAATGCTTTTTGAACAGAGCAAAATGCAGATTGTTCCCAGGACCACAGCCGCAGTTTCCTCGGTGCAATATTTTGTTTTCAGCTTCTGGCAACAAATGGCCACAAATCGATCGAAGGAGAAAGTGACAGTAAACCAGACAGAACAGTCTGTGGCTGCCCGTGCCAGGACAATGATAACACTGCACACAGGAGTGATGTCCAGGAAAGATCCCGGGAAATAATAATAACTGCATTGATACAGGATGACATCAGTGACGATGACCATGAGATCCGCCGCTGCCATGGCCACCAGGTAGCGAGTGGTACAGGTGGAGAGCCCACACTTTCCCCAGGACAGGATCACAATCGCCAGCAAATTCACTGTGAGAAAGAGAAGGGAAAAGAGACTGGAAATTACTGATCAAACATTCTCTGTGTCTGAGCCCAGGCAGTGGGGCGAGATTTCAGCACCAAAATCGGGTGGACTGGTCATAGAGTCATAGAGTCATAGAGTTATACAGCACGGATAGAGGCCCTTCGGCCCATCGTGTCCGCGCCGGCCATCAAGCCCTGTCTAATCTAATCCCATATTCCAGCATTTGGTCCGTAGCCTTGTATGCTATGGCATTTCAAGTGCTCATCCAAATGCTTCTTAAATGTTGTGAGGGTTTCTGCCTCCACAACCCTTTCAGGCAGTGAGTTCCAGACTCCAACCACCCTCTGGGTGAAAAAGTTCTTTCTCAAATCCCCTCTAAACCTCCCGCCCTTTACCTTGAATCTATGCCCCCTAGTTATTGACCCTTCTACTAAGGGAAAAAGCTCCTCAGTATCCATCTATGCCCCTCATAATTTTGTTCACCTCAATCATGTCCCCCCTCAGCCTCCTCTGCTCCAAGGAAAACAAACCCAATCTGCCCAGTCTCTCTTCATAGCTGAAGCGCTCCAGCCCTGGTAACATCCTGGTGAACCTCCTCTGCACCCTCTCCAATGCGATCACATCCTTCCTGTAGTGTGGCGACCAGAACTGCACACAGTATTCCAGCTGTGGCCTAACCAGTGTTTTATACAGCTCCATCATAACCTCCTTGCTCTTATATTCTATGCCTCGGCTAATGAAGGCAAGTATTCCACATGCCTTTTTTACCACCTTATCCACCTGTTCCGCCGCCTTCAGGGATCTGTGTACTTGCACACCCAGATCCCTCTGCCCCTCCGTCTTGCCTAGGGTCTTACCATTCATTGTGTATTCCCTTGCCTTGTTAGTCCCCCCAAAGTGCATCACCTCGCACTTTTCCGGGTTAAATTCCATTTGCCACTGTTCCGCCCATCTGACCAACCCATCTATATCGTCCTGCAGACTGAGGCTACCCTCCTTGCTATTTACCACCCTACCAATTTTTGTATCATCCGCGAACTTACTGATCATACCTTTTACATTCATATCCAAGTCATTAATGTAGACCACAAACAGCAAGGGACCCAGCACCGATCCCTGTGGCACCCCACTGGCCACAGGCTTCCAGTCACAAAAACAACCTTCGACCATCACCCTCTGCCTTCTGCCACTAAGCCAGTTTTGTATCCAATGTGCCAAGGCACCCTGGATTCCATGGGCTCTTACCTTCTTGACCAGTCTCCTGTGCGGGACTTTATCGAAGGCCTTACTGAAATCCATGTATACCACATCCACTGCGTTACCCTCATCTACACACCTAGTCACCCCCTCAAAAAATTCAATCAAATTAGTCAGACATGATCTTCCCTTGACAAAGCCATGTTGACTATCCCTGATTAATCCTTGTCTCTCCAAGTGGAGACTAATTTTGTCCCTCAGAATTTTTTCCAATAATTTTCCTACCACTGAAGTTAGGCTCACTGGCCTGTAGTTCCCCGGTTTTTCCCTACTTCCCTTCTTGAATAATGGTACTACATTAGCGGTTCTCCAGTCCTCTGGCACATCCCCTGTGGCCAGAGAGGTCCTGAATATATGTGTTAAAGCCCCCGCAATCTCTTCCTTTGCCTCACACAGCAGCCTGGGATACATTTCATCTGGGCCTGGGGATTTATCCATTTTTAGGCCTGCTAAAACCGCCAATACCTCCTCCCTCTCGATGTTAATATGTTCGAGCATATCACAGTCCCCCCGCCCTATTTCTATGTCTACATCATCCTCCTCCACAGTGAAAACAGATGCAAAACAGTTCATTTAGAACCCCTCCTACATCTTCCGGCTCCACACACAGATTGCCACTTTTGTCCCTAATGGGCCCTATTTTTTCCCTAGTTATCCTCTTACCCTTAATATACTTATAAAACATCTTAGGATTTTCCTTTATTTTGCTCGCCAGTGTTATTTCATGGCCCCTCCTTGATCTCCTAATTTCTTTTTTAAGTATCCCCCTGCACTTTTTGTACTCCTCTAGGGCTTCCTCCGTCTTTAGTCTTTTGTATCTGCCAAAAGCCCTCCTTTTTTTCCTAATCAATTCTCGTATATCCCCTGACATCCAAGGTTCCCTGTGGTTTTTGAACCACCCTTGACCTTTATGGGAACATGTTGCCATTGTATGATCTCAATCTCCCTTCTGAAAGCCTTCCATTGCTTCGATGCGGATTTTCCTACAAGTAGCTGATCCCAGTCCATTTTGGCCAGATCCTGCCTTATCCTATTAAAATCGGCCTTCCCCCAATTTAGAACCTTTATTTCCGGCCCATCCCTGTCCTTTTCCATGACCACCTTAAATCTCACCATACTATGGTCACTGTCACCAAAGTGCTCACCTACTAGCACTTTTTCCACTTGGCCGGCCACATTCCCTAGAATTACGTCCAGTACCGCCCCCTCTCTTGTAGGACTTTCTACATGCTGGCTCAAAAAGCTCTACTGGATGCACTTTAAGAATTCTACACCCTCTGAGCCTTTCACACTTTGACTATCCCAGTTAATATTGGGGAAGTTGAAATCCCCCATTATTATTACCCTATTATTTGCACATTTCTCTGAGATTTACCTACATATCTGTTCCTCTATCTCCCCCTGACTGTTTGGAGGCCTATAGTACACTCCCAGCAAAGTGCTTGCCCCCTTTTTGTTTTTAAGCTCCACCCATATGGCCTCATTAGAGGAACCTGCTAATATATCATCCCGCCTTACTGCAGTAATTGACTCCTTAATTAATATTGCAACACCCCCTCCTCTTTTACCTCCCCCTCTGTCTCGCCTGAAGATTCTGTACCCCGGAATATTGAGCTGCCAGTCTTGCCCCTCCCTCAACCATGTCTCCGTGATAGCAACAATATCATACTCCCATGTGTTTATCAACACCTTCAGTTCATCCACCTTATTTGCAAGACTCCTTGCATTAAAATAGATGCCATCCAGCCTTGCCCTTATATATTTGCCCTGTCTACCAAGCTGACTTGTTTTTTTCTCTATAATTGGCAGCACATCACCCCCTATTTCAGCTCCCCTCTGTATCCCATCCCCCTGCCAAGTTAGTTTAAACCCCCCCCAACAGTGCTAGCAAACCTCCCCGCAAGGATATTTGTCCCACTCTGGTTCAGGTGCAACCCGTCCGACTTGTACAAGTCCCACCTTTCCCAGAAGCAGGCCCAGTGATCCAGGAAAGTAAAACCCTCCCTCCTACACCAACTCTTTAGCCACGCATTCATCTGCACTATCCTCCTATTCCTATACTCACTAGCACGTGGCACTGGGAGTAATCCAGAGATTACAACCTTTGAGGTCCTGCCCTTTAATCTGTTACCTAGCTCCCTAAATTCTTGATGCAGGACCTCATCCCCCTCCCTACCTATGTCGTTGGTCCCAATGTGGACCACGACCTCTGCCTGCTCACCCTCCCCCTTAAGAATGCCCTGTAGCCGCTCAGTAACATCCATGACCCTGGCCCCAGGGAGGCAACAAACCATCCTGGAGTCACGTTTGCGGCCACAGAAACGCCTATCTGTTCCCCTTACGATAGAATCCCCTACCACTATTGCTCTCCCACTCTTTTTCCTCCCTTCCTGAGCAGCAAAAGCGTCCCTGGTGCCAGGAAGCTGGCTGCTGCTGCCTTCCCCTGGTGAGTCATCCCCCTCAACAGTATCCAACTTGGTATACCTGTTTGAAAGGGGGATGTCCGCAGGGGTTCTCTGCACTTCCTGCCTGCCTCTGTTGCTCCGCCTGATGGTCACCCACTTTCTTTCTGCCTGTGCAGCCCTACCCTGAGGCGCGAACAACTCGCTAAACGTGCTATCCACGACCCTCTCAGCATCGCGCATGCTCCAAAATTCATCCACCCGCAGCTCGAGCGCCGCAATGCGGTCTACAAGTAGCTGCAGCTGGATGCTTCTCCTGCACATATGGTCGTCAGGGACACTGGCAGTGTCCCTGACTTCCCACATGGAACAAGAGGAGCAGAACACGGGTCTGAGCTCTCCTGCCATGACTTACTCCTTTAATTAATTAAAAAATGTATTCAATACCCAAGTTACAGGTATACTCTAGGGCGCTTTATTTACCAACTGTCCCCACTACACCACAGAGACCCTAGAAATTTAACACCACAGAATTCAAGCTTGTATTGAAAAGAGAGAAATACTCACCAACCAATCACTTACCTGCTTCCTGCTGACGTCACACTTGGACTACTTTTTACCTCTCTCCCGGAACCTGGATTGGTATGCCTCGGTGCCTCTGACTGCTCCTTAAGTACCTCTCCCGCCTCGGGCTGCTCCCGTGCAGGTCCGCTGCTTCTCCGGTCTCGGGGCTGTGGGCCTCAGTGCCTCTGACTGCTCCTTAAGTACCTCTCCCGCCTCGGGCTGCTCCCGCGCAGGTCCGCTGCTTCTCCGGTCTCGGGGCTGTGTTGGGATAGAGGTTAAAAAAATAATTTCCTCCCTGCCTCCAACCCGCCCTCTTACGTGTTATAAAAGAGGCGAGGCAGGGCGCCAGGCATCCAACCGGTCCCAGGAGAAGGGCTGGAAATCTATGTGTTCTGGACCGATGGACTATTTTATGTGCAGATAGCACCCTCTGGTGGTGGTTATGTAAGATTCGCGAAATTTTCATTAAATAATCACGTAGGAAAATAGGGTTAATAAAACAGCTTTATTGACCAAAGGAAGCTTATACAGAGAAACCTTTGATAAAAGGGCACACAAAATGGCCAGACCTCGTGACCAGCTTCTGGGACCATTTGAATTTCTGTTACTGCAAGCCAGACAGGCTTGTGGATTGAGGGCATTAAAAGCCCGCGAAAACCAGTTTCGGGAAGCCGAAACTCATGGAACTGAGCATACATATTGATTAGATTATAAGTACAGGACAGATTTGGGTGGCAGGATGAGACCCATCAAGAAATGGGCGGACAATTGAACGAACGCTTTAACCCATTACACTGCGCAAAGAGAAGCCGTTTAACAGCCATCCAGGGCAATCTCCAGACTGATCAATATACAAACCAAGTTACGGTAACAAAGCAAAGACATTATCGGCCCAGGAAGGCCAGTTCAGCTATCACCGACTCCCGTTATGAAGACAAAACACCCCTGCAGAGAGTTCTGCCCGCCAAAATTATTACAAAGACAGGACTATGATTTGGCGGGAGATAAGAATGTTCCAAAAAAATATAACTGTGGATTGAGTAAAGTCCATCGGTACTTCGGTTCGGAACGTGTTTGGTTCGTGGTTCGGTAAACGGTGTTCAGCCGTGTGTTCCGCGACTTTGGGAGGTTCGGCCAGGCAAGGCCCGGCCACGATGGGAAGATGACGAGGGAGGCCCGGGTACTTTTGTCGGGAGATCATCGACGACCCAGGCCGGAGAAGAAGACACTCAGTTCCCGGAGTGTGCATCCAGTTCTTCAACATCACATCGGTAACGGATCCATCCGTGGTGAGCGCTCACCAAGGCTGTATCGGCTGCCTCCATTGCAGGAGAACCAAGAGGAAAACAAGCTGCGCCAGAAGCTTCCAAACCCACGTGACGACGGAAAGCTGTGTCGAAAGGCTGCAAAGCTTTTTTTTTCCGCAATTCTTAAAGTGGTGAGCATAATTCGGAGTCCCTCAAATCGAAACTTAGTTAGGTTTAGGGGAGGGGGTTAAGGGTAATTGTAATGTGTTGCCCCTTTCACGATGTGCCGTGTGTTCCCCATTTCTATCGAGTTAATTTTATAGATGTGTGCATGCTTGTAGTTGCTTAAATCTGTGCTTATGACATGTATTTTATAATGCTGCAAACTGTTCAATAAAGGCATCCATTTCGTGCTATTCGACCTGGTCTATTGAGTTTTTCTCTGTACTACAGCTCCCTGCACCTAAGTCCAAGGTCTAGAACCGTAGGGGCGAGTGGGTCGAACCACTCATGGGTAATTATTGCAAGAAGCCTGGCAGGAGACCAGAGCAAGCAAGAGAAACCCCCTACAGTTATGTGTTAGCAGTGTGTTTGTATGAAGCAGAGGTCATTTGACTTTTGTTCCTTTCTTCCTGTGAGAGGTCATTTGACCTTCGTACCTTTCTTCCAGGAAGTAGAATTCCAGGAAGAACATGGCAGTAATGGAGGATTCCATGAGGGTTTCACAATCCAATGTAATCTGACTTCATATGTTAGGCCAAGCGCAATATCTGTGAGTATCTTTGTTTGTTAGCATAATAGCAACATTGCAAGAGTAGTATTTTGATAACACTATGTTTATAAAAGGTTAATATTTGATAGTTACAGAAGTTAGTCCAAATGTTAGTTAGTTATACAATTAATCTATTCTACTGTTGTAAATATGTTATATCTTATGTAATATCGAATGTATAGTACTCGGTTTATGTACAAAACATACATTATCTTTGTTTACAGTTTCACAAATTTGTTCAAGTAAAGCTTCAAAACAGCAAACGGCTTCATGAAGAATTATTTTTGAATAAGTGTTTAACTTGCTGGATAACTAGATAGGAGCACGTCTAGCGTGGCCAGTACACTATGTAACACGCCCCTGTCATGAACCAAAGCGAAGTATTTGAGCCAAAGCAACATACTGAGACTGCCGTAAATCCGATAAAAAACAGAGAGTATCAGGCAGCATCTGTGGAGCGAGAACCTCAGTGTCTCCTGAAGTTGAACTTGATTATTTAGTAGGAATTCGTCCAATACCTACTTAGGTGAACTTGAGTTCCTACAACACAACCTTTTCATCCTTTCCTAATAGGTATTCCCTTGCATTTCTGGTATCATCCTTGCGAATATATACTCTGCAGCGTCACCAGTGTCTTTATATACTTTTTATAATCTGGCGACCAGAATTGTATGCAGTAGTTCAATTGTGCTCTAACCAAGGTTTGATAAAAAGTTTAGCAAAACATCGTACTTTACAATTCAATCTCTCTAGTAATAAACCCTAGTGCCTGGTTTGTTTTGTATCAATGTGTAAATATACATATTTATTTAACATCGTTTACAATATTATTAGTAGGACTTGTGTCTCCTGAGAAACAATTGCTAGCAATTGCCTCAAAAGTTCTAATCATTGTTTGAGAGAACTGATAGCTTTTTTAAACGATATGGACTCGGGAAGCTGAAGCACAAATTCAACATTTGCAGATGATTCCAACTTGGCAGTAAAGTTAATACAGAGAAAGAATGCAACAAAATATTTGAAAACATTAATAAACTTGCAGATTGAGCGTTTCAGTGGCAAACTACTTTCAATATGGCTCAGTGTGAGGTGCTGCATTTTGGAACGAAGAATAAGGTTCCCAAATACTACATGGAAAATCAGTGTCTGAATGAGATGGAGGGCAAAATGTTTCAGGGGTACAGATGCACACATCATTTAAAGTAGCAAGATAGCAAAATACTGCAGATGTTGGAAATCCAAAATAACAACAGAAAATGCTGGAAAAACTCAGCAGGTCAGGCAACATCCGTGGAGAGAAATTTGAGTTGACGTTTCGGGTCGAACCCTTCTTCAAAACTGGAAAGAAAAGAAAATAGATCGAAGGCAGGGCTGAAACTGAAAGTAATGAAGATGAACAAGGTTGAAGAGGCAAACGGAGATCCCGTCGAAGAGAAGAGCAGAACTTCTTCAAGGTAGGCATTCCTAGAAGAGGTGTGGCAGTGAACCAAACACTAGTACGATAGCAAAATACTGCAGATGTTGGAAATCCGAAATAACAACAGAAAATGCTGGAAAAACTCAGCAAAGTAGCAATGCAGGTTAACAAGGCGATTAAAATTCAAACAAAGCACTGGGCCTCATTTCTACAGGAATAGAATCGAAAAGCAAAGAGGTTATATTAAACTTATACAGTACCTTGGTTATACCACAGTTAGAATACTGTGCACAGTCTGGACTCCATATTAGAAGTAGAATATCCAGGAACTGGTGAAGGTGCAATTTTATTACAAGGATGATGCCAGAACTGAGGGATTATGAATATCAGGAAAGATTGAGCCTGCTGGGACTCGTTTCTCTCGATAAGAGAAGGCTGAGGGTGACCAAATACAGGCCTTTGAAATGATGAAAGAAATTTTGAGGCTGGACGTAGGGAAGATATTTCCACTGGTGAATGAATCCAAATCTGGATTTTATCAATGTAAGATATTCACTAATAAATCCAATCAGGAATTCAGGAGAGACTTCTTTAGTCAGAGAGTGGTTAGGCTGTGGAACTTGTTGCAAAATGGAGCAGTTGAGGTCAACTGAATAGTTACGTTTAAGGGAAAATAGTTAATTACATGAAGGAGTGGGAATCGAGGGAAGTACTCATCGCGCTAGGCGGGCTGGCACGAGGAGACGCTTGTGTGGAGCATAAATACTGACATAAAGTAGATGGGCTGATTGGCCTGTTCTGTGCTGTAAATTCTATGTAGTTCTCTGTAACCTGAGTATTAATTAATCAAAGACATCAGCTCTTTCATAACATTGCAGATATTGACGGGGTTTAGGTATTGAAGCAGGGCAATATTTATATTTCATTATTAACAGTATATATATAGTGGTATAATTCATGAATATCATGAACACCCGATAGGTATGTTCTTCAGTTATATGTGTCTCTCCTCGTAGGGGCACACCGCACTGAGATAAGGGCAGGGATCGGTGCAGGAGACCTGTGTAGAGTTTCTGAGTCATAATTAAGAGTTGGTTCGTCAAAGATTACTCAGCTACAGGAATGAAATAATCAAAAACCACATCCCAATATTGATCCTGTTTAATAGGAAGATAAGAAAATTCAGCCCTCATGACCCACAGATTCTCAGGACCGTGTTGGCGGAAGATGAATCAGCACCAAAACAAATAAAGTGTTGACAGTAACTATACTTAGAGAGAAAATAACTCATTATACAGAGGATTTGAATAATGCAACAGCGCTGACCTGCAGTTTACATATCAGCAAATAGTTAACATCTGTTTCTGTTGGTGCAGTTCAAATGGAAGCCGAGCAGCATCAATACTTTCCATGTCATGTACGTAGGACCAAACATCTTCAAGCAACAGCACAAATATTCCCCTTTACCATCGATTCCATTCGTAAAACACGATGGCAGCTAAAACAATGATTTACTTGTAATTCTCGCAATCTAGTATACTGTATTCGCTGCTCACGATGCGGTCTCCTCTACATTGGGGAGACCAAACGCAGATTGGGTGACCGCTTTGTGGAACACCTCCGTTCAGTCCGTAAGCGTGACCCCGAGCTTCTGGTTGCCTGTCATTTTAATTCAACGCTCCATCCCATTCGGACCTCACCGTCCTTGGCCTCTTGTATTGTTCCACGGAAGCTCAACGTAAGCTCGAGGAACAGCACCTCATCTTCCGATTAGGCACTCTGCAGCCTTCCGGACTCAATATCGAGTTCAACAATTTCAGATCATAACCTCGGCCCCTATTTCATTTTCTCTTGTAATTTTTCCACTCCTTTCCCCCCCCCGCCTTTCCTTTTGTTTCGCTCTCACACCTGGCAGCTATCCCTTGCCCTGCCAGTACACTTTACACCCAATCTCAGCCTATTACCATCTCGTCTAGCTCCTAACACCTTTTATTGTCTCTTTTTTACTTCTTTTGTTTCTTTTATTCTTTTGTCCGATCGCAGCCCTGCCTCCGATCTATCTTTTCTTTCCAGTTTTGAAGACGGGTTCGACCCGAAACGTCAACTTAAATTTCTGTCCACGGATGTTGCCTGACCTGCTGAGTTTTTCCAGCATTTTCTGTTGTTATTTTGAGTAAATTTAGTGCTGAGATTGAAATTGAAAACCCCAAAGACTGGAGAATTTTAACCCATTAATTAACTAATGGCAATTGCCAGCTGTATTCCCCCAGCAAAGTGATTGTTGTTTCAAACATCATCAGGCCCATCTCTAGATCTCATATTGTTTCGGTGAATCCTTGGCTCTGCTGTGGACATTCAGTAATTAAATTCCAAATATTGGAGTGTCCTCTAGGGCTGCTCTACAGCATCTGGGATGGAGCTAACCTGTTTAACTGCAGCCATTCAGTTATGAAAGTAAAGTGGGGAATTTGTGCGGATGGATCCACAAAATAATACAGCTACATAAAATAATAAACCTACTATATCTGATAAAAATAAATGTACGAATGTAGGACCTCAAACCAATAGAGCACTTCAAACTAGCACAGCACCGCAAACTAATAAAGCCCCTCAAACTAATACAGCTCCTCAAACTAACACAGCCCCAGAAGCCAATACAGCACATCAAATTAATACAGCCCTTCAAACTATTACAGCACCTCAAACTAAAACAGCACCTCAAGCTAATATAGAGTCATAGAGTCATAGAGTTTTACAGCACAGAAAGAGGCCCTTCGGCCCATCGTGTCCGCGCCGCCCATCCACCCCTGTCCTGTCTAATCCCATTTTCCAGCATTTGGTCCATAGCCTTGTATGCAATGGCATTTCAAGTGCTCATCCAAATGCTTCTTGAATGTTGTGAGGGTTCCTGCCTCTACCACCCTTTCAGGCAGTGAGTTCCAGATTCCAACCACCCTCTGGGTGAAAAAGTTCCTCCTCAAATCCCCTCTAAATCTCCTGCCCCTTACCCTGAATCTATGCCCCCTTGTTATTGACCCCCCTACTAAGGGGAAAAGTTCCTCTTTATCTACCCTATCTATGCCCCTCATCATTTTGTACACCTCAATCAGGTCCCCCCTCAGCCTTCTTTGCTCCAAGGAAAACAACCCCAGCCTGTTTAGTCTTTCTTCATAGCTGAGGCGCTCCATCCCAGGTAACATCCTGGTGAATCTTCTCTGCACCCTCTCCAAAGCAATCACATCCTTCCTATAGTGAGGTGACCAGAACTGCACACAGTACTCCAGCTGTGGCCTCACCAGCGTTTTGTACAGCTCCATCATAACCTCCCTGCTCTTATATTCTATGCCTCGGCTAATGAAGGCAAGTATCCCATATGCCTTTTTAACCACCTTATCTGCCTGTTCCGCTGCCTTCAGAGATCTATGTGCATGTACACCAAGGTCCCTCTGACCCTCTGTACTTCCTAGGGTCCTACCACTCGTTGTGTATTCCCTTGCCTTATTTGTCCGTCCAAAATGCATCACCTCGCACTTTTCAGGGTTAAATTCCATTTGCCACTTTTCCGCCCATCTGACCAACCCGTTTATATCGTCCTGTAGCCCGAGGCTTTCCTCCTCGCAATTTACCACCCCACCAATTTTCGTGTCATCTGCGAACTTACTGATCATACCTTTTACATTCTCATCCAAATCATTTATGTAGATCACAAACAACAAGGGACCCAGCACCAATCCCTGAGGAACCCACTGGACACAGGCTTCCAGTCACAAAAGCATCCTTCGACCATCACCCTCTGCCTCCTGCCACTCAGCCAGTTTAGGATCCAATGCGCCAAGGCACCCTGGATCCCATGGGCTCTTACCTTCTTGACCAGTCTCCTATGCGGGACTTTGTCAAAAGCTTTACTGAAGTCCATGTAAACCACATCCACAGCATTTCCCTCATCCACCCCCCTCGTCACCCCCTCGAAAAATTCAATCAGATTTGTCAGACATGATTTACCCTTGACAAAGCCATGCTGACTATCCCCGATTAATCCTTGCCTCTCCAAGTGGAGATTAATTTTGTCCCTCAGAATTTTTTCCAATAATTTCCCTACCACAGATGTTAGGCTCACTGGCCTGTAATTCCCTGGTTTATCCCTGCTACCCTTCTTGTATAATGGTACTACATTAGCTGTTCTCCAGTCCTCTGGTACATCCCCTGTGGCCAGAGAGGTTCTGAAAATTTGTGTCAGAGCCCCTGCAATCTCCTCCTTTGCCTCCCACAGCAGCCTGGGATACATCTCGTCCGGGCCTGGGGATTTATCCACTTTTTGGCCCGCTAAAACCGCTAGCACCTCCTCCCTCTCGATGCTAATATGTTCAAGTATGTCACAGTCCCCTTGCCCGATTTCTATGTCTGCATCGTCTCTCTCCATAGTGAACACAGATGCAAAAAATTCATTTAAAACCCCGCCTACATCATCTGGCTCTACACACAGATTGCCACTTTGGTCCCTAATGGGACCTACCCTTTCCCTGGTTATCCTCTTGCCCTTAATATACTTATAAAACATCTTAGGATTTTCCTTTATTTTGCTCGCCAGTGTTATTTCATGGACCCTCCTCGCCCTCCTAATTTCTTTTTTAAGTATGCCCCTGCACTTTTTATACTCCTCTAGGGCTTCTTCCGTCTTTAGTCTTTTGTAACTGCCAAAAGCCCCCCTTTTATTTCTAATGCATTTTTGTATATCCCTTGTCATCCAAGGTTCCCTTTGCTTGTTGGTCCCACCCTTGACCTTTACAGGAACATGTTGGCGTTGTACTCTCTCTATTTCCCTTCTGAAAGTCTCCCACTGTCTTGATGTGGATTTTCCTATAAGTAGCTGCTCCCAGTCCACTTTGGCCAGATCCTGCCTTATCATATTAAAATCAGCCTTCCCCCAATTTAGAACCCTTATTTCCGGGCCATCTTTGTCTTTTTCCATGACCACCTTAAATCTCACCGAATTATGGTCACCATCACCAAAATGCTCTCCTACTGACACTTCCACCACTTGCCCGGCTACATTCCCCAGAATTAGGTCCAGTATCGCCCCCTCTCTTGTAGGACTTTCTATATGTTGGCTCAAAAAGCTCTCCTGGATGCACTTTAAGAATTCTGCACCCTCTAAGCCTTTCACACTCTGACTATCCCAATTTATATTGGGGAAGTTGAAATCCCCCACTATTATTACCCTATTATTTTCGCACTTTTCTGAGATTTGCCTACATATCTGTTCCTCTATCTCCCCCTGACTGTTTGGGGGCCTATAGTACACTCCCAGCAAAGTGCTTGCCCCCTTTTTGTTTTTAAGTTCTACCCATATGGCCTCATTAGAGGAACCCGCTAATATATCATCCCTCCTTACAGCAGTAATTGACTCCTTAATTAATATTGCAACACCCCCTCCCCTTTTACACCCCCCTCTGTCTCGCCTGAAGATTCTATACCCCGGAATATTGAGCTGCCTGTCCTGACCCTCCCTCAACCATGTCTCCGTGATAGCAACAATATCGTACTCCCATGTATTCAACAACAACTTCAGTTCGTCCACCTTATTTGCAAGACTCCTTGCATTAAAATAAATGCCTTCCAGCCCTGCCATATTCCCTTTTGCCTTCGCATATTTGCTCTGCCTTGTTTTTTTCTCTGTATTTGGCTGTAAATCACCCCCTGCTATAGCTCCACTCTGTACCCCATCCCCCTGCCAAGTTAGTTTAAACCCCCCCCAGCAGTGCTAGCAAACCTCCCCGCAAGGATATTGGTTCCCCTCTGGTTCAGGTGTAAACCGTCCGACTTGTACAAGTCCCACCTTTCCCAGAAGCAGACCCAGTGATCCAGGAAACTAAAGCCCTCCCTCCTGCACCATCCCTTTAGCCACGCATTCATCTGTTCTATCTTCCCATTCCTACACTCACTAGCACGTGGCACCGGGAGTAATCCAGAGATTACAACCTTTGAGGTCCTGCTCTTTAATCCTTCACCTAGCTCCCTAAATTCTTGCTGCAGGACCTCATCCCTCTTTTTACCTATGTCATTGGTACCAATGTGGACCACGACCTCTGGCTGTTCACCCTCCCTCTCCAGAATGCCCTGCAGCCGCTCAGTGATATCCTTGACCCTGGCACCAGGGAGGCAACAAACCATCCTGGATTCACGTCTACGGCCACAGAAACGCCTATCTGTTCCCTTTACTATAGAATCCCCTACCACTATTGCTCTCCCACTCTTTTTCCCCCCTTCCTGGGCAGCAGGAGCACCCCCAGTGCCAGGAAGTTGGCTGCTGCTGCCTTCCCCTGGTGAGTCATCCCCCTCAACAGTATCCAAAGCGGCATACCTGTTTGAGAGGGGAATGGTCACAGGGGTCTCCTGCACTACCTGCCTGCTCCTATTGCTCCTCCTGGTGGTCACCCATTTCCTATCTTCCTGTGCAGCCCTTCCCTGCGGTGTGACCAACTCACTAAACGTGTTATCCACGAACCTCTCAGCATCGTGAATGCTCAACAACCCATCCACCCGCAGCTCCAGCGCCTCAATGCGGTTTGCTAGTAGCTGCAGATGGATGCATCTCTGGCACACGTGGTCATCAAGGGCACCGGCAGTGTCCCTGAATTCCCACATAGAGCAAGAGGAGCATATCACGGGGCTGGGCTCACCTGGCATGACCTTCCCTTTACTTAATTTAAATTAATTTACTATCACCAATTAAAAATATCTCTAAGGCGCTTGTATAGTCTACCAACAGTCCCTGCTACACCAGAAAAGACCCTAGTAACTATAAACTACAGAGTTTAAGTTTAAAAAAGAGAAATACTCACCAACCAATCACTTACCTGCTCCCTGGTGACGTCACACTCTGATTACTTTTTACCTCTCTGCTCTGCTGTTGATTTGGTCCCGCCTCTGCTGAACCCGCCGGTTTTAAGTGCCGCCGGTCGCGCTGCTGCTCTCCCACAGGTCCAAGCTCTCTGACCTCGCCTCTGCTGAACCCGCCGGTTTTAAGTGCCGCCGGTCGCGCTGCTGCTCTCCCACAGGTCCAAGCTCTCTGACCTCGCCTCTGCTGAACCCGCCGTCAAACGTCAAACTAATACATGACCTCAAACTAATACAGCACCTTAAACTAATACAGGACCTCAAAATAATACAGCACCTCAAACTCAGGCAGGACATCAAACTATAATAGCCCGTCAAACTAATAAAGTATCTCACAATGATAGAGCAGCCCACAATCACAGAATCACAGAAACCCCACAGTGCAGATAGAGGCCATTTTGGCCCATCAAGCCTGCACCGACACATATCCCACCCGATCCCCGTAACCCCTATACCAACACATAGCCCACCCTATCCCCGTAATGATAAAGCTTCCAAAATACTCCAGCACCTCAAACTAATGGAGTACATCAAACTGATGCAACATGTCAAACTCTTACATCATCTCAAACTCATGAAGCACCTCAATTTAACACAGCGCCACAAACTAATATGATCCTTTAAACTAATGCAGCCCCTCAAACTAAATCAGCACCTCAAACTAAAGGAACACCTCAAACTGAAAACACATCCCGAATTCATACAACACCTCAAACTAGTACCGACCCTCAAACTATTACAACCCCTCAAATACATATAGCACCTCAAACTAATACAACACATCAAACTATTACAGCACCTCAAACTGGTACAGACTCTCAAACTATTACAACCTCTCAAATAAATATAGCAACTAAAATTAATACAACACCTCAAACTAATACAACAACTCAAACGAATACAGCCTCTCAAACTAATACAGCCTCTCAAACTAATACAGACCCTCAAACTAATACAAACCCTCAAACTAATACAGCCTCTCAAACTAATACAGACCCTCAAACTAATACAGCACCTCAAACTAATGCAGCAACTCAAACTAACACATCACCTCAAAATAATACAACTTGTCACAATCCAGTACAAAGCAGCCCGCCTGATCGGCATCCAATTCACCACGTTAAACATTCACTCCCTCCACCACTGGACCAAAGTGAATGCAACGTGAAGAGGCACTGCAGCAACTCACCAAGGCTTCTTCGACATCACCTCCCAAACCCATGTTCTCTACCACCTAGAAGGACAAGAGCATCAGGCACATGGAAACACCACCTGCTCCAAGTTCTATTCCAAGTCAAACACCTTCCTGACTTGGAAATAGATTGCCGCACCTTCGTCGCTGCTGGGTCAAAGTCATGGAACTCCCTCCCTAACAGCGTGGTGGAAGCTACTTTGTCACACGGACTGCAGCATAGAGTCATACAGTCATAGAGTTATACAGCACAGAAAGAGGCCCTTCGGCCCATCGTGTCCGCGCCGGCCATCAAGCCCTGTCTATTCTAATCCCATTTCCCAGCACTTGGTCCATAGCCTTGTATGCTATGGCATTTCAACTGCTCATCTAAATGCTTCTTGAATGTTGTGAGGGTTCCTGCCTCTACCACCCTTTCAGGCAGTGAGTTCCAGATTCCAACCAACCTCTGCATGAAAATGTTTTTCCTCAAATCCCCTCTAAACCTCTTGCCCCTTACCATGAATCTATGCCCCCTGGTTATTGATCCCTCTACTAAGGGGAAAAGTTCCTTTCTATCTACCCTATCTATGCCCCTCATAATTTTGTACACCTCAATCAGGTCCCCCCTCAGCCTTCTCTGCTCTAAGGAAAACAACCCCAGCCTGTCCAGTCTCTCTTCATAGCTGAAGCGCTCCAGCCCAGGAAACATCCTAGTGAATCTCATTTGCACCCTCTCCAATGCAATCACATCCTTCCTATAGTGTGGTGACCAGAACTGCACACAGTATTCCAGCTGTGGCCTAACTAACGTTTTGTACAGCTCCATCATAACCTCCCTGCTCTTATATTCTATGCCTCGGGTAATGAAGGTAAGTATCCCATATGCCTTTTTAACCACGTTATCTTGCTCTCCTGCTGCCTTCAGGGATCTATGCACATGCACACCAAGGTCCCTCTGATCCTCTGTCCTTCCTAGGGTCCTACCATTCATTGTGTATTCCCTTGCCTTGTCAGTCCTCCCAAAATGCATCACCAAAAATTTTGCAGGGTTAAATTCCATTTACAACTGTTCTGCCCTTCTAACCATCCCGTCTATATCATCCTGTTGCCTAAGGATTCCCTCCTCGCTATTTACACTCCACCTATTTTAGTGTCATTTGCGAACTTACTGATCATACCTCCTACACTGATATCTGAATCATTAATGTACACTACAAACAGCAAAGGACCCAGCACCGATCCCTGCGGTACACCACTGGACACAGGCTTCCAGTCACAAAAACAACCTCCGACCATCACCCTCTGCCTCCTGCCACTAAGCCAATTTTGTATCCAATGTGCCAAATTGCCATGGATCCCATGGGCTCTTATCTTCTTGACCAGTCTCCCATGCGGGAATTTGTCAAAAGCCTTACTGAAGTTCATGTCGACTACTTCAACTGCACCACACTAATCCACACACTGAGTCACCCCCTCGAAAAATTCAGTCAAATTGCTCTCCCCTGACAAGGCCATGCTGACTATGCCTGATTAATCCCTACCTCTCCAAGTGGAGAGTAATTCTCTCCCTCAGAATTTTTCCAAAAATTTCCCTTCCACTGATGTTAGGCTCACTGGCCTGCAATTCCCTGGTTTATCCCAAAGGTAAACAGGGATGGGCAATACATTATGGTTTTGACAGCGACGGCCACATCTCATGAATAATACATTAAATAAAACTGACGAATTGGCCGCAACCAAATTGAACACTGAGAAATTTGCCAACTGATATAAATATAACCCCGCACCAAGTAACTGTCCAACTGACCACTATTTAATGTAGGACCAGAATAGTGGCCAACTGAGCACGATCTGACATAAAACCCCAAAATTGACCAACTGACCACAACCTGACTGTGCAAGCAGAAACTAACCATTTTGGGGTGGGGAGGAGCTGTGGATATTAGGTGGGGTGGGGAGGAGCTGAGGATATTAGGTGGGGTGGGGAGGAGCTGAGGATATTAGGTGGGGTGGGGAGGAGCTGAGGATATTAGGTGGGGTGGGGAGGAGCTGAGGATATTAGGTGGGGTGGGGAGGAGCTGAGGATATTAGGTGGGGTGGGGAGGAGCTGAGGATATTAGGTGGGGTGGGGAGGAGCTGAGGATATTAGGTGGGTGGGGAGGAGCTGAGGATATTAGGTGGGGTGGGGAGGAGCTGAGGATATTAGGTGGGGTGGGGAGGAGCTGAGGATATTAGGTGGGTGGGGAGGAGCTGAGGATATTAGGTGGGGTGGGGAAGAGCTGAGGATATTAGGTGGGTTGGGGAGGAGCTGAGGATATTAGGTGGGTGGGGAGGAGCTGAGGATGTTAGGTGGTGTGGGGAGGAGCTGAGGATATTAGGTGGGTGGGGAGGAGCTGAGGATATTAGGTGGTGTGGGGTGGAGCTGAGGATATTAGGTGGGGTGGGGAGGAGCTGAGGATGTTAGCTGGGTTGCGGAGGAGCTGAGGATAGTAGTTTGGGAGGGGTGGAGCTGAGGATATTAGGTGGGGTAGGGAGGACTGAGGAAAGTAGGTGGGATTGGTAGAAACTGTTGATATTAGTTGGGGTGGGGAAGAGCTGAGGATATTGGGTTGGGTGGGGAGGAGCTGAGGATATTAGGTGGGGTGGGGAGGAGCTGAGGATATTAGGTGGGGTGTGGAGGAGCTGAGGATATTAGGTTGGGTGTGGAGGAGCTGAGGATATTAGGTGGGGTGGGTAGTGTATGTGCTTTAAGTCAGAACTACTTTTTACAGCTCCTGTATACTGTAGCACCGGCAGTGACCACACCGGTATATAAGCTGTGCGCATGCCTCTGTACCCCAGTCTAGAGATTACCCTCCTCCAGTAAAGACCTGTTATTTGTTTATGTACAGTCCCGTGTAATTATTTATCCACTGAACCACGGATCTAACAGTGGCGACGAGTGTTGATGCGAATCTACCTGCAAAATAAAATTAAAAAAAAAAAATAGTCGAGTCCAGGAACACGGGCGTCGACCGCGAGCAACCGCCCAGCAGTCAGGCAGAGATCCAACTTCGCTGGGGAGGCTGTGGAGAGCCGGGCTTGGTTCCCCAGCCACAACGAGCAGTAAGAGACCGACGACAAGTCCAGAGCAGACCCTTCCCGAGCAGCGGCGGCTGGAGCCGACCGACGGCAGAGAGAGAGAGCCGGGCAGCGTCGATGGGGTAAGAAAGAGGGTGAAGAGAGCAGGGCGCAGCCGGGGGTTGATCACCGAGCGGCGTTGAGGAAAAATACTGCAAACCGGAGAGAGAGAGGGTAAGAAACAGTCGGGTTCTAGACTGAGCGGCATCGACAAATATCAAGAGAAGAACGCGCAGAGCACAGCCAGGGATCACGGGCTGATCAGGGTCCGCGGGGCGAAGCAAGGGGAGACGCCATTGAGCCGCGGAGAAGCAGGGAGAGCGTGGGAGACACCATAGAGCCGCGGAGAAGCAGGGAGAGCGCGGGAGGCACCATTGAGCCACGGAGAAGAAGGAAGAACGCCATTTTGCGAAGCCGCAGCGGAGAAGACGGGCGAGCGCGGGAAGGTAAGAAAGCGCGGGAGACGCCATTTTGTGCCAGTGGAGAAGAAGGGGAAGCAGGGGAGGCACCATTGGTGATAGATAACGCACAACCAAGGATGCCGAAGAGTGGCAGTATCTCTACGTTCGACAATGAAGTCGAAGATTGGGCGACATATGTGGAACGTATTGAGGTGTACTGCAGGGCGAATGAAGTGCCAGATGCTAATAAAGCACTGGTTCTGTTAAATTCCATGGGTGCAAAAACTTATGGGTTACTGCGAAATCTAATAACCGCAGAGAAGCCGGTAAACAAGAATTTTGAAAGCATAGTAGAAATCCTACAGGACCACTTAAACCCCACACTGCTGCTGATAGCAGAATGATTTAAGTTCCATAAAAGGAACCAACCTAACGGAACTGCGCAAGCTATCGAAATACTGCCAGTTTGGAGCGGGACTAGCAGACACGTTAAGGGACAAGTTTGTGTGCGGGCTACAAAGTGAAGGAACCCAGAAACGGCTTCTATCAGAAAAGGACCTTACGCTGGACAAAGCTTTCAGTATGGCAGTATCACACGAAGCAGCCACAAGGGGCGCTGCAGAGATACAATGGAGACCGCAAGAATATGGCACCAACGAAATGACCTATGGAACAGGGAAGTGCTGTCACTGCGGCAGAACAACACATAACCAGAAAGATTGTTGGTTCAAGGACCAAGTGTGCAGACAGTGTGGGAAAGCAGGACACATAGCAAGAGTCTGCAGGTCTGGGAAGAAAACCAACAGTAAGAAATCTCCACAGGAGCAGTGCAAAAAGGTACACCAGGTGATGGACAGTGGTTCAGACGAACAGAAAAGTGACACAGACTCCGGAAGCAAGGAGCTGGGTTGTCTGAAGCTACATAATGTAACCGAAATGGAGGATCACCAGACTATCTGGGTTACACTCAAGATAGACGGAGTCCAAGTGGAAATGGAATTGGACACAGGGTCAGCTCTAACAGTCATAAATCAAAGAGACTACAAGCGGCTATTTTCACACATACCCTTGAAAGCTACAGAGATTGTCTTGAAGACGTATACGGATGACAAGGGATATACAAAAATGCATTAGAAACAAAAGGGGGGCTTTTGGCAGTTACAAAAGACTAAAGACGGAGGAAGCCCTAGAGGAGTATAAAAAGTGCAGGGGCATATTTAAAAAAGAAATTAGGAGAGCGAGGAGGGGCCAAGAAATAACACTGGCGAGCAAAATAAAGGAAAATCCTAAGATGTTTTATAAGTATATTAAGGGCAAGAGGATAACCAGGGAAAGGGTAGGGCCCATTAGGGACCAAAGTGGCAATCTGTGTGTAGAGCCAGATGATGTAGGCAGGGTTTTAAATGAATTGTTTGCATCTGTGTTCACTATGGAGAAAGACGATGTAGACATAGAAATCGGGCAAGGGGACTGTGACATACTTGAACATATTAGCATCGAGAGGGAGGAGGTACTAGCGGTTTTAGCAGGCCAAAAGTGGATAAATCCCCAGGCCCGGACGAGATGTATCCCAGGCTGTTGTGTGAGGCAAAGGAGGAGATTGCAGGGGCTCTGACACAAATTTTCAGAACCTCTCTGGCCACAGGGGATGTACCAGAGGACTGGAGAACAGCTAATGTAGTACCATTATTCAAGAAGGGTAGCAGGGATAAACCAGGGAATTACAGGCCAGTGAGCCTAACATCTGTGGTAGGGAAATTATTGGAAAAAATTCTGAGGGACAAAATTAGTCTGCACTTGGAGAGGCAAGGATTAATCGGGGATAGTCAGCATGGCTTTGTCAAGGGTAAATCATGTCTGACAAATCTGATTGAATTTTTCGAGGGGGTGAGTAGGTGTGTGGATGAGGGAAATGCTGTGGATGTGGTTTTCATGGATTTCAGTAAAGCTTTTGACAAAGTCCCGCATAGGAGACTGGTCAAGAAGGTAAGAGCCCATGGGATCCAGGGTGCCTTGGCGCGTTGGGTCGTAAACTGGCTGAGTGGCAGGAGGCAGAGGGTGATGGTCGAAGGTTGCTTTTGTGACTGGAAGCCTGTGTCCAGTGGGGTACCTCAGGGATCGGTGCTGGGACCCTTGCTGTTTGTGATCTACATAAATGATTTGGATGAGAATGTAAAAGGTACGATCAGTAAGTTTGCAGATGACATGAAAATTGGTGGGGTGGTAAATTGCGAGGAGGAAAGCCTCAGGCGACAGGACGATATAAACGGGTTGGTCAGATGGGCGGAAAAGTGGCAAATGGAATTTAACCCTGAAAAGTGCGAGGTGATGCATTTTGGACGGACAAATAAGGCAAGGGAATACACAATGAGTGGTAGGACCCTAGGAAGTACAGAGGGTCAGAGGGACCTTGGTGTACATGCACATAGATCCCTGAAGGCAGCGGAACAGGTAGATAAGATGGTTAAAAAGGCATATGGGATACTTGCCTTCATTAGCCGAGGCATAGAATATAAGAGCAGGGAGGTTATGATGGAGTTGTACAAAACGCTGGTGAGGCCACAGCTGGAGTACTGTGTGCAGTTCTGGTCGCCTCACTATAGGAAGGATGTGATTGCTTTGGAGAGGGTGCAGAGAAGATTCACCAGGATGTTACCTGGGATGGAGTGCCTCAGCTATGAAGAAAGATTAAACAGGCTGGGGTTGTTTTCCTTGGAGCAAAGAAGGCTGAGGGGGGACCTGATTGAGGTGTACAAAATGATGAGGGGCATAGATAGGGTAGATAAAGAGGAACTTTTCCCCTTAGTAGGGGGGTCAATAACAAGGGGGCATAGATTCAAGGTAAGAGGCAGGAGGTTTGGAGGGGATTTGAGGAGGAACTTTTTCACCCAGAGGGTGGTTGGGATCTGGAACTCACTGCCTGAAAGGGTGGTAGAGGCAGGAACCCTCATAACATTCAAGAAGCATTTGGATGAGCACTTGAAATGCCATTGCATACAAGGCTATGGACCAAATGCTGGAAAATGGGATTAGACTGGACAGGGATTGATGGTCGGTGCAGACACGATGGGCCGAAGGGCCTCTTTCTGTGCTGTATAACTCTATGACTCTATGACTCTATGACGGGGCAAAAAGTCTACCCCAAAGGAATAATAAGGGTGAAAGTGACATATAAAGGTCAGGAAATACCTAAAATGGATTCATATGTATTGCCAAATGGAGGAGCACCACTGCTAGGACGTGATTGGATCCGGAAGATACATTTAGATTGGCATTCCATACAGGCACTGAAGGTGGAGGCCAAAAAGGATGACGACGTCACACCTGGACGACTGTCAAAAATGCTAACTGACGCACAAGAAGTGTTCCAGGAGGGACTAGGAACACTAAAAGGAATAACAGCAACAATTAAAATAGAGGATAATGCAAGCCCAAAGATTCTGAAGGCCAGACCAGTGCCTTATGCGATCAGACCAGCGGTTGAAGCAGAGCTGGAAGGGTTGGAAAGTTCAGGAGTACTGTCCAAAGTGGACTGGAGCGAGTGGGCTACACCCATCGTTCCTGTAATGAAGAGGTCGTTGAGTAATACGCCTGGAGAACCAAAGAAGGTCCGCATCTGTGGGGATTTTAAGGTGACAGTGAACCCAGTCCTTCACACGGTGCAATATCCGCTTCCACGAATTGAGGATATTTTTGCCTCGCTATCTGGTGGTAAGCGCTTCACCAAAATTGATCTAGCCCAGGCGTACTTGCAATTGGAGGTAGAAGAAGCTTCGAAACATTACCTTACGATCAACACCCATAAAGGTCTCTATCAATACAACCGGCTGGTGTTTGTAGTAGCCTCGGCTCCGGCTATCTGGCAAAGGGTGATGGATCAGGTCCTGCAAGGGATTCCAGGGACCCAGTGTTATTTGGACGACATCTTGGTCACGGGCGAAAATGACAGTGATCACCTCGCTAACTTGGAGAAGGTGCTCGCCAGATTAAAGGAATATGGGCTACGAGCTAATTGCCACAAGTGCGAGTTTTTCCAGAAACAGATCTCGTATTGCGGCCACGTCATCGATGAAGAGGGGTTACATAAGTCCCCTGACAAGATAGAGGCAGTAGTCAAGGCTCCAGCACCGGAAAATGTGTCACAACTGAGGTGGTTCCTCGGGCTGGTAAACTATTACCACAAGTTCTTACCAAATTTGTCTACGGTATTACACCCGCTGAGCACCCTACTGCAAACAGGGGTACCATGGAAGTGGAATGATGAATGTAGACGAGCTTTCCAGAAGTGTAAAGAATTGATCACATCAAAAGAGGTGTTGGCTCATTTCAACCCAGCACTACCAACCCAGCATGTAGAAAGTCCTACAAGAGAGGGGGCGGTACTGGACCTAATTCTAGGGAATGTGGCCGGCCAAGTGGAAAAAGTGCTAGTAGGTGAGCACTTTGGTGATAGTGACCATAATATGGTAAGATTTAAGGTGGTCATGGAAAAGGACAGGGATGGGCCGGAAATAAAGGTTCTAAATTGGGGGAAGGCCGATTTTAATAGGATAAGGCAGGATCTGGCCAAAATGGACTGGGATCAGCTACTTGTAGGAAAATCCGCATCGGAGCAATGGGAGGCTTTCAGAAGGGAGATTGAGATCATACAATGGCAACATGTTCCCGTAAAGGTCAAGGGTGGTTCCAAAAACCACAGGGAACCTTGGATGTCAGGGGATATACGAGAATGGATTAGGAAAAAAAGGAGGGCTTTTGGTAGATACAAAAGGCTAAAGACGGAGGAAGCCCTAGAGGAGTACAAAAAGTGCAGGGGGATACTTAAAAAAGAAATTAGGAGATCAAGGAGGGGCCATGAAATAACACTGGCAAGCAAAATAAAGGAAAATCCGAAGATGTTTTATAAGTATATTAAGGGTAAGAGGATAACTAGGGAAAAAATAGGGCCCATTAGGGACAAAAGTGGCAATCTGTGTGTGGAGCCGGAAGATGTAGGAGGGGTTCTAAATGAATTTTTTGCATCTGTTTTCACTATGGAGAAGGACGATGTAGACATAGAAATAGGGCGGGGGGACTGTGATATGCTCGAACATATTAACATCGAGAGGGAGGAGGTATTGGCGGTTTTAGCTGGCCTAAAAATGGATAAATCCCCAGGCCCGGATGAAATGTATCCCAGGCTGCTGTGTGAGGCAAAGGAGGAGATTGCGGGGGCTCTAACACATATATTCAGGACCTCTCTGGCCGCAGGGGATGTGCCAGAGGACTGGAGAACCGCTAATGTAGTACCATTATTCAAGAAGGGTAGTAGGGAAAAACCGGGGAAATACAGGCCAGTGAGCCTAACATCAGTGGTAGGAAAATTATTGGAAAAAATCCTGAGGGACAAAATTTGTCTCCACTTGGAGAGGCAAGGATTAATCAGGGATAGTCAACATGGCTTTGTCAAGGGAAGATCATGTCTGACTAATTTGATTGAATTTTTTGAGGGGGTGACTAGGTGTGTGGATGAGGGTAACACAGTGGATGTGGTATACATGGATTTCAGTAAGGCCTTCGATAAAGTCCCGCACAGGAGACTGGTCAAGAAGGTAAGAGCCCATGGAATCCAGGGTGCCTTGGCACATTGGATACAAAACTGGCTTAGTGGCAGAAGGCAGAGGGTGATGGTCGAAGGTTGTTTTTGTGACTGGAAGCCTGTGGCCAGTGGGGTACCACAGGGATCGGTGCTGGGTCCCTTGCTGTTTGTGGTCTACATTAATGACTTGGATATGAATGTAAAGGGTATGATCAGTAAGTTCGCGGATGATACAAAAATTGGTAGGGTGGTAAATAGCGAGGAGGGTAGCCTCAGTCTGCAGGACGATATAGATGGGCGGAACAGTGGCAAATGGAATTTAACCCGGAAAAGTGCGAGGTGATGCACTTTGGGGGGACTAACAAGGCAAAGGAATACACAATGAATGGAAAGACCCTAGGCAAGACGGAGGGTCAGAGGGATCTGGGTTTGCAAGTACACAGATCCCTGAAGGCGGCGGAACAGGTGGATAAGGTGGTAAAAAAGGCATATGGGATACTTGCCTTCATTAGCCGAGGCATTGAATATAAGAGCAAGGAGGTTATGATGGAGCTGTATAAAACACTGGTTAGGCCACAGCTGGAATACTGTGTGCAGTTCTGGTCGCCACACTACAGGAAGGATGTGATCGCGTTAGAGAGGGTGCAGAGGAGGTTCACCAGGATGTTACCAGGGCTGGAGCGCTTCAGCTATGAAGAGAGACTGGGCAGATTGGGTTTGTTTTCCTTGGAGCAGAGGAGGCTGAGGGGGGACATGATTGAGGTGTACAAAATTATGAGGGGCATAGATAGGATGGATGCTGAGGAGCTTTTTCCCTTAGTAGAGGGGTCAATAACTAGGGGGCATAGATTCAAGGTAAAGGGCGGGAGGTTTAGAGGGGATTTGAGAAAGAACTTTTTCACCCAGAGGGTGGTTGGAGTCTGGAACTCACTGCCTGAAAGGGTTGTGGAGGCAGAAACCCTCACAACATTTAAGAAGCATTTGGATGTGCACTTGAAATGCCATAGCATACAAGGCTACGGGCCAAATGCTGGAATATGGGATTAGATTAGACAGGGCTTGATGGCCGGCACGGACACGATGGGCCGAAGGGCCTCTATCCATGCTGTATTACTCTATGACTCTATGACTTGCTCAGGCCAAATGTGCGAAGAAGTGCTGAGGACAAACAATTCCAGCACATCAACGAGAAGCCGACAAGGAGCTTCAATGTAGGGCAACCAGTCTTGGCCCGGGGCTATCGAACAGAGAAGTGGCAACCCGGAACGATATGTACAAGGCAGGGGCCATTAATGTACACAGTGGATGTCGGGGAGAACATTGTGAGACGCCACGTCGATCAGATCTTAGCATCACAGGAATGCGTCAACCCCATGCCTCGAGTACCTGGGGATGAACCCGACATACCGGTAGCATCTACTTCAGACCCAGTAGCAGTGGAACCCGATGAACTACCCGATGAAAGGGTGTCAGAATCGCCTCTGCACCAAGAACAAGAACCTCCTGAAAGGCGCTATCCCGAAAGGGTCAGGAAGCCGTCCCAAAGACTGAATCTACAAATGGACTTTTGTTATTGAATGTACATGTAAAAATGTAATTGTTATTTGAATATAAAGGGGTATTATTAATCTAAAAAGGGAGGAATTGTAGTGTATGTGCTTTAAGTCAGAACTACTTTTTACAGCTCCTGTATACTGTAGTACTGGCAGTGACCACATAAGCTGTGCGCATGCCTCTGTACCCCAGTCTAGAGATTACCCTTCTCCAGTAAAGACCTGTTATTTATCCACTGAACCACAGATCTAACAGGGTGTGGAGGAGCTGAGGATATTAGGTGGGGTGGAGAGGAGCTGAGGATATTAGGTGGGGTGGGGAGGAGGTGAGGATATTAGGTGGGGTGGGGAGGAGCTGAGGATATTAGGTGGGGTGGGGAGGAGCTGAGGATATTAGGTCGGTTGGTCAGGAGCTGAGGATATTAGGTGGGGTGGGGAGGAGCTGAGGATATTAGGTCGGTTGGTCAGAAGCTGAGGATATTAGGTGGGGTGGGGAGGAGCTGAGGATATTAGGTGGGGTGGGGAGGAGCTGAGGATATTGGTGGGGTGGGGAGGAGCTGATGATGTTAGATCGGTTGGTCAGGAGCTGAGTTTATTAGGTGAGGTGGGGAGGAGCAGGGCATGTTAGTTGGGGTGATGAGGAGTCGAGAATGTTAGACACCCAAATCGATACTGAAAGGCACAGAAAGAGGCTGAAGCAAAGAGGACAATGGCTCCTTAAGATAAAGTAAGTGATGTCTTTGAAAAGCAACAGCACAAAGTGACAAGCACGGATTTTTACTCTGCAATAAACCTGCCTCTATTCTGAGGATATTCCAATAAAAACTACAGTTGGAGATGAATGTCTTTATTAATTGTTTTTAGTTTTTTTTTAACTAATATGTTGTTTCAAGAAATGAAGAAATATTTCCCTAAAAAACATCCCACATTATACATCAGACAACTTGCGGACTGGGAAGTTAAGTACAAGTGAACTGTACAACCGCAACTTAAATTGATAGAGCGCATTTAGTGTAGCGGAACGGCCCAAGGGACATAACAAGAGCGATATCAATACGAAAACTTTTTCACACCACATCACAGAAGGGGATATCAGGACGGATGAAGAAAAGCTGGATCAAAGAGTTAGGCTATAAGGCACATCTTAAAAGAAGAGAGGTGGAGATGTTCAGGGAGGGAATGCCAGAGGTTAGATCCTAGGCAGCTATGATGGAACGATTCAAATCATGGATGCGCATTAGGCCAGAATTGGAAGAGTGCAGAGATCTCAAACGCATGAGGGCTGGAGGAGGCTACAGAGATAGGGAGGCGCAACCCAAGGGAAGGATTTGAAACTCATAAAATTCTAACAGGACTAGACAGACTAGCTGCAGGAAGGATGTTCCCGATGGCGGGGGAGTCCAGAACCAGCGGTCACAGTTTAAGGATAAGGGGTAAGCCATTTTGGACTGAGATGAGGAGGAATTTCTTCACCCAGTGAGTGGTGAACCTGTGGAATTTTCTACCACAGAAGGCAGTTGAGGCCAATTCATCTATATATATAAAGCGGCTCTTCTGTCAGTCTGTCTGTCTGTCTGTCCGCCTGGTCTCTATACGTTTGGAAGTTACAGAGCGTACCGACGCGCGCGTCGCCTCAAAAGAAAGCTTGCGATTCCGGACCGGTCATAGGCGTATTTACGTTTCGGCCGGACAAAAATCCCTCCCGCGGTATCCCAAAAACGTTCAGCGTTCCGCTCATTAGCATCTCATTAGCGACCGTGTGACGTCGAGGTCTTCCTACAGTTGAGTGTCGAGTGACTCGACGATTGACCAATCCTACGCTTCGGTGACCTGACCGGTCGACCAACCGGTGCGTGTGTGGGCGGGCCTTATCCTTCTGAACCGAGGTGAGTGGCCGCCATCTTGATTTTTCACGATTTTTTCCCCACACTTTCTCTGTGTTAGGGAACTAAGGTAAATATTTTAATGATGTGTTAGGGAATTAAATAACAATTTAATGGGGGGGGGAGGGCCTCGGGAAATCGCGGGGGGGGAGAGCCTCGGGAAATCGCGGGGGGGGGGGAGAGCCTCGGGAAATCGCGGGGGGGGGGAGAGCCTCGGGAAATCCCGGGGGGGGGGGAGAGCCTCGGGAAATCGCGGGGGTGGGGGGAGAGCCTCGGGAAATCGCGGGGGGGGGGGAGAGCCTCGGGAAATCGCGGGGGGGGGGAGAGCCTCGGGAAATCGCGGGGGCGCGCGAGCCTCTGGAAATCGCGGGGCGCTCGCGCCGCCCGCCCGCGAGAGCCCGCTCTGGCTTTTTTTTAAACGGCTGTTCCCGAACTCAATCGGCGTCAGCCACGAGGGTCAGGGTGCGCGCGCAGCAGGAGCAGCTGAGACGCGGCAGTCTCTCTGTTCCGCGCTCGGCTCGGGCAGGGGGCGGGTCTCTCAGCCGCAATCGGCGATCTGGAGGGCGGGGCTCCGGAGTGTGGGACGCCGCTGCTCGGGAGGGCGGGGGGCGGGGCTCGCGACATCGGGGGGCGGGATCTCGGCCTTGGTGAGCGGGAAGGGTTACCCCGGCAACCGGCAAACTTCAAGCCGGCTCGGCCGGGGCTCGGAGTGCGGGAGGGCGGGGCTCTCAGCCGCATTCGGCGATCTGGAGGGCGGGGCTCCGGACAGCGGGAGGGCGGGGCTCCGGAGAGTGGGATGCCGCTGCTCGGGAGGGCGGGGCTCGGGACATCGGGGGGCGGGACATCGGGAGATCGCGGGCCCGGACTACAGATCGTGGGGGCGAGGCTCGGGAGATCGGGGGGGACACCCTCAGGGGGGGCGGGGCTGCAGAGATCGGAGGGGGGCGGGGCTCGGGGGACGGGGCTCCGGAGATCGGGGGGGCGGGGCTCCGGGGGGGCAGGGCTCGGGAGATCGGGGGGGGGGGGCCGTTCTCCTGAGAAGGGGGGGCGGGGCTCGGGTTTTCGGGGGCGGGGCTCGGGAGATCGAGGGGGCGGGGCTCGGGTGATTGGGGGGCGGGGCTCAGGGACTCTCCCCCTTCCCTCCCCCCTCCCCTCCCCTTCCTCCCCTCCCAATCTCTCTCTCACACTCCCAATCTCTCTCTCTCTCTCTCACACTCCCTATCTCTCTCTCACACTCCCAATCTCTCTCTCTCTCTCTCACA